>NC_046657.1:103980440-103983589 GCF_010883055.1 Belonocnema kinseyi | reverse complement strand
ACCTTAATATCGCTCCTCTAAATGCTTCTAGGAAAATTGAGTCAATTGTCGAGAATGGGAAGTGCCGTATATACTGGAACTTTATATTCTCGACAATTGTTTCTGTTGCTCGCTCGAGTCCTGCCATGGTTCTTCTTGACTTCGAGAAGCGAACCATGTTCGTTATCGAATTTTCGGCACCAGCTGACAAAAACATCATAGCCAAGGAGAATGAAAAGAAAGAGAGGTATCGAGACCTTATAAGGGAGTTGCAACGATTGTACCCGGAATATTCTGTTAAACTGATCGTCCTTATCATCGGCGCTCTTGGAGGTGCCAAGCTTTCACTTGCTAATAGCCTAAAAAGCATCCCTGCGTGTCAACAATATGCTAGAACACTTGCGGGAAAATGCAGAAGGCGGTTGTCCTTGGGTCGCTCCGTTTTCTTAGGGTCCACGAGGCTTTTACTGGATCGTCGTATTGATTCCTTTACAGACTGTAACCACCTATCTCACGGTCGTGAGACGTGGTTATGGCTGAAATTTTACCGCGATTTCGCTAGAAGCGGGTGCAAATTTCAGATTAGCACCCGCTCCCGGCGAAATCCTGCGGTTCTCCTTATGACAAATTTTATATATATATATATATATGAACCACTGGCGACCAAAAGGGGACACGGCCGGATTCAGCCTGAGAAGTATTGTCCAGAGTGTCAATTTTAAAAATCTTTCTAATTTCAATTTTAAAGACTGATACTTGTACAGAATTTCAAAGCGCATCTCTTTTGCCTCTTGTAAAAATTTATAGGTTTTGTAGTTTTTGAGATAATTGGTAAAAAGTGTTTAAGTCTTCTGAAACTATCTAAGAAAGAAAAACGAGAATATTGTAATAAACAAAAAAGTTATTAATTTTTTTAGAGGCAATGCAAAAATCATGAATTTTAACCTTCAAGCGCCTCGTTTAGCGAACGACTTTTAAGCTACGGAAAGCTTTTAGCGAGAAAGTTGTTCATTAAGGTTGAAAGAAATTTTCTGGAAAGTTGTAGATTAATTGGATTAATGGTTCAAAAATTATGAATGTTTTGAAACCTAAGCCATAATCTTGAAGCTGCCCAAAAACGTGCCTGGCCGACTACGTATGCGCTGCAACGAACGACGTGAAGGTCAAGTCAATCTTACCAAAAGAAATGTACAACAGTAACTTTTTTGTCATCTTCTATGAAATTCTACAAATAAAGCATAGAATCAGCGAAGTGATTGTTTCTTATAATAGTTAGAAAAGCATTTTTTTTTTTTTGAGATTATTGAGATTTTTGAGATATTTTTGAGAATATTAATTAAAAGGAAAAAGATATTAAAATGAAACAAGGTACTAGAACTTAAACTAGAAATGAAGATTCGTGGATTAAAAATAAGAAAAAATGTTCCAGAAATCAGGTACGATTGGAAACCGTCAAAACAATTTTTAAATTAATTTTAATCATAAATTTAATATTTTATGACTTTTTTATTCTTGATTTTTTAAATAATTCTTTTACTGAACTATATATAATATGTAGATAGTCTAAAGTAATTATTTTAAATTTTTAATGACGAAGTTAATAGCATTATTTGTTATTTCTTTAGGGAAAAGTATACATTACAAAGTCTAAAACTAAAGATATTCTAATCCCAGAGAGATCTTTCAAACCTATTGAATCCTGCTGTGGAGAAAAATGTTACCAAAAGTTTTCAAATGAAAGTTTTCAAACGAATGCAGGTGAAAAACTAGGACGGTTAATTCATTGGACATATTTATTTCCTACTGACGAAGAAAATGTTCCGATTTATAAGAAATTTTTTTGTGTTTTTCTATGTTTGGGCAAAAGAAGAGTTGAACATGTTCAAAAAAAGATTTTAAATAAGCAGCCTTTAAAAAATTTGACAGGTCGAGTACACGAAAGTTGTCTTAAATTAACAGAAAATTTAAAAAAAAATGATTGAAGAGCATTGCGAATCAATTCCACATCACAGTTCACATTACAAACGAAATTCTACCAACCTAAAATATTTTGATAATCCTTCATCAAATCTGGTAGAACTTTACAAATTATTCGGAAAATATTATAAAGAAAAAATGGGGGCTACATTGACAATAAGTCAAACCGTTTATTTTAAGTATTTTAACCGAAATGTTCGCTTCAGTTTTAAATTACCTAGAAATGATGTGTGCAATACTTGCTACAAAAACGAGACAAATGGAGAGGTAAACGAAGAAGGAATTAATCACAAAAACAATGCTGAAATTTATTTGAAGTTAAAAAAGCAAATACTCTCTGAAAATAATAGTCTATGCTGTGAATTTGATTTTGCACAGAATTTACTACTACCAAAAATACCCGTGTCCGCGCAGTTTTACCTACGTTTAGCATAGCTTTTTCTATTTAACGTACATGTACATACTACGAACCAGAGTTACATGTTCCCTATTCTTGAGGGAATTGTAAAGAAGGGTGCTAACTCTGTTTGCAGTTTTATCAAGTACGCGGTATTAATACAATTTGCTAAAGACAAGTTCAACAGCATAACATTATTTTCAGACTCATGTCCGGGACAATATAAAAACTACACAGTGTTTCATTTTTTGGTTTTATTGTCCATTTATTTGCAAAGCGAGATTAAATATGTGTTTCCAGTTCAAGACCATTCCTATTGCCAGTACGATAGGAATTTTGGCACATATTCGCAAAAGCTGAAAAAATTAGAACGAATTGAAACTGAAGCTGAATATGTAGAAATGATTCGCAATGCTCGCTCACCTTCATTCACAATGGTCGAAAAGTGTGAAGATCTTCTGCAGGATTTTGAAAAATGTTTCAAAGGCAAAATGCTAAAGCCAAAAAATTTCCAAATCAGCAAAGCGTTCGTTTTGCATGTTTTTCCTGATGGAAAAGTGGATGTTTTTGACAACTATGAGTTGCAAAATCCAACCACTTTTTTCTTTAAACCTACGTTTAAACTAGAAAATCTTTCGAAAAGTCCTCCGCCACAAATTGGATTAAAAGCTGCCAAAATAATGGATGTAAAAAACTCTTCCAGTATTTAAGCGCTAAAGGAAAAGAATTTTTCGAATCATATTTTTTAAAAGTACAAACTCAGAATCCAGATGCCGAAGAAACTGAAGAGAGTGAC
>NC_046657.1:103968881-103980340 GCF_010883055.1 Belonocnema kinseyi | reverse complement strand
CACGAGATCCCGCTGATCCATCGCATTGAATCCATTTTCATTGGCTCCCCCAGCTCTAGATTGGTCGGCATTGTTGGCCGACCCATTGTCGGGAGCCCTGCCATTTTGAAATTTTGCCTCATACGAGATTACCAATTAAAGCCAAGCCGATGACTGCAATGTCAGTCGTATTTTTTAAAGACCGAATACGCTATAAACATAACAAATTACTTTTGAGATGGCCTTATAGTCTGAAAAATGTTGATACTCTCCGTAAAGACTGTCTAACCCTACTTGTGATGTACTTATACTCTTAAATCCCTTGAAAACGTTTCCAATTTCATTTACAGTGAAAATAATTGATACATTGTTGATATATTTTGAGTAAAATATATAAAATATTATGTAAGAGGGTGGGGTAACATACATCTTACGTATCCTTACGTGATTTATGAACGTTTCTATAGGAATATGTGTAAATTATGCGAAAATTATTTTTGTTTTTTTATAGCAAAATGCTTAATTATTTTAATAGGAAACAACAGATCTATTTTAACATACTTAAATATTTCATCAAAGTGAATAGAAAATTAAGTTTAAAATTTAAAGGAATTTAAATTTGTAAAAGATCCCATTTTTTTGCAATTAAATATATTCATGTAAAACATCATTGCCTTAGTCAATGCACTCCTTAAAAATAATATCCAGAAGGTTAGAAAATTTTAAAACTTTTGTTTGTTATTATCAGAGCAAATTAATAACTTAAACTGCTACTTGAAGATTGAAATTACTCACAGACTTTATTTTGTAATATTTTGTCCAATGCATATATTTATTTCGAAAATCGAAAGGAATTGTTAATTTTATAAACAAACGCTTGTCTTAGCTATGCAATGCTCTAAATAGTTCATTCCTTTCACAAAATTGAAAAAATGTTACGCATCATATAATAGGTAGAATTTTTTAATATTTAAAACAATTTTTTATTTTTTAAATGTACTTAATAAAAAAATAAATGTTTTCATCATATTTCAACTGATAGATTTTCAGTTTGCCATGCGACAAAATTTGTTATTTATTTAAATAAAATTTGTTAAAGAATGACAGATTTTCGTCAATTTTTAACTGATAGGTTTATTTTTTCTAACAGTGTAAATTGTTAAGAACTTTGAAAAGTCCATTGCTATTGGCACATTTGCCAACAATAATAATTTCTTATTTCACCAAAAATTTTATTAACAAATTCACAACTTCAATACTCGTTAATAAATTGACGTTTTTTAATGAAATTGACTGCTTGTAACTCAGAAAAGACCTTATTTATTAGACAACTTTGTGAGACAGCAAAGTTTGTTTTTTACTTTAATAAATTTTTTAAACAGTTACAAATTTTCGTCAATTTCCAGATGAAAGATTTCATTTTGTTTAAAGAAGTCAACTTCAAACAACTTCGAAAAATGCTGTACTTTCAATTCTTCCTCAGTCAATAATGATTTCTTATTTTATAAGCCATTTGATAAAACAATTCACAACTTGACTAATTGTCAACAAATTAATGGTCTTTCCTAAAGAAATCGACTATAGGAATATGTGTAAATAATGCGAAAATTATTTTCGTTTTTTTTTATAGTAAAATTCGGAATTGTTTTAATAGGAAACAACAGATCTATTCTAAAAAACATAAATATTTAATCAAAGTGAATAGGAAATTGAGTTTAAAATTTAAAGGCACACAGGAGAAACGCCGGGCGACAGGCCACCCAACCTACACTAGCGCATTTCCTTTCGCTCGAGCCGAACTCTTTACAATAAAATAAATCCTGGTTCTTTTAATAAGCGTAGACAAACCAGCTTCGTGGACATCATAAAAAAGAAGAAGTCGGAGCGAGTTAAACAAATCAAGTTGATGAACGAAGTTAATTACTAAGATCTGAACTAGGTTGCACTTTTCTTTCTTTTTGCCCATTTATTTTTCTTCCAATCTCTCGTCCTCCTGATCAGACTTTCCAATTATAAACTTACTAAAGGAAAAAGAAAGGAGAATTTAAGAAAAATCTATTAAAAAATTAGGTGGGAAAGTTAAGTAATTATTAGATATCACTGTCTTACTAGGGAAAGCAAAACAAGACCAATTATAGGTTAACAAAATAAATTGCAAAAGATTGAGCGGGTGGATTTGGAGAGATTTAAAAATGAATTTCACGGTGATGGGCTTTATTAGAGGTAATGAAAGAAAAATTTTTAAACTGAATTTGTACTTTGGACATTTTTTCTTTGTGTCTAATATTAGAATATAAAGAAACGCTCTTCAAAGAAAATAGGGGTGGTTTCTAAGGATTGCAAATAAATGGTCTCTCGAGCCTTCTTGAAAGGTATATTTATAAGGGGTATAGAATAAAGTGTTGCAACTTACAAATATTTTTGACGCTTGTATAAAAAGATATTATAGCTAATATTTAACGAATTAGGTGTATTATTGGGGTTTTAAAATACATTTTTCAGTAATGGGCTTCTGTAGAGGTATTTCTAGAAGAAATTCGGAACTTAGTTTGAATTCTCCAAATAGGTGTGCTGTGTCTATTATAAGAATATAAAGAAACTCACTTCAAAGGAAAAAGAGGTGGTTTCTAAGGGTTGCAAATAAATTTTCTTTCAGCACTTGTTTCAAGGAATATCTAGAATAGATATCGAAATAAAGTTTTTAAACTTGCAAATTTTTTTAATGTTTTTAATACAAAAATGTAAGACAGTTAATATTCAATACCCCAAGACTGGTGTTTCATATTTGAAAAAAGCATCATCTCAGAGTTTTGAATGATCTTTTAAAGCAAATCTTGAATCGATTTTTAAACACCAGGATTTTTTTCTGTTTTTAGCATCAGAATATAAGATAACTAACAATATGCAAACTAAAGGTGAGTTTTAAGTTTGGAAAATAAATTTGATCATTTTAGGTTTCTTCAAACAAGAAATGAAGCGAGAGGGGATTGAGGACATTGTCTAACATAGAAGGAAAGCAGAAAAAGGTGAAAAGGATGAAAGAAAATGAGGAAAAGAGGTCTTAAGAGTGAAGGGTGAGGGTGAAAGGGTAAAGAGGTAAAGAGGTAAAGGGGGTGGAAACGGACGAAAGGGAGTAAAAGGGGCTTAGAAGTAAAAGCCCTGTTTGGGAACCAAGGGGTGGTTGGGAGTGGTAGGAAAAGGATGGTTAGGGGTTTAGGGGTAGGACGAGCTGGAAGTGTGTGGAGGGTGAAACGCGAAAGGAGCTCTGGAGAAAGGGTGGAGTTTGCTAATTACGCGCGCTCTCTCTAATGAATAAGCTCTAATGAACCACTTTCTGTTAATTAAAGGCCGCCTCTACCCCCCTCGACACTCCGCGCCAACCCTTGCTCCTCCAGAGTCCTCCTGCCTCTGCCAGCGCCGAAAGGAGGAGGCTTAGGGAAAAGAGCTCAAATGGAGGTTTGCCGTATATATGCGAATGAGAAAATGTGCTCTGTCTCTATACTCTATATATTATATGGTATACCTATCCCCTCTATGTAGGATATACGCACAAGCCCACAGTTTACTTCCATTTGTATACATTTGTGTGTTTCTGTGTGCACTTGTGTTAATTTCAAGTTCTCGGTATCGAGGTATCTCAAACCAACTATTTACCACCCTTCAATGCACGTTCAGCAATTCCAAAGCTATTTTTCGTGTATTTGAAAATCGACAAATTTCTTATTGGATCGGTAAATGACGGCGAAATAAATTTGTGCTCTTCTTCTATTCTCTTATATGCACACTCTCCCCCTTTCCACAATACTCATCTGATACTAAATACTCGCCACTTCTTTTCTTATTATACAAATACTTTCCTTCATTTCATCAGCAACTTTCTCTTCCATGCGTTTTTCTTTTTCCTTCGAACTGCCGTTTACTATCCTCCCATCTCTGCACATCCATATATTGCTATATGTCCCTCCCCTCCTTCTGATTTCATGCACTACTCCCTTCTTCTTTTCTTATACAGACATTCCCCTCCACTTCATTATTTACATTGCCACTTCACAATATTCCATCCTCATTCTTTCACTCCTCATTCTACGTACACCTCTGTGCTCAAACCTTTCTCATAATTACTCCCCCATTTACCTTACTCTTATCTCGTCACATCATTCACTCCTTATTCTTTTACTCCCCATCCTGCATACACTTCTGCGCTCATTTCTAGGTCATAAATACTCCTCCATTTAATTTCTTCTTATCTCGTCACATCTTTCAATCCTCATTCTTTCACCACCTAATGCGTACACCTTTGGGATCACATATTTGTCATAATAACTCCTCCATTTTCCTTCCTTCTATCTCGTCATATCATTCACTCTTTATTCTTTCACTTCCTACTCTCAGTAAACCCCTGCGCCCATATCTTCGTAACAATTACTACTCTCCTTATTGAAAACTTTACTCCGTAAACTTTCTTCTCACATCTGCTCTCAGCTACTTACCCATCATTTGCTGTTACCCGAGCCCTCTCCTCATTTAGATTATTCCTCAATTCACATCGTCACTCCCTGTTCTCATCTTCCTATTTCATGTCAAAATTTAACCCTCTACTTTCCCATCCCCATCTCTATCTTGAGCCTGCAATTTTGATCCGCTTTGAATATTAAACTTAAATAAGTTTTACTGAGATTTTTGACAGGCGATTTTTGAATTTTATTGAATTAATTTTTACTTAACAACTCATTTGAAATTAGAATTTTTTTTTGTAAAAGATACCATTTTTTTGCAATTAATTATATTAATGTAAAACATCATTGTGTTAGTAAATGCACTCCTTAAAAATAATATCCAAAGGTTAGAAAATTTTAAAACTTTTTTTTGTTATTATCATAGCAAATTAATAAGTTAAACTGCTACATGAAGATTGAAATTACTTACAGACTTTATTTTGTAATATTTTGTCCAACGTTTTCATCATATTTCAACTGACAGATTTTCACTTTGTTATGCGACAAAATTTGTTACTTATTTTAATAAAATTTGTTAAAGAATGACAGATTGTCGTCAATTTTTAACTGACAGGTTTATTTTTTCTAACAGTGTAAATTGTTAAGAACTTTGAAAAGTCCATTGCTATTGGCACATTTTCCAACAATAATAATTTCTTATTTCTCAAACATTTTATTAACAAACTCACAAATTCAATACTTGTTAATAAATTGACATTTTTTGTTATGAAATTGACTGCTTGTAACTCAGAAAAGACCTTATTTATTAGAAAACCTTGTGAGACAGAAAAGTTCGTTTTTTACTTAAATAAATTTGTTAAACAGTTACAAATTTTCGTCGATTTTCAGATGAAAGATTTCATTTTGTTTAAAGAAGTCAACTTCAAATAACTTTGAAAAATGTTGTTATTATTTTGCTTTGTGAGGCGACAACATTTGTTATTTATTTAAATAACGCGTATAAAAAATAGACAGGCAGCGTGAAGAATGACCGGATTCTACATCCAGAATCACAGGCACTACAGCTAAAGCCACTATACACAGTAAAACATAATTTTTTTAAAGAAACAGTTGATCAATCTGAAAAAATGAAAAAGTCGCAGGTATTTTAGTGAAATTATTTAGAAATATATAATTAAAAGTTTGTCATAAGGACAACAACCGGATTTCGCCGGGAGCGGGTGCTCGTGTGAAAAACTGCACTCGATCCCAGCGAAACGCGGTAAAATCTCAGACAACCACGTCTCACGACCGTGAGATAGGTAGTTACAGTTTGTAACGGAATCAATACGACGATCCGGCAAAAGTCTCGTGCACCCTGAGGACACGGAGCGACCCAAGGACGATCGCCTTCTGCATTTTTCCCGCAAGTGTTTTAGCATATTGTTTACAAACAGGCATGCTTTTCAGGCTACTAACCAGTGAAAGCTTGGCAACTTCAAGAGCGCCGATGATAAGGACGATTAGTTTAACAGAACATGCCGGGTACAATCGGCGCAACTTCCCACTGAGAAAAAAAATATTAATCACAACAAAACTATTTTCTTGAGCAGTTTTTGTTGTCAGAGCAAAATTGTGGTTGTTAGGACAAAATTACTTTGTGGGATAAACAAAATATTTGATTCTTAACACAAAATTATTTTGTTAAGCCTTATTTTGTTGTCCCGAAGAAATTTTTGTTGAGCCAATGAAACCATTTAGTTAAGCCAACGAAAGATGCAACCACGCATGCGCACTTATTCAGTGGGACCGCGTGCACAAGTGTGCAAGTTAATTTCCATGATGGCGGATAATACCGATGAAGTCACGTATTCCGTTAACGTTAAACGTGCTGTTAAAACTAATCCGAGTGAATAAACATTATGGATAACACGGCCCGTCTAATTCTTGAGGAGTGAGGCCTACACTGTCTCATCGATACCTTCAAAATTAAACATCCAAATCATAATCTAAAATGTTAATGTAAATGCACGTTTTAAAACTTTGATACTGGATACTTTGATACTTGATACCTCGTAAATAAAATAGTTTAATTGTCCATTTATCGTAGAGTGTAGACAATGTTATCTTTTTTTTCGTAGAGCATGGACTCATAAAGATGCGTTTGAGGATCTAACGCCTGAGAGTACTTTCGTTGAAAAACTCTTGGCAAACGAAGTGCTTGGAATACAAATAAAATTTGAACGATAGCTACAAGATTTCATCGTCTTAAGGGAAAAAGGTATCTCATATTCAACATCGAATGATTTAGGTTTTGAGAGTACAAAAAGTATGTTTTTGACCTAAAAGATATTTAGCAACGCCGACAAAATTATTTTGTGTATACAGCAAAACAATTTATTTGAGACAAAAAAATAATTCGGTTGACCTTATAAAAGTATTTTGTTATGTTAACAAATAAATTTGGTTAAACCAACAAAATATTGTATTGGGGTGACAAAAGAATGTTGTTGTCTCAACAACAAAATTTGGTTATGCTAACGAAACGATTTTGTCTAGTCAACAAAAGGTCTCAAGAACAAAATTTTGTTGGTTCAACAAAATAGTTTTGTTACACGAAGAGCAACAAAATTATTTTGTTGAGCCAACAAAATTTTTGTAGTTCCAGCCACACAGTTTTCTCAGTGGTTTATAAGGTCGCTATACCTCTCTTTCTTTTCCTTCTCCTTGGCTATGATTTTTTTGTTAGCTGGTGCCGAAAATTCTATAGCGAAAATGGTTCGCTTCTCGAAGTCAAGAAGAACCATGTACGGCCTCGAGTATGCAACAGAAACAATGGTCGAGAATATAAAGTTCCAGTATGCGGCACTTCTCATTCTTGACAATTGACTCGATTTTCCTAGGAGCATTCAGAGGAGTGATATTAAGGTTAATGCTGTAAGAGTGACAGAGATGGTAATAAAGCACTCTTAGTGCCGCATCGTGCCTATGGATGTAGGTCAAGGCTCACCAAAAGGCAGCCATTGGCTGCATTGGCTGTCAGTGGCAGTCAAAAGACTACGTCAAACTGGCCCTAACAAATCTTGTCGTTCGACTGGTTTCTAGCCCTTCACAGTCATTATACCTCCCGCCGCGCAGGGCTTGAAAGACATTATCCTTTCCAAAAATGAAATACAATTAGAAAAAAATATATCAGCGTTTGATTTAATAATATAAAAATAAATATAAACGTTTTATTGAATAATATTTATATATTTCACACAATTGATATAATGTATAATGATAAAATGTTTAGATGATATTGTTCGAATTTCTTTAAAAAATATTTATTGAAATAAGCTATAGCTATAATATGACTATGTTATCTGTTAATACTTAATGATTAATAGGTAGTTTCAAACTTAATAAGAAAAATTAATATAATGCTTGAAAGGTGGAAGAATTCAGCAATTACTATATTTTATTGCAAGTTTTATAATAATTACCGAAAATAAAAATATTTTTATATAAAAATATGGCATATTTCATTATTTCTTGAATTAAATAATAAGAATAAGAAAAATTTAGATGGATAATTGTCAAATTCTACAACTCAAATTCTAGTTTACTTGAACTATAACAATTCAACTCAAATAGAAGGTAAGCGTATTAAGATTAAAATAAATTTTTGTAATTAAAATAGGAAGCATAGATTTCAGTGAAAAGTACTTTTCATTCTAAAGCAGATTTCTTTCTCTATACATATTTATTGTAAACGATTTTGGTCCTATTGTGGTATTAATTGCAATTTTCAATTTTAAAACTTCCAAAGAGAAGAAATTTTGAAAGTAGGTAACTTAAATTAAAGGATTTTTTATTGCAGATTATCAAAACCAAAAACTCTTCAATTTTTAAATAATGACAATTGAACGCTATGTAGTGTGCAAGAGTTACAATCGACAACTACTTGATCTTGAAGATATTTAAACTGAAATCCTTATATTTTAATGATTTTAAACATGAGTCAAAGTTATCAATTATGAGAATTCCAAACTTAAGAAATTTCAAATAAAAATTGTGAAAATTATAGAATTTTTAATTGTAAAACTAAAAACTTACCTAATTTGTAATTCTAAATTCTCAAAATAAAAAAACCCTTTAATTTAAAAGACTGACAATTTAAATTTCGAAAAAGTACAAATGAAATCTCTTGAATTTTGAAGTATCATGAATTAAAATTGTTGACTTTTGGTGGTTTCGGAAATCAAAAGTCAAGTTTTTAATTCTAACTGTTCTAAAAAGAAGAAAATTTGATATTAATCATCAAAATTTAAGATTTTTTAATGGAGAGTTTAAAAAATTAAGAATTCATAAATTTGAATAGATTTACGACTCAATGGTCTACTCTCTAAATATGAATCAGTGAAATTTCACAGATTGTGAGTGAAATTTCACTGATACAAATAGCCTCTCTACTGGAATTGTTTAAACTCTTAAATCGCCTATATTTAAACATTTTTGTATGAAAGCTTTGAAGTTTGAAAGCTTCTATTAAACAGTTGAACTAACGTCACAGTAGCTTCAATCCGCTCTTCATTCACAAGTATTGAAAATTTTAAATAAAACCAACACAAAATCTTTCCAGCAACTTAGGTAAATTATTTTTTTAATCTTTACTTAAAGTTTGTACAAGATAAAGGAGAACGATAAGAACGAAGAAAAAGGTTTTAACGACAATCGTTTCTCTCTTTTTTAAAATGACTTTTCATTCAAAATTTTTCAAATTTTTCCTCCTTTTTAAAACTTTTATGACAGATTCAATTTGCAGGTAAATTTGATTCACTTTCTCAATTAAAAATAAAATTGAGATTGGAAATTAAATGTATTGAAAATTCGAGTAAAAAGGTTCAGACCCCCCGGCGTGAACGACGACGAGACGTAATTTACCGTGACCGTAACCCTTCGCTCGATTCCTGGAAAACGAAGAAAAAAATGACAGACAAAATTGGTGGCAGCCATGCACTTGTCGTGGCAGCCAACACCTGCTTGAAGTGGCGAGCCCTGATGTAGGTTGTTCCCGCATGAGTTGAACAAGTAGATAGTATGTGTACTTCATGTTCGGGGTGTGCATGGCATACCCTGCAGCCATCATTGGGAATGTCTTGGCTCAAAATATGGCGATGGTATGTTAAGGTGGAAATGACACTGGCTTGACATGCCAAAATGAAACCCTCTGTGACAGACTTCAATCCGGATGATTTAAGGAAAGCAATTGTTAGGTCACACGACATTGACCGATCCTCCACATTTCTGTGGACGATGCCGTGAATCCTCTTATCGAGGAGCTGTTCCCGGAATTTTTTCTCTTGTGCTTTCTTAATGCGGACTTTCAGGAGTGAGTACTCGAGATAGATTAGATTTGATGCATTTTGCTCACCCCTAATACTGAATTCAAGTCCGAGTATTTCAGCAGCCTTCGCCGCTGCTTTGTACAGAAACGCTCATTTGCCTACTTCTTCGTGCTTCCTGACCATTTTAAGAAGAGGGTCTCTTTCATTTGCAACTCTATGTGCTGTACACAGAATAATCCTGTTGTGAAGATATTCAAGATTCAATCTTCCGCGACGACCTTGACAGCGTGAGATGTAGAGTCACGGAACAGAAGACTTTAGAAGTATGCTTTTGTCCATGTGCATAACCTTTTGTGTCCCGATATCCAGAGCTCTGAGCTCCGAAGTAGCACTTTCACTTCGGACTCTGCCTGGTCAAATCGTGAAGTGCCCGACAAGCTTAGGCAAAATCCGGAGTAAAAAGGAAACCTACGGCAGGGCTCGCCACTTCAAGCAGGTGTTGGCTGCCACGACAAGTGCATGGCTGCCACCAATTTTTTCTGTCATTTTTTTCTTCGTTTTCCAGGAATCGAGCGAAGGGTTACGGTCACGGTAAATTACGTCTCGTCGTCGTTCACGCCGGGGGGTCTGAACCTTTTTACTCGAATTTTCAATACATTTAATTTCCAATCTCAATTTTATTTTTAATTGAGAAAGTGAATCAAATTTACCTGAAAATTGAAGCTGTCATAAAAGTTTTAAAAAGGTGGAAAAATTTTGAATGAAAATTCATAAAAAAAAGAGAGAAACGATTGTCGCCAAAACCTTTTTCTTCGTTCTTATCGTTCTCCTTTATCTTGTACAAACTTTAAGTAAAGATTAGAAAATAATTTACCTAAGTTGCTGGAAAGATTTTGTGTTGGTTTTATTAAAAATTTTCCATACTTGTGAATGAAGAGCGGATTGAAGCTACTGTGACGTTAGTTCAACTGTTTAATAGAAGCTTTCAAACTTCAAAGCTTTCATACAAAAATGTTTAAATATAGGCGATTTAAGAGTTTAAACAATTCCATTAGAGAGGCTATTCGTTTCAGTGAAATTTCACTCACAATCTGTGAAATTTCACTGATTCATATTTAGAGAGTAGACCATTGAGTGATAAATCTATTCAAATTTATGAATTCTTAATTTTTTAAACTCTCCATTAAAAATTCTTAAATTTTGATAATTTAATATCAAATTTTCTTCTTTTTAGAACAGTTAGAATTGAAAACTTGACTTTTGATTTCCGAAACCATCAAAAGTCAACAATTTTAATGTATGAATCTTCAAATTTCAAGAGATTTCATTTGTAATTTTTCGAAATTTAAATTGTCAGTCTTTTAAATTAAAGGGTTTTTTTATTTTGAGAATTTAGAATTACAAATTAGGTAAGTTTTTAGTTTTACAATTAAAAATTCTATAATTTTCATAATTTTTATTTGAAATTTCTTAAGTTTGGAATTCTCATAATTGATAACTGTGACTCATGTTAAAAATAATTAAAATATAAGGATTTCAGTTTAAATATCTTCAAGATCAAGTAGTTGTCGATTGTAACTCTTGCACACTACATATCGTTCAATTTTCATTGTTTTAAAATTGAAGAGTTCTTGGTTTTGATAATCTGCAATAAAAAATCCTTTAATTTAAGTTACCTACTTTCAAAATTTCTTCTCTTTAGAAGTTTTAAAAT
>NC_046657.1:103936281-103968781 GCF_010883055.1 Belonocnema kinseyi | reverse complement strand
TATGATTAGTTATTATATTTGATAGCACTTTTAATTGAAACATTCATTTCATTTTGATAATTACTCCTAATAATAATTATATTCAATAATAACAATAATAATGATTCTTTTTCAGTGGTATTACATAAAATTATACTCACTGATTAAATTATATGAGAACAAAAATGAATTGAAATTGTTCCCGTGCAATAGGACCAAAATCGTTTACAATAAATATGTATAGAGAAAGAAATCTGCTTTAGAATAAAAAATACTTTTCACTGAAATCTATACTTCATATTCTAATTACAAAAATTTATTTTAATTTTAATACACTTACCTTCTATTTGAGTTGAATTGTTATAGTTCAAGTAAACTAGAATTTGAGTTGTAGAATTTGACAATCATCCATTTAAATGTTTCTTATTCTTATTATTTCATTCAAGAAATAATGAAATATGCCATATTTTTATATAAAAATATTTTTATTTTCGGTAATTATTATAAAACTTGCAATAAAATATAGTAATTGCTGAATTCTTCCACCTTTCAAGCATTATATTAATTTTTCTTATTAATTTTGAAACTACCTATTAATCATTAAGTATTAACAGATAACATAGTCATATTATAGCTATAGCTTATTTCAATAAATATTTATTAAAGAAATTCGAACAATATCATCTAAACATTTTTTCATTATACATTATATCAATTGTGTGAAATATATAACTATTATTCAATAAAACGTTTATATTTATTTTTATATTATTAAATCAAACGCTGATATATTTTTTTCTAATTGTATTTCATTTTTTGAAAGAATAATGTCTTGCAAGCCCGGCGCGGCGGGAGGTATAATGACCGTGAAGGGCTAGAAACCAGTCGAACGACAAGATTTGTTAGGGCCAGTTTGACCTAGTCTTTTGACTGCCACTGACAGCCAATGCAGCCAATGGCAGTCTTTTGGTAAGCCTTGACCTACGGGGTTTACTTTTCCCGCTGCACAGTAGGCTGACTCGAGAATTTACAATTCAAAATAGTCTACAGGTCGCAATTGTCAACGGATATGAATTTTTTTTTAGAAATAACTAGTATTAAATTTGTAAGAAAACTTGATTATATTTATCAATTTTTGTTTCAAATATAATTATTTATTTAACGCAAGTTATTTTCTAAAAAAAAAAGAAAAATAAACTCGATATGTATTATATTTAACGTAGTATCTTTGTAAATTCGAAATACGCGACGGGTTTTTTGAAATTTTGAGGACACGGAATTTGTCTTCGAATTTAATTTTCATCACTTGATTTTGCGCTTTGTCAACCATCGTTAGGAATTTTCAAAATCACTGTCGATTCATAAATATTATTCCGAAGCGATAAAAACAACTTATTCGGAAATGTACACTGAAACTCAAACCATAAGATACAAGTTTACTTTTATAATACTTCCAACATTATTACAAGAACTTCTATTCAAAAATCTTCCAAACTTCGACGACCACGTCAGTAACTAGATTAAACTATTGTTGTTTTCAGGATAACTAAGTAGGTGCATCAGTCCCTAAATAAAAGGGCGGTGGTAGGGAGGGAGTCGGGAAATAACATTTCTTTATTAGTTACGAAACTAATACGAAATTAAAAGGAAGTTTTGTTTTGAAGTGTTATTTCTAGACCATTTTTAAACCAGATATTCAATTTGTCTACTTTAATTAAAGACAGATATTTTATTTGCCATACTAAATCTTAGTAGCGTTGTCTAAACAGTGATTTTCGATAATAATAAATTAATATTTTAAATGGTAATAACAAATTTTAAAACCGAAACACCTATTACTGGTTCTTTCTTACTGAAAACTTGGTTATATATTGTAGTTTTTTTATCTATAAAATTTTACAGTTTATCTTTTATAATAAAAAGTATTTTACACGTATATTCAATCGTTGTTCATCAAATAAATCAACAATAAACGATTGTGGTTATAAATAATCTATTTATTGCAAATAATAGACTGGTGCCTTGTATGGAATATGTATATACGAATTCTCATTAAATATTCGGCTTTTTCTGAAAAAGCTTGAAATCGGAAACTATTCACACTTTAGAACAATAAAAATATAAAAAATGAATTATTTATGTATTCTAAATCTATCTTCGTTAACTATGATACATATTGAGTTTTTCCTTTTTCTTTTTAGAAAATAACTTGCGTTAAATAAATATATTAAAACAAAAATGGATAAATGTACTCAATAAGTTATCTTAAAAATTTCATGCTGATCATTCCTAAAATAAAAACTTTCAAATCTGTTCACAATTGCGATCTCTAGACTTTTTGTAATTGTAAATTCTCGAGCCAGCCTACTGTGCAGTGGGAAAAGTAAACCCTGCAGGTTTTCTTTTTACTCCCAACCTGTCCTGAGCCTGTCTGTCACTTCGCGATTTGACTAGGCAGAGTCCGAAGTGAAATTTAATCACTCTGAGGAGTTCATACACTGATGTTAAAATAGGTCCACCCACACCCCCCCCCCGGGGGGGGGGGAGTTCGAAATATTAAATAGGGACTCCTATTTTTTATTGCATATTCGGATTCTTTGTATAAAAATGCATATGATTTGTCTAAAACATTTTTCTCGTTTCACGATAAATTGCGCTGTAATCGACGAAATTCAATTTTTCTTCATTTGAACTGTTACTGAGAAAGCACGCTTACGATTCTGCAATAAATTAACAATAAAAATATACCATTTTCATTGTGGCATGACTGAACACGGAAAAAAAGAATTTTTTAAATCGCTACAGAATTGTTGAATGAGTGCAATAAAAACTCGTACATAAAAAAATGCATCGCGCCGAACATACGGAGAATCTCCCTTCTTTTTGAAATCGGTTAAAAATAAGGGCAATAGAGCTTCGGATTTCTTTGGTAATTATTATTTTTGAAAACATGCCTGAAAATTCTTGGCAGCCTGGAAACAAGGCTGAATATTTGTAATTTCAGAACACATAAATTAATGTTTAGCATAAGATGAATACATACTACTACGAAAAAATATCTGCACTATTAAAAAAAAAAAATTTATATTTATCTCTATTCTCTTATTATTTCATAAAATCTAGAGAAGTGTGCCAACAATGGGGGGAAGGGAGTACCAAGAATTGGTGCTCTTGCCCTACGCGAAGGATTTTCCAAAGCAATTTAAAATTTAATTCGTTAAACGAACGTAATATGCTATTTGAAAGTTGTCGAAAATTTGTATTACTTTATTGAATTGATTAAAAAATTTAGCAATTTTTATAAAATAATGACCAATGGTACATATTATTTAATTGCACCATTTTTTTATTATGTTTGGTAAAGGAATGCAGTCTTTAGAGCGCAAAGTGGCTAAGATATACATTTGTTTACTGCATTTCATGATATAAGACATACATATTTCATGATATTTGACATAGGTACCAGTAGCTTAAAAAAATAGGATTGTTTAAAAAAGTCTGAAGCTCATACTTATTAATTAATAAAAAGCAATTCAAATAAACAAAAAATCGGCTCTCACAAATCACTTTATAATTTAGGTGACGTTCATTTCTCTAAATTATCCACAGTAGGCGCCTTGCGTCTGCCTCTCAAGACGTAAATAAATAGTCCTAACTTCCCCCTCTTATACTCCCCCTCCCTATGCCACCAATATTGCCCTGCTTTTCCTTTGTTCTCATTTCACTTTCCCTCATTCCCCTAATTCTCTGCTCCCCCTGAATTTCTTGAGTTGTCAGTTAATAGCTAGGATTTCCCCCTGATTTCCCTTTTTGGAAAAAAGTATGAAGAACGAATGAAAATGTTGTCAAAACTATTAGTTTATCTCCCTGGGGCTACGAAACCTTAAACATGCTCAAATGGGATTATAATTATAAGCTCTAGACTCTAGACTACTTTATCCAGAAAAGCTCTTTGTTCCACTGTGTGAGGAGGGTAAGAGTGCTCGGGATATACTTGGCCAGGGGAGAAAGGATGATAAGGACAAGTGTGGTGGGTATATGGGAATAGGATATTAGATGGTGGAATAAAAAAAGGTTTAAGGAGGATGGCTATGTAAAGAAATAAAATGTAATAGGAAGAAAAAGGGGAAAAAGAATTAAGGCAGAAGTTTATGAGATATATGGGCTCGATAGAAGGTGGAGGTGCTAAGGTTATTGGTGAGAGAGGCGTTAAATTGTCATGGTTCCGTAGCTCCGGGCATTTTTCCTTATAGTTTCGGTCCGGTGTCCGTCCATCATATTTCTTTCCTGTAAAGGAAAATGAGGGGAAGAAATGTAGGGGAACTAAGGGAAAATGAGAGAAGTGAGAGTAGGAGATATGCGGGCGAATATAAAGGGAAATCAGCCAAAACAAGAAAAACTCAGAAGCGAGATGGTGGGGCAAATTAATGGAAGTTTTAGGAAGGGACGTCAGAGAAATGAGTGAAGGGGAGCTGGAGGACATGTGAGAGAAATGGCAGCAGCGAAATAAGGAAAAATGGAAGGAGTGAAAGTAGGAAAAGTAAGGGGGAATTATGGAAGGTAAGACCAGGAGAAAGGTTAGGATGATAAGTAGATGAGTTAAGGGAGAATTAGGGAAGGGAAGTGAGGGAGAGGAGGTAGGGGAAATGATTCAAAGTATGTGAGGATAGAGATAGAATCAGAGGGAAGGCAAGTAGGATAGTGCGCGTGAGTAGGGGAGAGAAAGTGATGGCTTCGGAAGAGAGATAGAGGAAGGAAAATCTGTATGGAAGGTTCAAGTGAGAGCGGAAAGTATTGAGAGGGGTAGGTTTAAAAGAATTGATTAGCGTCTTAATAGGTCACGAAACCCATTTCGCGCGACGCCTACCATTACCAATTTTTCGAGATGCATTGAGTAAGTGGTTGATGATACAATGGTTCCGGAGAGAGGGGATATATTAGGAATCGGTGAAAATGGTTAAAGGTGGGACGAAAGTGTAAGTATGAGAGGGGGTGAGATAATAGAGTAGCGAAAGATATAAGGGAGGAAAGGGGATGCGGGATAGAGAGACTCACATAAGAAGTCCTTTTTTCTCATTTTAAATAAAATAACATAACATTTTGCGTAAAAAATTGTTTCAGAGTTGTGTAAATGATTCTAGAAATAAGCATGACTTTATGAAAATAATTGGGGTAAAATTTACCACCTGATCTAACTAATATGTCTCCTCCTCCTTCCTCTCCCACCTCTCTTCCTCGTCAGTTTCCTCCTACGCCTCCCCCTCTTCCATCACCCCATTTCCTAACTTTTATTTACATCAAACCTTACTTTAAGTAATCTACTTTAGGTTTAAACTTACAATAAATAAGTTTTGGTATAAAATTTGACAAATGGAGGGCTGATGAAAGCTTGGTCTACGCCTTCGCCATGAAAAACGATAATTGGCTCTGGGCGTGTGTCTTTTTTCGCGATCTCGATCGCGGTGGATATCGAGCTTCATCGGCAAGGCGACCTCCGTGGCATCTCCCTTTACTTTAACTCGGCTACATCATTACCACGGTAACGTTAACAGGCGCGGTGGTGGGATAAGGGGAGACTAAAACTTCTAATTACCGTCGCACCGTGGCGATCTAATGAGCAGACCCTCGGCAAAAACAAAGTTTCCTGCTAACGAGACCGATTTATTATATAACGTCCTGTTAGTCGAGGGAGGGACCGTGGTTTTCTGTCTCCTGCACAGACTGCGATTCTACTTGCGGATTTCGGTTTTTCGATACTTTAGTCACCAACTCACTATTCTACATTTACGAGTTCCAACAATCTAGGGAGCCTCCACAAATTAGAGGCCGTTTATACACTACCTTACTAATTTTGATTTATTTTCTTCTAACAGATCAACTTGTCTCAACAGAAATATTTGAATTTTCACACGTAAAATATTTTCAATCAAGAGAAAATTTATTAAAACAGTTAACTTCTCAATAAAAGAATTCGATTTTTAAAGAAAATAGTTAAGAAAAATGGGTATTATGAATAAGTTTTGAGCACCGAAAATTTAAAAGTAAATCCTAAAAATTAAGTATTGTGTTCATGAATTCGCGAAGTTAATCTCTAATCAAGTCATTTAATTTGTTCAATTTTCAAGAAAATACTTTATTTCGTAACCAAATAGTTGTTACATTGATTACAAAAATAGTTAAATTTGAAAAAAAAGAATTTTCAATCCGAAAAGACAAATTTGTTTAAAAATAGATGCAATTTCTACCAAATAGTTTAATTTTTAACTTATAAAGAAAAAATGGTTTCGTTAAATTTTCAGATAAAAAATGAATTTTTAACCAAACAAAAAATAATTTTTAAAGAAGTAGTAAAATTTGTAACAAAAGAAGGGAATTTCGTAAAAAATTAAATTTTTACTAAACTGTTGAATTTTCAAGCCAAAAATACAAATATTGCCTACAAAACAGTTTAATTCTTAACCCTAAACATGATTTATCAGAAAGAACAAAATCTCAACAGAAAAGTTCCACTTTAAACCAAGTAGTTGAAGTTTCAAGGAAAAACATAAATTTTCAACCAAAAAGATTTTCTTTTTGCCAAAGAAGACGACTCTTGAAATTCTGTTTAATTTTTGGATGAATATACATTTTTTTGACTGCAAATTTAACTATTCTATTCTTGGCTGCAAATTCATCTTTTTTTATTTAAAAATTCGAGTCACTGTTTGAAAATTTAAGCATTTTCTGGATAATTTGCCTTTCTTGACAGAAAATTAAAACTCTTAGTAAAATATCAATTTTTTGGTTAAAAATTCATCTGATTGGTAAAAGATTTAAGTACTCTTCTGAAAAAACTACTTTGTAGAAAAATCGTACTTTTGCATGGAAATTCAAACATTTATGGAAACTTAAGCTATCTCGTAGGAAATCTTTTTTGATTTGAGAACTCATATTTTTGTTTGAAAACTCAACTATTTTTTTAGTAAATTAAACTTTTTGGTTCAAAGTTACAATATTCATTAAAAAATTTACTTGTTTTCTTAGAAATTCGTTTTTTGTTGTTGTGAAAAATCACTTTTTTCACTAAAAAATGTACTGTTAATTCTTGGTTAAAAATTGATCCTCTGCAAGTTTGGACATTCATCTATTTCGTAGAAAATTATTTCATCGTTTTGGTTAAGGATATTTTGTTAAAAATTTGTCTACTTGGGTAGAAAATTAATCTTAAGTTGATTGACAAATTTTCTTTTTTTCTTGTTAAAAAGTAATTTTTTGAAACAGGAAATTCAACTATTCCTTTCTTGATTAAAAACTTATCTTTGTGAATAAAAATTCATGTGCCTTGATTAAAATTCGTCTTTTGATAGGAAATTAATCAACTACTTTTCTTGAAAATTTAACTTTTTCTACTGAAAATGCAACTGTTTTCTATATATTACGTCTTTTTGCCTTGGAGGGTCAACTATTTTGTTAAAAATTGAACTACTAAATTTTTTTGGCTGATAATACTTGGATTTTTATTTATTGACACGGATTTTCATTTTATTATTGATCAGAGAAGTGTGTGATCGACCCCCCTCCCCCTCCCACTCAACCCTTCCCATCATCTCTTTACAGGGTTGTGTAATTTGTGTGCGCTCCCCCACCTTTATTGCGAAAATTACGAGATCTTAATTTCATTTAATTATTAATTAGGTTCCATCGAATTGCATTGCATTTTTTAAATAATTTGCCTTTGAGTTTCCTTAAATTGAAATAAACCTTGAAATTAAAATATTTCAGTAAAAACTGATTCTGAACCATTTATCCACTTGTTTCTTTCCTACCATCCGTCCATCGCTTCTTCGCAAGTATGTATACATACAACCTTCGTTTGCGACGCAAGAATTTTGATTGGGTCGCAAAAGGGGAGTCACCCCCTCCCCCGCAGTTTTTTTTCTCATGAAAATATTTCGGGATCGCGTAGTAGCGACGCAATTAGCTTGACTGTTAACTTTGTCGGGTTAACCCATATAGGGTTTCACCCATCCTTCTTACTTATCTTGTCTCTCCTTTCACTCCCAAGTTGTGCATCTTTATCTTTTCAGCCTTGACTTGCAACAAACCTCTCAATTTATAATAATAATAATAATGAAGTAGAAGTGTATACTATGAATTTTTAATAGCAAAATATACTTAAAAATACTTTGCACTTTTTCGAACTTTGAACTCTTTCAATTGACCTTTGAACCATCACTTTTGGTATTGACCTTTGTCAACTCTGTCTCTGAACTATCACTTATCTTGTTTGATCTTTTACATTTGCACCTTAACCTTTGACGTTGAGCAACCCCATAATATAATATTTCAGCATTAACCTTTGACCTTGACCTTTACTCTTTTACGTTTGACACCTAATCTTTGATCTCTGACATTTCAAACGTGGGGCTATTAAAAAAAAATACGTGACACAATTTCCTATACTTTTTTCATCCCCTTCCCTTCTTCGTCACACGTCATCACAGAAAGCTTGAACTCACCTGGGCAGCGTCACGAATACGATCACCCCTTTTCAGTAACTTTTTTTCCGATTTAAGTTGAGGAACGCAGACTTTACAGCCTAAAATGCTTCTACAATAGAGAAAATAGGGTGATTTTGTTTGAAAATAAAAAAAAATTTTGAATGAAGTAAATTTGATACCACATTCAATTAAATATAAAACGCTTCAAATTGTTGCAATTTCATTTCTAAGTAAATTGTATTTTCAACGAAATAGTACAATTTTCAACAGAAAAAATTTATTTAAAAACATATGACTTTTAAGCCCAAAAAGATGAATTAAAAAAAAAGTTCAACCAAACAGTTGTATTTGCAATGAAAAGGTTTCACTGTAAAACAAAAGAAAATATTTTATATCAAAATAGTTTAATGTTTCCAAATATTGGACTTTTCTACCTACTAAGAATTAATTTTAGAGTATATGTATTTTTAATCAGGTAGTTGAATTTTTAATTCAAATAGATAAATTTTCATTTAAAAAAAAGAATGTTCAACAAATTCGTCAAATTTTTATCAAAAAATTACTTTTGAACCAAATAAATCAATTTTTAACAAATGAATTAAATTTTAAACAAAATAATTGAACGTTTACTAATAGCAGAATTTTGAAACCAAAAAGACAAATGTTTAAAAAGATTAACAAAATAATTAAATTTTGGACAAAATACAGTCAAAGCTGGATTTAATGTCAATTTAGGGACTGAGCGTGACATTAAATCCAGAGTTTCGGAACTATTTCGTCTCTCTCCTGTTTTTTCTCTTTCTTGTTTTTCTCTCTCTCTCTCTCTCTATTTTGTGACGCTTGAGTGAGCACCGCATATCCCCCTGAAGCTCTTCTCACACGTCCCCACAGCGCGGCCTCAATTCTCGGTAAAATTAAATGGAGGATCCCTAAATCCAAGTTTGACTGTAATTGAACATTTTGCTAAATAGTAAAATTTTCAATCTGTCAAGGTAAATTTTTAACCAAGTGTTTGAATTTACAATCAATGAAGAATTAATCTCAAGAGTTGCATTTTCTACCAAATAGAACAACTTTTTTATGCAAGTTAAATTTTTTATAAAAAAATTAAATGACTGACAAGAAAGATGAACTTTTAACCAACAAAGGTGCATCTTTAACAAAACAGCTGAATTTTCCAGCATGGAGATTAATTTTTGACAAAAGGACGAATCTTTAAGAAAATATCTAAATTTTGAACCAAATAGTTGAATTTTCTACAAAACAGTTGCCTTTTTTTAGTGTTTTTACAAAAAAAGATGACATTTTTACTACCAGAGATGATTTTTTAAACAAAAAAGTTTAATTTTCTACAAAAGAAATAAATTTTCAATCCAAAACTATGATTAAAAAAATTTCAATTTTTAATCAAATTGTAATTTTCTATCCAATTTATGAATATTTAATACAAAAAGACATGTACGAAACAGTTAAATTTTTAGCTAAGATGATGAATCTTCAACCAAAGAAATGTATTGTTTACAAATTTGTTTAAATTTTAACCAAGTCGATAAATATTAAACAAAATTGTTCATCTCTTAATAGTAAGGGATTAATTTTTATCTAAACATTTTCATTTTTAACCAAAGAACATGATATTCCTACCAAAATGAAAAAATAATAAAAAAATTGATTTTTTTAATTGGAATTTTTTTCATGTCAACAAGACGAATTTCTGCTAAAATAGTTGAATTTTCGACAAAAAAAGATTACTTCTTAATAAAATAGTTGAATTACAACAAAAAGAAATTAATTTCAAACTACGCAGTGGGCACAAATATTAAAAAACATCATTAGAGTGATTCAAAAACGTCCTAAGTCAGTCCAAATAAGGTTCGACACACATACAATGTTCCAGAGACGTCTAAAGACGTAGTTCGAACATGAAACGTTTTGAGAACATTATTTGTTCTGATTTAGGGCAGTTTTTAAAAAGTTCAAATAACGTCGTTTGAAATGTACGTCCAGAAAGCGTTTTTAGGACGTTCCAATTATGTTCTTAAATTTCGTACCCACTGGGTAAATAGTAGAATTTGTAACCTAACGAGATGAATTCTCTTCGAAAAACAATAAACTTTGAAACAAAAATAGTTTGATTTTGATATTCGGTTCCATTGATCCATTTCGCATTTATGTGAAAAAAGCGATAAAAAGGAAGGTTTCTTGAAAACTGGAGTGAAAAGAGGGATTCTTAAAAAAACGTGAAATCTGAAATCGCCTTAAATAAAACAAAAAAATCTACGAACTTAATATTTAAATACTTTGCTTGTAAGATAAAATTGCTAATATTTTTCAAGGATTTCAAAAAATTGTTTTTTAAATTGATGTTTTGCATGTGTCAAGTAAAAATCTACATTAGTTCCTCCTCTCTACGTCACAAATGTTCACAAAATCTGTTAGCCCTAACCCTCCCTAGCAGTATGACGTAGTTTTCGAATGCCTTCTATGTTCTTTGACTCATTACCTGTTGTCGTCGAGTTCTGGCATTACACTGTCAATTCCTGACCTTCAAACTCCCTGACCTTTTAATACACCCTCCCTTATGAGTGCGACGTTGTTTCTGAACGGTCCCTATGATTTTGTACCCATTACCTGGTTCGTTGATCTCTGACATATGACTTTTGACTTCTGACCTATGATCTCCTGAGCTTTAACATCTCTGACTTCTTCAATGACCTTTCCCTAGAAATCTGCCGATTTTTTTAAACAGCCCCTATGTTCTATGTCCCACAACCTGTTTCCTTTGACCTATGACATTTCAAATTTGATTCATAACCTATGATCTCCTGAGCTCTGAAATCGTTGGCCTTTTTATAGATCCTCCTCTGAGAGTTTGACATAATTTTTGACAGTGCCCCATAATCTTTGACCATTGACTTATTTTCTTTGGCCTTTGACATTTTACCGATGACTTCTGATATATGATATTTTGAACTTTGATATCTCTAACCTTTGTATACTATGTTTCCTAGCAATGTGACGTATTATCTGTTGGACGCTATGATCTTTGACCCATTTTCTGTTTCCTTAATCTCTGACATGTGACTGTTGACTCCTGACTTCTAATCTCCTAAGCTATAAACTCTCTGACTTTTTCAATAACCTTCCCCTAGCAGTCTGACGTCGTTTTTAAAGAGCCTCTATTATCTATGACCTATGATCATATAGACCTATGATCATATAGACCCTCCTCTAGCAGTGTGACGTAGTTGTTAAACGGTCCCTATAATCTATGATCTTTGACCAATTCCCTGTTTTCCTCGACCACTGGTATTTCGATTTTGACTTCTGACCTATGATCTCTTAACCTTTGACCTCTGTGACTTTTTTTGATAGATTGAAAAAATAAAAATTTTCTGTTATGTGAGAGACTCAACTTCTGTCTTCTTTTACGAGGGAAAGCGTATATGATTTACGTTCGGTGTCACTCTTTAGCGATGAGGATTTCGTTACGAAAGTCTTGGGTAAAATAAAAAGTAGAATAAAAACAATGTAATGTAAACTTATGACATTTTAATTGGACATGCATATCTGCTGAAATGGGGAAGTAGTACATCGTGCTTTAGCCAGCGCTAATTAGTGCAGGTTTTTACGCTCAAATGAATAAAAACGATGGGATTCTTTCCACTTCATTTCACTAAGCCGGATTGTTTAATAAATTCGAAGCTGTGCAGGATTTTGCTTTGAAAATTGTCCGCGCTATTAACTCCATCTCGACTTACGCTTTCACAATAGCATATGCTCTTTTTATTCAATATTAAAACATCACAAATACATTTATATCTCTCTCTTCCTATACACGGCAGTAGCTCAGTCGTGATTTTTGACTCGCTGGCATCTCGAATGTCAAGCATGAACGGGCGCGGCGAACGCTCGGGTGGGTGACCAATGCGGGATTTTCGTTAAGGGACCGTTCATAAACTAAGATACTAATTTTGGGCTATTTTCGTTTGTCGTTAACTGTCAGTGCTCAGTTGTTTCGCTTTTCTGCAATTTTCCATTTCTTTAACCAAATGTTCAGGCAAATGCGAGCGCATCTAATAAAAATCCGGTTATGGTTAAGAGACTTTATGGAATTTAGGAGCAGACTATAAAATACGCTTTAATTTAATGGGGAAAGAGGAGTCGCTCAAAAAATTACGCAATCTACTTGGTAATATCTGGCTAAACCTTCGGTCACGGGTGAATGGAAGAATGGCTCAAGACACAGGGGCGATATCACGATATGGGTGATGCTGCGTGATGAAAATTAGAAAGAAAATGTCCAATATGTCCACTTATGGAGCGACACGTGCACCTTTATGAGAACTGGGTAAAATAAAATTGGAAGCATAATTTCAAAAAGCAATAAACAAAGATTCTAAGCAGGGGGTTTTAGTCTAAATGAATCACAGAAATCATTTACAACTTTTTTTTAATATACGCGACTGTTTAACGCATCGTAAAGAAACACTGCTTTAAATTTTGAAACGGATCATTAATAAACTCATTACACCGACACCTATTTTTTTAAACCAATTTTTGAAAAGTACTCAGAAATAATATAATTTTTAATGAACGTGTTAATAACCTCTTTAGGGCATGAAACATTTATTTTATCAGGAATAAGTAAAGCATCATTTTGATAAAATTCAATAGTAAGCTCTTTGGAGCTTGAAATATTTATTGAGTATAAGTTTTCAAGCCAGTGTGGGTAAAATAATGTTCAGAATTAGTAACTTTAAAATCTCATAAATTAAATTTTTTAAATTGAATTAAGATTCTTTCTCAACTTGCGGAAAAAAACTAACCGTCATCTTCAAGAACAATAATTTGTTGTTTTCTGTTTCGTGATTGATTTATCGGTTTAACCTCGCTTGTAATGTTGTGCAACTGTACTTGAATAAGGTTTTTATGGATTACATTTGTGAATTAAACAATTATTCTTTTTTCACATTTTTTTCCAATATCAATCGTATCGCTTTTTTTCTTTTGAGATTTTATTCGCTTTTCTTTCATCTTTTTATATTCTCACCATAAAGAGTAAATAAATTCCTTTTCACATAAGAATTTTAAATACTATCATCAGTCGATATTTTCGGTAGAACAAAATAATTTTAATTCGCGTAGCTTTTAAGTTACTTTAGATATTTTGCACTCATATATCTATCTCTATAGAATTAACATAAGTATTAGCAGGCTGTAATTCTTTCGTGCGGCTTAAGGAACTTTTGACGAAGACTTGCATTTTATTCAATTATTTTTGTAATGCATTTTTTCATGAGCAACTTTTCCGGTGAATATCCAAAACAAAAAGTGATGCATTGGCTTGTTTCTTTAACGAAATCAGATATGAAAATATCATCGTGTAGATAAAAATGTCTCCTTATTACATTGAGAAAAGATTTTAATTTATTAGCAAACTTTTCACGCCGTAAACCTTCTTGATTTTCCCTCTGCAAATTGTTTAATTTTATTACATGAGTCTGATCATCCTCGATACCCGCACTGAGGGAATCTTCATTCATTAACTCGGATTCTGCTAAGGGTCTTCATGAGACTAATACAGAATAATCGCCGTTTCGCAGTTTTCCCTGCTTTATGATAAACTTAAATTTGTGAGAACAGGGGTTTTCAAAACCATAGTGAAATGTTGGCACGTGAAAGATCGGTCAGTTGAATGTTGCCTAACAAGATTTAAACAATTTCTCAAACGGACCTTGATTAAAGTGACGTGGATTTAGTAAGGAAAACCCAAGTTTACTGAGATTTTTCCAAATATGAATCATTGTTCTTGAAGTGATGAGCTGCCTTTTATAAAGTGAAATCGATTTTTCACGTCTGGACCATTTTCTAAGAAACGCCACACTATAGGTCAAATTTTATTTTTCTGGTGTAAAGTAGTGGGAATTGTTGATGCTGAGTTTTTCTGACATTGTGGTGAAATTTGAGGTGAGTGGATTGTGGAAGTGTGTAGAAGGGTATGGATGTGAGAGATTAATTGAGGGATTGTGAGATTGGAAAGGGAAGGTAGACATTTGGAGGATTGAGACAGATTTGTGTGGAAGTTTGTTTGAAGATTTGTGTCAGGGTGAGAGGACTGTGTTGATCGGGTTAGTAGTAGCAGGGTTGGGTAGCGATGCCGAAAGGCGAGACAGGTACCAGACCGCGACGGTAGATAGAGGCAGGAAAGCATAAAAGGCGGGATAGTTTGAATTTGATTCATGGCTACCGGAGCGAGTATCTCCGCGGAAGAAACAGATCTAGAGCAGGAAGTGCTCAGTACGCCGAAAGAAGAGACAAAGGAAATGAAGGCAAGGGGGAAGTATAAAAAAACTATAGAAAAGAAAAGATTAAGAGCAAAAAGCGTGGGTTCAATCGAGGATTTTATCAAAAGGAAGAGAGGGGAGAGGGAAAGCAGTGAAAAGAAGGAAGATATCGGAGTGAGCGTGAAATATCAAAAAATGTTTAGATCGCCGCCGGAAAAGCAGAGTTTGGTAGGGAAGAGTGATAATAGTAAGGGGATGACGGAAGCGGAGATGAAAGTGAAGTTACGATGAAAGAGGAAAGACTAAAGGAAATTCGCAAAGTGATGATAGAGGTAATGGGGATTTATGAAGAAAAGCAGGAGAAAAGGGAAGATGAATTAAAGAAGAAAATTAGGCGGAAAATGGCTGAAATTAAGAAGGAAATAAAAAAATGGGAAGAAACCAGGGAAAAGTTAGAAAAGAGGATGCAATCATTAGAACAAAATCTAGAAAAGCAGGAAGAAGATGATAGTAAAAAGGTAGACGAGATGCAAGGTAG
Organism: Belonocnema kinseyi; assembly: GCF_010883055.1. Taxonomy (NCBI): domain Eukaryota; kingdom Metazoa; phylum Arthropoda; class Insecta; order Hymenoptera; family Cynipidae; genus Belonocnema; species Belonocnema kinseyi. The sequence continues at coordinate 103,953,497 of NC_046657.1, read as the reverse complement.
GATGAAGAAACTTGAAAGCTTGAACCGGGATTGTGGTGCGGGAGAGAGTGGGAATAAGTAGATGGAAAGGCTGAGAAAAATAGACCAAAGAATAGAAGGGAAAGAGAGGAAAGAAAGAAAATTAAACATAGTGATGAAGGGTATGAGATTAGAGGGGAAGGAGCTGAAGGAAGGGGTGGACGAAGAACTAAAATGGATTGGTGGTAAGATAAAGACAGAAAATGCGAAATGTAGGAAGGGAAGTGCGAAGAGGGGAGATAATGGTACTGGTGAAATTAAAGAAATAGGAACATAAGAGGGAGGTGATGACGAAGAAGAGGTTACTATATGGAAGTCTAGAAAGAATAGACGATGATTTGGCATGGGTAGAAAGGAAGATGTAATATAAATTGAGGCTAATAGTGGAAGAAAAAAGGGAAAGAGAACACGGGTTAAGTATGGGAGAATACAGATAGACGGAGTGTCGTGGAATTGGGATAAAGAAAGGGAACAGATAGTAAGAAATGAGGTGTAGGAAAACTAGGAGAGGAAGGAACAGAAGATAGGAAAGTAAGAAATAGTAGGAAGAAAAAAAAGATGAGAAACGAAAGTAGGAAAGAATGAAAGATTTGTTACTGGAATATAGAAGGATTGGAGAGAAAGGATAGGGAAAAAGAAGGATTAATAGTAGAAGAGGTAATGATGTGAGGAGAGAAGTGGAAGGTAGTGGGGGTTAATGATAACGGTGATATGCAGGAGAAAGTAGAGGAGATAAAAGAAATAATTGAAGAAAAAACAAGAGAGAAAGGCTGATAATAGGTGGGGATTTCACTGCGAGAACAGGCGGCAGAGAAGGAAGGGAATAGGGAGAAAAGAGAGAAAGAAAATCCAAAGATAAGGTACTAAATGGGGAAGGAAAAAAGTTTTTGAAGAGCTTGGAGGAGTTAAGATGTATATCTTAAACGGAAATATACAAGGAGATGGGAAAGGAGAATATACATGCTCAGGAGGTGAAAGGGGAACGGTAAATGATTGTGCTGGTGGATGATGAGGTAAGAGAGTAGGTTAAAAACTAGAGATAGGTGATTATATTGATTCGGATCACTTTCCCTTAATTGTGACGTTAGAGGGACAAATATGCAAGAGAAATATGAATAAAAGGGGAGCGAAAGTAAAAAGTGTAGTAAAAGGGGATTTGTCAAAGGAAGGAAAAGAACCGTTTAGAAAAAAGCTCAGAAATATCAACATGGGAGAGGGATATGTGCACGAGGAGATGAAAAAAATGATAGGAGAAATAAAAATAGGATTAGAGTGCACAAACAAAAATGAAGTTAGTAAAGCAGGGGATAGAAGAGGATGGGATGAGGACTGTAAAGAGAAAAAAAGGAGGTAAAAATGATTGGAAAGTGAAGAAAAGAAAAAAGTAATGGGAAAGAATATAGGAAAAAAAGAAAGAGTATACTGAGTTGTGTTATCAAAAGAAAGAGGGAGAGAATAAAAGGTTTGAGAAAGATGTGGAGAAGTAGAGAGAAAAGTTGTAAAGGGAGAAAAATATGGTAGAGAAAGAGATGAGGAAGAGGACATATCAAGGGAAAAAATAGTTAAGGTTTTAGGAATAACGAAGGATGACAGGGTACCTGGTATAGATGAGATTCCAAATGAAGTATGGAAATATAGAGGGCAGGAATTAGAGGAATGGGCATGGATAGTGTGTAATAGAGTATGGAGAGGAGAAGGGTGGCCAAAGTTATGGAGAGAAGGAGTAGTTATACCAATAGTAAAGAAAGGAATAGGAGAGGAGGTTAAAGATTATACGGGGGTGACGTTGAGGTCAACACTGTATAAAGTATATGGAACTATTTTGTCGGAGATGTTGAAGATAGAAGTTGAAGGAAAACAGATCAAGTCACTGAATCAGACAGGGTTTAGAAAAGGAATGGGGGCAATGGACAACATCTATGTTCTGAACTATCTTGTAAATAAGAGAATTAAAAGGGAAAAAGGGGCAATGTTAGCAATGTTCGTGGACTTGAAGGCGGCGTTTGACTCATTAGACCGAGGCGAAATAGAAAAACTTATAGTAAAAAAGGGGATAAAAGAGGGATTAATAAAGAGAGTATCACAAATTTGTAGAGAGACAAAAAGCAGGGTAAAGGTAGAAGAGCAAGTAGGAGATAGTTTCTGGTTAGTGAGAGGTGTGAGACAAGGATGTCCTAGAGCCCACTTTCATTTAATTTATTACTATCGGACTTGGAAGAAGAAATGAGAAGAAAAGGTTGGGGCGGAATTAAGATAGGGAAGGAAAAAATATATACACTGGCATACACAGACGACATAGTGTTGATGGCAGAAGATTAAGAAGGGATGGCGGGATTAATTACAGGATTAGAGAAACACTTAGATGGAAAAAAGCTGAATGTAAATGTAGAAAAGAAAAAGATAATGAGGTTTAGAAAAGGAGGGGGAAGAAGGAAAGAATGGACAGGGAGATGGAAAGGAATAAAGTTAGATGAAGTAAAAGAGTATAAATATTTTAGATATATCTTGCAAACGAATGGAGTTCATACAGCTCATATAAGAGAAAGGATAGAAAAGGAGCAGGGGTAATGAAACAGATATGGAGAATAGGAGAAAGAAGGTTAAAAAAAATTAGAGAAGGAGAATGTGGTTATTTGATGCGCTGTTATGGCCAGTATTGGGTTATAGAACAGAGATATGGGGATGGAAAGAAAGAAAAGATATTGAGAGTTTAAAAGAATGGTATATAAGGTGGACACTAGGGGCAGACTGCAGGATGCCAGGATACATGGTGGGAGAAGAAGCTCGAAGGGATAAGTTAAGTATTAGAGCGGGAAAGAGGGCATGGAAATTTGAGACGAAGCTGAGGCAGGGAAAGGGAGGGAGTTGGCGAGAAAGTGTTTGATGGAGATAGAAGCGAGGAGAGGGATGGCGATCGAATTAACGAGATGGGAAGAACAGGAAGGGAGTTCTTTAATGATTGAGAAATAGAAGACGGGACTGGAGTAAACTATAAAGAACTGGAAAAAGGGAGAGGGAAAGACAATTAATAAAAAGATAGGTGATGATTCAGGAATCAAGAGATAATAAATGGTATAAGATGATAAAAAAGTAAGAAGTGCCAAAGTATTTAGAAAAAGAATAAGGAGAGAGAAGGTGGACCAGAATAGCAAGATTCAGTTTGGCAAACGAGGTAACGGAGGGGATATACTGGGAAAAAGAAGAGAACAGAAAGTATAGAATATGTGAATGGGAGGAGGAAACATGGGAGCATGTATGGGAAGGATGTAGGAGAGGAATGGCAGATAAAGGAAGCTGGCAAAAGAATGTGGTTAAGATTCTAGGGGAGGATGGATTAGGAGAAGAACGGATGTAGGAGTTGAAGGGTGCTAGAGGAGCGAATGAGAGAGAATTAAAGTATGAATGTGAAAAAGGAAAATTGACGTGTAAAAAGTGAAAGAAAAGGAAACGGAAGTCGCTTAGAATAGAAGCGTAAAGATTGTAAGCAATTGTAAGGTAAAAGGTAAGTAGACTAAGATGCGTTTGCGTTTTCATGCTCTCTCTCTCTCTCGCTTGCACACTCGCTTTCGTTCGCTCGCTCACTCGTTTGCTAATAAGTCCTAAATTGCGCTATCGCAAGAAATAGAGATAAGGAACTAGATATAAGACTTATGTAAATAGATGTATATAATTGTATATATAGAAAGGATGAGATTAAAAAAAATATAGGTATAAGTGGAAAGATTGTAAGGAATGGAAGTCATGTACACCCTTAGGGGACACATTATGAATAAAGAAGAGAAAGAATAGAGATAACTCAAAAAAAAAAATAAATAAAATAATAAAATTTTTGTAATGCAGATTAAGATAAAAATTAGCAGGGTACCATCAAGCCCTAAATTAGTGGTTGAAATAAAGGGTAAGTAACTAAAAATCAGAAAATTCGCTGAAAAACATTGTAAAGTTTTTTCGTGGGTGGTAAAAACGATTCTAGTAACCATTTCTTCAAAATCGTCAACTGAATGTATGGTTCCTCGCTTTTATTTGCCTTTCTAGGGGTGCTAATAGACAGCGAGAATCTGAAAACGCGAAATTCGCAGAATAGATTTGCAAATGGTTTTCGTGGGCTTCAAATATTATTTCGACAACCATTTCTGCATTATTCTCTACTGTGTGGATGGTTCTTCGTTCCCCCACTCTAGGTTATATTCGAAGAAGGCGTTTTGAAGACCTTATTCTAATTCAACTTTTTGTTAATTTCTTTACAAATCTAAAACGATTTAAAATTAACGTTTCTCTAGTGATCTCAAAATTCACGCCTTTTGTTCTATCTGTAGCCATTTCCGAAATATTAAATAATAAATAATTATTATACGTTTTATAAACGTTTATAAAACTTTTGTAAGACGTTCAATAAACTTTCAGATGGACAGACTGCGGACAGTTTCAACCCCTTTAAAACGTCATTACAACGTTGCGACGTCGTTAAAACAACTTTCATTTCCAACGTTACAATTTTTTTTAATGAATATATTTTTTAATTTATTACAATTTTGAGAAAGAGATAATTATATAATTATTATAAATTATTGATACAATATTGGTACGATATTGAACCAATAATTTTTTTAAATAATAATATAATGAGAGACAACTCTAAGTACTGTTTTTTATTATGATTTTTTCAAAATAGTATAGATACTATAATATTGTATTATAATATCTATATTTTTTGCATGCAAAGAAAGTAAGAAAACATAGATTATTTTATCCGTATATTTCTTAAAAATAGTGATGTCATACTAACGGGAGAATTATAAATAATCTGCTTGATTTATACTATATTCTCCACAATCTAAATTACTCTAAAAAATAAATAATACTCGCTTGAAGAAACGTACTCTATCAGAAAAATAATTGGCATACGCGTTCTTATTTGAAGGTAAACAATGAACAATCTAATTAGTACATATATTGAACTGTGAAGGTTAAGTTACGAAAATATATAAAGTCTCCAGAATGCCTTCTTCGAATATTCCATAGAGTGGGGGGAATGAGAAACCATCCAAACAGTAGAGAATAATGCAGAAATGGTTGTCGAAATGATATTAAACTACCGTTAAAACTATTTTTAATCTATTCTGCGATATTTCGCGTTTTCAGATTCTAGTTGTCAACTTCCACCCTCAGAAAGGAGAATGATAGCGAGAACCCATCCATACAGTTGAGGGTTTTGAAAATGGTTATTGGAATAGTCTTTAGCACCCACGAAAACCCTTTATAATGTTTATCAGCGAATTTTCTGATTTTTAGCCACTTACCCCTTAATTTAGGGGTTCATGGAATTCTAATAATTCTTTTCTTAATCTGCATTAAATTTACTACATTTAAAGAAAAGTTGTATCGATATCATGATTTCCCTTTGAGATTAAGCAAAAAGAAAAACAAAAGGTCATCGATTTTTTAACCATGCTCAACTTCACACCATACTTCAACCCCTGCAATAAGGAATGTAGGCATTCTTACATATTTTCCGTAAATGCGCCTAACATGAACTTTATTAAAAAATTTATTTTTCAGTTATCTCTATTCTTGCTCGTTATATTAGATTTTAGACCAGAAAAATGCAATTTGGCCTGTAGTGTGTTTTTTTCGTGAGATTTTTGATTAGATACCGAACACCTTGTCTTAGATAGCCTTTGTTATATACGTAGATATTAATATCGCTTGCAACTGAGCTGCTATAATTGCGCAGCAGCAATTAGTACTTTTATTTTAAATCACGATTGTTTAAACTCAAAATATTCATTTTTTAATTTTGGAGAATTTAAAATTTTTTTCTTTGATCAAATTCAAAAAAGGTCTTAACCTTTTTAAATTTGGATTTTTTGTCATTATCAAAAACTACATCGCACTTAAGCATCGTATTACGTAAGCATTCCAATAGATGTAGAACATCGAATATTAATACCACGGTCTGTTCAATGACAAAGACAAATAAACTTTCGATTTTTCTACCGATTCTATATTTTCATAACAGTATGAGATTAAGTTAGCGTTTGCAATTTATTTATCTTGACGAATTTCAGCAGTTTTTTCGTATAATTAATGTATAGTAGATTTAGCAGTGGACTCTTGAATGCAAACAGTTCCTATAACATTAAGACTTCACCCTTGCAGCTCAGATATTATTTTAACAATTAATGCTTTTAAACTATCTGTAAATATTGTATTTTTCATGAAATAATATGCGACTACATTATTGCATTTTTTTCGTAACATCTTGAACTAAAAACATCGAATCATGATTTGCTTAAACGTTACTTAAACCTAGTGACCAATATCCTTAAATCCAATTATTGTTTAATTGTGAGATTCGTATGATAATTCGGCAGCTAACTGTGCTTCGTCCATCAGAACTATACAATTTCGATTTATTTTTTTAAAGACTTAAATTTCCGTCCTAATTCTTGCATGACTACTTTATTAATGCTAGGTTTGAAAGGTATTTAAGCAGATACAGTTTTCAATAAATTGATCCATGGTAAGAATAAGTCGAGCATAAATGTTTGTTCAGTTTTGGACATCGCTTAAAAATATAGAAAGCAAATACTTTGTTATTCATAGTCCACCTTCTAGCAGACGGGTTTTGATAGCAGTTTCTTCATTGCGAATGGATAAAATTCGTTGTGTCCTTGTTTAAATCTATATCAATAACTGCAAACTTGGTACACGCGGGTACCAAATTAGTCTTGAAATTAGCTGCAACGAAATTTATTTCAGATTTTTCATTGTGCAAATACGCTTTTTTATTTTTTTTCTAGTTTGCACTGGTATTTTGCAGTTTACTTTCCAGTGTAATTTATGTGTTGCTTCTTCGCGAGATGTATCGTTCGGGAACGCAGTGGAAATACAACTTTACATTCTCATTCTATTGAGAAGGTATTGGTTTTATTTTAAAATTGACTTTCGCGGATTCCATAAAATGTCGACGTTTTGAGACCCCCTGAGTCAGAAAAAAGAATTTTTACGTCGGTGTCTGTCTGTCGTCGTTCTCGTTTTTATCGTTGTTGTGTGTGTAGTCTGTAAACACGGTAACATTTTGAGCATTTTGAAAATTTTTGAGACCATTGTTTTAATATTTGAAATTTGTTTTGACAGAAATTTATAGTAGAGAAAATTACGAACAATTTATTCTGATTAGTTTTTTTGATAAAACAGAAATGACCAAACTTACAGCCTTTTCAAAATCCAAAAACCCAAACTAAAATTAACATTTAAAGCCAAAAAAAGTGTGATATGGAAAAAAGTCAAGATTTACGAAATTTAAATTAGACCAAAATCCAAATTAAAAATCCCATTCAACGTCCAATAATCAAATTGATGCAAAATCCTGTTAAACAAAACAACAATCCAATGACCAAATTTGGACCACAACGAATAAACGAAAACCAAAAGAAACCCTATTGTAATCTAAATAAAAAACCAGAAAACAAAAAAAAGCAACAAAAAAATAAAATTTTCGGAAAAAAATAAAAAAGAGGAAAGAAAAATGAGAAGGCAGCCAACCACATCCCCTTCCTTCTCTTTTTCCTTCTTTCGTCTTTTTTATTTTTATAACCATCAAATTACAATAAAATAAAAATAAAAAACATAAATAAATAAATTTGCATTACCAACGTTTCGGTATTCTTACAGTACCCTTATCAAGGCAAAGAAAATTTCAAGTGGTAGAAATTGACAGCACCCACGAACAGGTGCTCTCTCTTTGATACCTGAGAATCGAATGAGGGTCAGTATGCCAATCTGTTGTAAACACAATATAAATATCTGTGACAATTACATCAGAAATACAGAAAGTAAAAGAAAAACAGAATTCATGAAACAGCTACGTTATATGTAATTAGTCATATTAGCATAACTTTTGTTCAACCCATCCAAATTGGTTTTTAAATAATTAGATAACTTTTTTGTATTTTAATATAAAGCATTTCCATGAATTCCCTCTTTCTCTCATTACTTTCACTATGCAAAATTTGAACATTTTCCCAGTCAAACTCACAGTCAACATCAACAAATGCCCTTGTATGTCTGGCAAGAACACTTTTATAACAGCGCCCCAAACGAACATCACTTTTGTGCTCCTCTATCCTAGTATTAAGAAGTCTGCCAATATGTCCCACGTAATTCATCCCACAGATCCTGCAAGTGATCTTATAGACAACACCACCCTTTTCAAAATTATCCAAAGGATCCTTGCAAATATTTATCACCGAATCCATTTTAAATAGAATGCGGAAAATAGTATGAATTAAAAATTTTTTAAACATGAGTTCAATAGTTTTAGAAATTTGACCAAAAAATGGAAGAACAAAAGTATTAAACGAACTATATTCCTTTAACTCTTTCTGATTATCTGCAAGCAAATTATTAATGTCTTTGTTTTCGATTTGTTGAACTCTAATTGCAATATGTTTCTCAATTAACTTCTTTGGATAATGATTCAGAAAAAGGATATTCCTAACAATATCAAATTTCTCGAGTGAAATGAATAATGGGACAAACCTTAAGCTCTGTCAACTAAGTTTTTAATTACTGCAATTTTGTTTTGAAAGGAATGAGCAGAAAGGAAATTTAAAATTCTACCTGAATATGTACCTTTTCTGTACCAATTGGTAATAATATTGCCATTCCAACCCTTAATTACTTCTGTGTCCAAAAAACTGATTTTTTAATCCTGTTCTATTTCATGAGTGAATTAACGTTTTGAATGAAAACTGTTAAAAGTATCAATGACAATCTGTAAATTTTTCAGAGGAACACATAATAAGGTATCGTCGACAAACCGAAAATAAAAATTCTCATTTTCCTTTCCTCTTTTTTATTTTTTTCCGAAAATCTTCTTTTATTTTTTTTTTGTTTTTTGGTTTTTTGTGTTTTTTTTAGATTACAATAGGGTTTTTTTGGTTTTCGTTTATTCGTTATGCTCCAAATTTGGTCGTTGGATTCTTGTTTTGTTTAACAGGATTTTGCATAAAAAAGTGAAGAGAGGAAAACCGTTATCTTTTTTAAGGCCTTGCAAGATTTTCTAAACAACTTTTTAAATTTTGCTAACAAAAAATCGAAAATTAAAATTTTGAACGCAAAAAACGAATAAAAAAGCAATAACTCCATTTTGTGGAAAACAAAGCAAGATACGAAAAGATATAGATTAGCAAACATTTTACACCTACAAAAGAATAGCAAATTTTTCCGGAATTACTTTTTTGCAGGATCAGTAGGCTTTGTTTAATTTTTAAAAAACAACATTGAAAATAAAAAAATTATATTTGAGTACAACGATACAAGCTGATGCATGTATCAGAGCTGCTAAGAATAAAATTTAACGCAAAATAAGATACAAATATTAAAGTAATCATGATGAATACAATTTGTACTTTATTTTGCAAAATCTAAATACTTAATCCCAGGCAGAGGTACATAAAAAGTGTATTATATTTGTTATAAAAGTGTTGAGCATAATGTAGAAAATTTGATATTTTGGGCAAAATCGAGTGCGAAGCACGAGATGCGTGATGAAAATTTGTTTGCTAAGGCCGAAAGAGCTTTATGAAAAGAGAGTTCACAATCGCAAAATTACAGTTGTCGAATCGCTAATCTTTAATTTTAAAAGGTCTGTGCTCGAATGTGGGAGAAATTAAGGAGTTCTGGACAAGAAGGCGACAGGCGCTCGAGAACGAGTAAAAGTATTGTCCAGGCTTTGACGTCAGGTATCAAAAGTTAAATTTGAAAAACCCAAAAATATAGTTAGATAGCTCTTGAAAAAGGAACCTGAGTCTCCATTTACAGTTTTTCTCTCGGGTGGCAAATTTTCCAGTAAATAAATAAAAACTGACTTTTTTTAATTGAAAAAACCATGTTTTTTCACGTTCAACTCGCCGTAAGTAATTCGTTTATCAACTAATTAACAAATTTCTTTTTGAGTTTTATTTGTTACACTTCAGAGGAGGCCAAAAAGGGTCAAAAGTTAATTTCTAATGTTTTTTTATCCGAATGAAAAACCACGTTTTTAGACTTTCACATTAAAAAAGTGAGCGAGAAAGTTTGAGTTACGACAAACTTCAAGCGAACGAATTTTCCGCCAATGTATTGGTTTACTTTTTAGAAAATCTCATTTTGGTTTGATTTTTAGTTCTATAATTACAGCGAGCTTATTACGAGCTCGCGACGTGACACCACAGGATTTTTCAGGGGACGCCGCCTGAAGCCTGAAACATCGTCCTTGCCCATCCTTTGTTTTGTCCACTCGCTCGGACTAGTCAGCGTTCTGGCGGGGTCCCCTGAAAAATCCTGTGGTGTCGCGTTGCGAACTCGTAATAAACTCGCTGTAATTATGGAACTAAAAATCAAATCGAATTGAGATTTTCCAAAAATTTGGCCAATAAATTGGCTGAAAATTCGTTCGCTTGAAGTTTATCGTAGCTTAAACTTCCTCGCTCACTTTTTTATGTGAAAGTCTAAAAACGTGGTTTTTTATTCGGATAAAAAAAAACATTATAAATTAACTTTTGACCCTTTTTGAACACGCTAGCCTCCGCTATAGTGTCACGAATAAAACTCAAAAAGAAATTTGTTAATTAGTTGATAAACGAATTACTTACGGTGAGTTGAATGTGAAAAAACATGGTTTTTTCAATTTAAAAAAAGTCCGTATTTATTTATTTACTGGAAAATTTGCAGCCCGAGATAAAAACTGTAAATAGAGACTCAGGTTCATTTCTCAGGAGTCATTTGTCATTTGTCATTTGTCCAGAACTCCTCAATTTAAAGATCAAGCGCGAATTTGCGAATGCACGAATGTGAGAAAAATACAAAGTCCGTGGGCGTATAGTTTCAGGTAAGTAAATAATCAAGCGTGTACCGCGAGAACCAACAGTTGCGCGCCTCAGGCCCGCTCAAACTCACATACGAAGCGAGACGAGTGTGCATTGTGCGATGAGAATGTGCTCGCGCAGCGGGCAGATTTTTTTACTAGAAATATCATTCGAAATCTTAGTATCATCTATTCGCCCATCAGAATTGGTCCAGACTTTTCTAACGTCCTCTGATAAAGCAGGTTGGCTTTCGAAAGGGTCATATGGGTTTTAGGTGCAGACCAGTAAGAATGATGATGATCATTATTATTACACCATTAACCCATTTCCCTTTCGGGGTAGGCGTGACTCACTCGGTGGGGAAAGGAGTAATGTGAGGAAGGGATATACAATTTTTAGATTGATCCAGAATTCTTGTGATATTTATTTAAATAACACGTTCGGTCAGAAACACTGCTCCCACCCAGCTTGCTGATCAATCTCTCTTGCAATGACCCCAAGTGAAGATCCACATAAAGTCGGCTTGTGAGGTTCCCCACTTGGGACTTCTAGTATCCGAGATATTTTGATTCAGGCGTCGTTCACTCTACTGACATATTTTTATTGAGTATTTGACCGCATACTTTTCTGTCCTGGCATACTTCTCTAGTTTTGTTTATGTCTATGCATTTTTCCATGCAGGCTCTCATGTTTCGGTGGCTTCTTATGTCTCTTCTAACTAGGGTCTCATTCAGACATTCTATTCTTTCCGCGGCCTGCCTCTGGGCACGCTGCCATTTACTTCACCTGGGTACACTTGTTTCTTTAGTTGTTCATATGGCATTCTCTCAAAATGCCCGAACCATTTTAACCGATTTCTTTCCCATGTGCCTACTAGCTTCTCTTCTGCGCAACATTCTTTGAGAATTATCTCGCTGCTCACTTTGCCTATCAGAGTTTTCCCTCATATTATGCGCATGAATCTCATGTCAATTGCGTTAATTTTACCCTTATCTTTTTCTTGGTAAGTTCATGTCTCGCTACCGTATAGTACAGTCGGTACAAATATGGAATTATGTATTGCCATTTCAGCTTTATTTGATATAACATTACCTTTGAGATGGGACCCTGCTATATGAATAACCTTCTTACCTTCGTTTATGCGTCTATCTACCTCCTCATCTATCTTCTCGCCCCTCGTGAAGAAGTTACCAAGGTATACGAACCTATCCACTTTTTAAATTCTCTCATTATTTAATACAATATTGCATAGTGTTTTCTCACTCTTTCCATCGAACACTATAGTTTTTCTTTTATTTGCGTTGATTTTTAGGCCCATGATCTTCATGCTTGCATTCAGTTTATTCAACATTTACAAAAAAAAAAACGAAAGATAAAGTTTACGTTGATTCCAGGTGAAAGATTCACCGCAACAAAAATTAACTTTGCCGGATAAACTTTACATTAATCGAAGATAATTTCTGATTTTTAACCTTGCCAGGATAATCTTTCCCCTTATAATTGCTCCATTTTTATTCGAGATGTAGCGAGAATCGCGACGCTGGCGCTATCCAGCGTCGTTTAACTTTATTAAATTGGAGAGAAATGGGGATTCCCATCAGTCAGTTGTTTTTTCGCAACTTATTATAAATAAGTTCTAATTCGTCTACAATAGAGTAATTTGTTTCCAAGGAGATACTAAAGCAGTAAGAACAATTGTTTTTCTTTTTTCTCTTGCTTATTCTACATGTTTCACCGAAATTTGCTCACTTCAGCGTGATCAAAATTATTCTCCTAATTTGGGTGAAACTTTCGTCAAAATATATTTAAGTTTTAACTGTTGCAACTCTTAACTACAACAAATTTTAACTTTGGGTTTTTCTGTGTTCTTTTAAATCTGGCGATCTGATTTAGAACTCGAATTCACTCATACTTTGCCGTTTCCCAATTTCTGCTAAGGATACCGTAGCAGACGACAGCTTTTATTTCATCGTAGGATAAAGTTTCGCCAAATAGCATGTAAACTTTAATAGCGGGAAATTTTACATGCAACAAAATTTAACTTTAGTTTTTTCTGTGTTCTTTGCAAGTATTCGATTGACTTTGCCATAAAAGCCTTATCATCTGCGAACGCTAACCCACGTACCTTTACTGTTTCGAGATCCACACCTTTTTTGTCGAAAAGAGCTATTCTTAAACACTTGTCCATTAATAATATTTATAACCATGATGGCATAGCGCATCTTTGTCTAAATCCTTGAATAATATCGAAGCAGTCATTCGAATTCCCATTTACCCTTACACTCGCTTTGCTACCGGTATATACTGCTTTTATAGCTTGTAGGCACCCTCCATTGACTCCATACTCTTTCAAGACTTCCAAAATTTACTTCTATCTACCTTATCAAAAGATTTTTTTGTCGACAAATGCACAGAAAACTTTTCTTCCTATTCTTAAACTTTTTTCTGTGATTTGTCTTAAGTTAAATATTTGATGCGTACATGACCTTCCTGGCATTAACCCACTTTAAGCGTTTAAGCGTTTCAGCGTTAATGCAATCTACCTCGGCAGCCTGACCGTTTTTCAAGTTCGTAGTTATATCCCTAACCTCAGTGACACAGACTTCTGAATTGAGTTTTCTATCGCATTATGTTCTATATCGAAGTTGTGGTGTCCTATAGCTTCATCTACGAATTGTCCCCTAAAATGGTATCTGAACACGCAAAAAAAAGTCTCGGTTGCCGCAACTGAAAGTTTGGTTCTCCCAACCGAACTGTCGGGTTGCCTATGGACTGACCGAACTCGTGGTTTTCTGTGATCGAAATGGTTCGGTTGTACTAAGTTCGGTTACTGGAACCAAACTGCTCGCTTCTTGTGACCGAACTGCTCGGTTCCTGCAACCGAACTGCTTGGTCCCTGCAACCAAGCTGCTTGGTTCCAGGTACTAAAACAGTTGGTTTGTTACAAACCAACTGCTTGGTTTGATCAGCTGTTACGTAACAACTTCGTATAGAGTGAGTTATTTAGAGGAGGGCATGTGTAAAAAATGAGTACAAAAACTATTAATAATCATCTATATTTTATTATGGAAACTTATATTTATGATAATAAATATTTACGATAATGCGTATTCACACACACACACAACTGCAGGATTTCACCGGGAGTGGGTGCTAATCTGAAAAATTGCACCCGCTCCCAGCGAAATCGCGGTAAAATTTCAGCCAGAACCACATCTCACGACCGTGAGATAGGTGGTTACAGTCTGTAACGGAATCAATACGACGATCCGGCAAAAGTTTCGTGGACCCTAAGAAAACGGAGCGACCCAAGGACAACCACCTTCTGCATTTTTCCCGCAAGTGTCTTAGCATATTGTTGACACGCAGGGATGCTTTTCAGGCTATTAACGAGTGAAAACTTGGCACCTACAAGAGCGCCGATGATAAGGACGATTAGTTTAACAGAATATTCCGAGTACAATCGTTGCAACTCCCTTATAAGGTCTCTATACCTCTCTTTCTTTTCATTCTCCTTGGCTACAATGTTTTTGTCAGCTGGTGCCGAAAATTTGATAACGAACATGGATCGTTTCTCGAAGTCAAGAAGAACAATAATAGGTCTCGAGTGTTCAACAGAAACAATTGTCGAGAATATAAATTTCCAGTATATGCGGCACTTCCTATTCTCCACAATTGACTTGATTTCCCTAGGAGCGTTTAGAGGAGTGATATTAAGGTTGATGCCGTAAGAGTGATAGAGATGGCAATAAAGCACTCTTAGTGCTGCATTGTGCCTTTGGATGTAGATCGTTCCCGAATGTCTTGGCACAAAATGTGGCGACAGTATGTTAAGGCGGAAATGACACCGTCTTGGCATGCCAAAAGGAAACCCTCCGTACCAGACTTCAATCCGGGCGATTTAAGGAAAGCAAACGTTAGCTCACACGACATTGACTGATCCTCCACATCTCTGAGGAATATACCGTGCATACTCTTATCAAGGAGCTGTTCATGATAGTTTTTCTTTTGTGCTTCCTTAATCCGGGTTTTCAGGAGTGACTACTCGAGATAGATAATATTTTATGCATTTTTCTCACCCCTAATATTGAAGTTAAGTCTAAGTGTTTCAGCAGCCTCCTCCGCTGCTTTATACAGAAACGCTCCTTTGCCCACTTCTTCGTGATTCCTGACCATTTTAAGAAGAGGTTCTCTTCCATTTGCGACTGCACGTGCTGTACTCAGAATAATCCTGTTGTAAAGATATTCAAGGCTTAATATTCCGTGACCACCCTGATGGCGTGCGATGTACAGTCACGAAACAGAAGACTTAAAATGCATGCTTTTGTTTATGTGCATAACCCTTCTTGTCCCGATATCAAGGGATCTGAGCTCGTTCTTCGACCATGGAACTACTCCAAATGAATAGAGTACCACCGGAACGGCAAGCACGTTCGTTGCAGATACTTTGTTCCTCGCCGACAGTTTGGAAGACCAAATTTGCCGCATGAGATGTTTGTATCTGCTTCGGAGAGTATCCTTTATAGATGTAACATCCTGAATGCGGCTCTGTGGCACGCCAAGGTATATATAAGTCACTTCAGCGCAAAGGTGTCGTATAGCGCTTCTATCAACGAACAGAGGATCTTCAGAGATGCCATTAAGTTTTCCTCGCTCCAATTAAACCTTGGCGCATTTTTCTAACCCAAATTCCATTGCCATTTCCTTAGTATAGCGTTTGACAATCCCTAAAGCTAGATGTATTTCTCTTTGTTTTTAACAGAGATCTTAAGATTGCCCATGTAAAATACATGAGTGACCTTGTGCTTTCGATCTGCAGGATTGCCGCACAGGTATCCGTCGGAATGGCGAAGTGCTAGAGATAGTGGCAATAATGTAAGGCAAAAGAGGAGTGGGCTCATGGTGTCGCCCTGAAAAACACCTCTCTGAAAGGTGACCTTTTTAGTTGTCACACGAGTTTTCCCAGATAAGATATTAAATCTGCTTTTCCAAAGCGGCATCAATCTCTCTATGCATCTAACGATTTGCGGATGAACCTTTAAGCTTTCCAAAAAAAAAGATAAGTTTATGGGAGGTCGAATCAAAAGCTTTCCGATAATCAATCCTGGCCATCGATAGGTCACACTGGTAGAATGCTGCATCTTTGCAGACACATCTGTCGATGAGCAGGTTCTCTCGACATCCCACTACGCCTTTCTTTGAGCCTCGTTGTTCATACATTTCTTGCCACACAGGTTCAATTGTCCGAACACTCCTATTATATAGGATTGCTATAAATATCTTATGCAGTGTGTTCAGACAAGTGACTGACCTGTAATTCTTCGGGTCAGCTAAGTTGCCTATTTTCGGCAGGAGTATTGTGCGCCCTTCCACCAACCACTCCGGAATCGGCTGTTCCGACTTTAAATATGAGGTGAAAACACGGGCCAAATGCTGATGGGTTGAAGGAAACTTCTTCCACCAGAAGGTTTTAATACAATCTGCTTTCGGTGCGAAATAGTTCTTCATTCCTCTTAATATTTTTTTCACCTCCTCGGTAGTGATGGGTGGGTATTCTTGATCAGGTGTTATGAGGGCATCACACAGCTCCTTATAGCTATTTATATTTTCTGAGTCTAGCTTATCCCAGACGTCGCATTCTTCAGAAAAATGTTCACGAAGCTCGTCATCCATTTCAGCCAGATATTTAAGCTTGAGAGAAACCTTGGTGTTAATGTTTCTCTGGGTCATAAAGCATCGCTCTTCCTCTATCGGATGCCTGCCCGCGGTTGGTCTGAGTGTCGCCTCTCTTTCTCTGTTGCCGGCTTGTTCTAACTGTGATAGAGTAGGCGTTCCGCTTATATAGCCCCTAGCTTGGAGTAGTTCGGCATGGTTACGCAGACGTTGAGGTGAAAAGTGCGATAGCTCTAAGTCTTTCTCGCACCACAGCGCATGCAGCCGTGCCATGTAACCATGTTCAAGGGCCACACTCACATCGTAGCACTCCAGCATTTCGTGATTTAGTCGCTCCGTCCACCTAAAGGTCCCGAGATTCCGCCGATCTATCGCAATGAATCCATTTTCATTGGCTTCCCCAGCTCTAGATTGGTCGGAATTGTTGGCCAACCCATTGTCGGGAGCCCTGCGCGTTCTGTTGTTTTGAACCGCACTTACTACAACTATGTTTGGTGTTGTCATTGTTGTTCCCACGAGAAGCTAGGGAAAGGGGTTCGTCCATCCTTGTAGAGCCCCGCATGCAAGGATAAGGCACCTCATCCAGGTGCCATTCAGCTTTCGGCACGATTTTCACACCTCCGCTTGGGGGTTAATTCCTTCGGGACCACCCCTGGACAATTGTCCGCGACT
>NC_046657.1:103933996-103936271 GCF_010883055.1 Belonocnema kinseyi | reverse complement strand
GGGGGATAATTCCTTCGGGACCACCCCTGGACAATTGTCCGCGACTGTCTATTTATTTTTTTAAACATATTCAGCAGAAACCCTTGGTACAGGGACCCTCTATCCGCAACCCGAGGACGCGTTCGGTGGCTTTGTTATAGGCCCTTCGGTTTGATTCTAGAGGAATATATATATATATATATATATATATATACAGTAAGGACGTTTGCTGTGTAGTCATAGGGAATATAATTATATAAACACTAGCATTCAATGCAACCCGTCTTGCATTTGTGTACTGCAAAAAAGTACTATATAGGCGATTTTAATTCGGTTTCCAAATCTCCCGCGCTCGAGATCTTGCGCCGATTGGTCAAAGGCTTCGAGACTCAGAAAACGTGCGCAAAATATACGTATAACTAAATTCTGAAAAAAGGCTATGTTCCCTAGGATTCACCGCGCATTTCAAATAAATAATTAGTTAGGAATGAAAAAAATGTAACAACATTATAATTGTTTATAAATACATTCGGGACGTGCATTAAGTACTTTCTTAAAAATTGGAGTTGGTTTGCACTAATGTAACTGTACGTGAGTGATATTTCAGAAGAAAAACTGCGAAAGTGCGAAGAGTGTGGCGAGCAAGCCCATTATTTACATTTGTTGACATCTGTCTTCTTCAAAAAAATGTTTTAAAATCCGGAAAAAATCACGAAAGATGATTTTCCAGGAGCAAAATTAGTGCACAAATCGGTGGAAGAGCGCAGTGTTAAACAGCTTAAACGATTAAGTAAATATAGGAAACGATCTTTAAAAGGAACAAAAAGTGATTTAGTAGAAAGGTTAGTTGAGGTAGTGTTTGGCAGGTATTAATATTTTCTTTCTTTGCTAACATTTTCTTACATATTAAATAAAGCATTGTTATCGGGGTTTCGAACCTTCTAAATTTTTTGATAAAAATAGAATCTATTTAATACTTTCACTTGAGAACGCAAAACTATTATATTTATGTATTTATAACCAGTGTATATGAAAGAAGGAAAATTTGTTTGTACATTCCTTATAACAGGAAATCACTAACAAATGGCTTTTTATTGTCTAAACTTGAAAAAGAGAAGTAGAAAATATGATACTGTGTTATTTTATATTTGTATGAATATTAAATTTTTACTCAAACAAAGTTCTGAACTGCAAATTTTGTATAAAAGAAAATATGTATACCTGCCATACAAAACCTCAACTATCCTTTCCACTAAATCACGTTTTTTTCCTTTTAATGGTGGTTTTCTACATTTAGGACATCGTTTCAGCTGCTCAATACTGTGCTCTTCTACTGATTCGAGCATTAATTTTGCACCTGGAACATCATCTTCCGTGAGTTTCGCCGAATTTTTCAGCATTTTTTAGAAGATGACAGGTGCCAACAGATGCAAATAATGGCCTTGGTCGCCGTACTGTTTGCACTTTTTTCACCGTTTTTTTTTTTTAATAGACTTAAAAATGTTCTACCTTAAAAATCTCTGTTATTTAAAAATTAATTTTTGTTGTTGTTTTTATTAAGAATATTTTGCATACATTTCGACACAAAACTGTTCGAAAAATACGGAAATGACGTAAATTAGAATGAGCCATGGCCATATAACGGAATTTTCAAGAGTTTCATCGCTCGGTTTTTGAGTATACACTATATTACAAAACATTAATAAAAATTTCAAAATGTTCCAAAGATTTGAAAATATTTAAAAGGATTTTGAACATTTTATAAAGGAGTGTTTATTAGAATTTAAATATTTCATAACAATTTCACAAAGATTTTTAAACTTTTAAAAGATGTAAAGGATTTCAAAGATTTTGAAAAGGTTACAGTTCACCAGATTTAAAAAGATTTCAAAACATTTGGAAGATTTGAAAAGGTTTACAAACATTTTAGAAGATTTTTTTGACTAATTATAGATTTCAAATAATTCAATGATTTCAGCGAATAAAAAAGAGTTCGCAAACAATGATTTAAGACAAATTTTCCAAAGGAAACACGTCCCGAGAATTTTTGTGAACATATTATAATATTGTGTTATATTGTTTTTAATTCGTAACTAATTATTTATTTGAAATGCGCGGTGAATCATGGAAAACATAACCTTTTTTCAGAATTAGGTTATACGTATATTTTTCGCACGTCTTCTAAGTCTCGAAGTCTTTGACCAATCAGCGCAAGATCTCGAGCGCGGTAGATTTGGAAACCGAATTAAAATCGCCTATACAGTACTTTTTTGCGTTACAAAAATGCAAGACGGGT
>NC_046657.1:103924972-103933896 GCF_010883055.1 Belonocnema kinseyi | reverse complement strand
AATCTTAGTATCATCTATTCGCCTTAGTACCGCCTATTAGTATCATTCATTCTTCTTTCATATAGTCACGTCTCCGTTATTATTACCATATCCTACTGTATCAAATTTCTCATAAAATCTCTGTCCTTTCTGTGTTTGTGTTTACAGATTACTCTTTAGACTGACGAACTTCTTTCCACTATTCAAACCAGCTTTAATCACTGGAAATGGATTTAACAGACTCTCAATCGAAACACTTGCCCATTCGGTTGAGTACTTAATATCGTAAGCTTCTAAATCTGAATCAAAATCAATAGGGAATAATGTTAAACAAATTAGAAAAACCTTTCCTTCAGAGTTTTGCAAAATTTTTTTAATTATTCCAAAAGAGGGAAGAGTTTCATTATCGCTTCAGTCTAAAAGAACGCACATTTCTTATCTATAATCCGTTCCCTTAAAATGAAGCCATTTTTCACTAATACACGAGTTTTCTTTAAAATAATGTGGGAAACTGTCAGAAAAATTTGCATTATTTTCTAACGAAACTACGTTTTCTGCAATTAGACTGCGCCCTGTGATTGTATCATTTTCCAAGCCTTCACCTGATGTAAAACGGTAACACAACTTTAATTGTTGCTTTAGTGCAAGAGTGAGAGTCACGTTTTTTCGTGAATTTGTTGGGGTGGCACTCTCCTTGATTTCCTTATGCTTTCCCTCATTACGTATCATGCTGAGATAAGGCATTGCCGGATGCGCTGTGCTTCTTCCCAAACTCGTCCTTATAGTAAGGGCTGTAATATGTTTCCTGAAATAAAAGGACAATAAAAATAAATTCATTTGTCCTAACAGATCTATCAAAATCGAGTTAGAAGTTTGCAGAAATTTTGTTATCACCCTTTAATTTGTAAGAAAGGACACACTCAGCAACATTTTGTCAAGCTTTTGCGGATAACTTTCCATTAAGTTTATACTCCTCAATTGAAAATTTTCCATCAACGGTTGCAACGAGAGATTTATAAATAGGTCCCCGATATTGAAAAAAAGAAACATACCATCTTTTCCCCTGAAGATAATATGTAGAGGTGGTATCAAGACGTTCGGAAATCGTAAATTACAATAAGTATACTCTTTAATTGTCGAAAGAAGAAGGTATTTCACTTCTAAATTTTACTTTTTCTCAAACAGACAAATAGTTCAATAAAACGGTGAATGTTATTGACAATCATGGCAATACTTACATCTTTAATAACAGTAAAAAAATCCTTATCCTGCGAATTTAGCGTTAGTCGCCGCTTTTCTTCAAGAACGTCCGTTGAAGCATCTCTTCCAGTGCGCTTCAGAGAGTCGACTCTCGTCCTTGCTATTGCATCTACCTGGTCTAAGTCTGGTTGTATCGCCTGCCACGTTTTCTCTTCTCCAGGTGAATTCGGTATGTCACTCTTTTTATTCGAACATCCATCAGAATGAGCAACGTACACGCCATTATCAACGTTTGTGTTAGAGGAACATGGAGCAGTGTCCTGCAAATATTACTTTATAGATAAAGAAAATATTTAATTAGAAGCGATTCAGTGTGAAGAATTGAAAACATTGAATAATTTTTACACCTTTCTAATGGTAGAAATATTCGCTATATCAATTTTTTTTACATGAATTGAAAGCCCATTAAAGGCTCTTGCATGAACCACGGCGCAGTTTTTGAAAAACCATCCCTATCATAAAAAAACTACCCTAAAAATTAAATGTGTACTAATCTGAAAATTATGTACATCAGAATTGAGGCCTCATTTCAGGCTCTAGAACGCCCCCAAAGTCAATTTTCCAAAACCATCATTTGACATTAAAAAACTACCCCTTATCTAAAAGTGCTGATAAAGTGCACTAAATATGCACTAATCATAAAACTGAGTATATCAGGATTAAAGACTCATTAAAGGCTCTTGTGTGACTTACGGCGCAATTTTTCAAAAGCAACCACTATCATAAAAAAGCTACCCTAAAAATTAAATATGCACCAATCTGAAAATTGAGTACACCTGAATTGAAGACTCATTTTAGGATCTTCAATGACCTTAAAATCAGTTTTCCAAAACCATACCTTGACATTAAAAAACTACGCCTTACTTAAAAGAGCTGATAAAGTGCAATAAATATACACTAATCATAAAACCGAGTGCATCAGAATTGAAGGCTCATTGAAGTCTCTTGCATGACCTACGGCGAAATTATTCAAAAACATATTTAGTGCTTTTTATCAGCACTTTTAGTACGGGGAATTGTTTTAATGTCAAATGATGGTTTTGGAAAATTGATTTTGGGGGCGTTCCACAGCCTGAAATGAGCCCTCAATTCTGGTGTACATAATTTTCAGATTAGTGCATATTTAACTTTTAGGGTAGTTTTTTTATGATAGGGATGGTTTTTCAGAAACTGCGCCGTGGGTCATGCAAGAGCCTTCAATGATCCTTCAATTCTGATGCATTCAGTTTTATGATTAGTGCATATTTAGTGCACTTTATCAGCACTTTTAAGCGAGGGCTAGTTTTTTAATATCAAATAATGGTTTTGGAAAATTGATTTTTGAGTCATTGGAGAGCCTAAAATGAGCCTTTAATTTTGCTGTACTCTATTTTCAGATAAGTGCATATTTATTTTTTAGGGTATTTTTTTATCGTAGGAGTTGTTTTTAAAAAATTTCGCCGTGGATCGTGCAAGAGCCTTCAATGAGCCCTTAATTCCTGTGAAAGGAAAAATGTAATATAACGAATATTTCTACCCTGGTACTGCTAGCTTTACGTAAACCTGGCAGTGCCATGCATTTTTTTGAAAAAAGGCAGAGCCCAACATATGGCTTTTGGGGTTTAAATGAGCCTTAAATGAGCCCTCAATTATGGCATAGGTCTGACGTTCTTCATGTTGACAAATTCTGTACTTTTGTTTCCCTTCATTTTTTTTATAAAACAGTTTCTTGCTTCCTGCAAAGTCGTTTTTCCCTAGGTCCTCAATTTTTATTCGCATTTGTTTTGTTTTCTTGGTTCTCTTTTTTCTCCATCCCCGACCGAAGTTAATTTTGGAGGTCAGAAGGTAATGATCAGTAATGATGATTCAAGATATTATCAATTTCAATTTCATTTCGCTATGAAATAGAATATACATCCGAATTGTGACTTTGTACTAATGTACATCCGTTAAGGCTTTTACCGTCTCTTATATCGGAATAAATGAAACTTACAGTTGAATTTGCATTTCGTACGTTTTCAGAAGTTTTAATTCCTACTGTTTTGGATGTTTTAATTTAAATTGATTCTACCACACCTAAATTTGCATTATGATCAAGATTTTTTCCAGTAACGGAAGGTACTGAATCTCATGTTAATCTGACACAATTTTCATGTCTATAATGTACTATTACTAATGTACTAATTTGACAGGACAGGATAGGATTTAAGGTCAAATTTCAATATAGCACCACCCGACTAACCCAGTGTAATCATTTATTAAGTTTCATTACAGGTTTCCTTTAGTTGCTATCGCGAGTTATTATAAGAGTGATTTCTAACAAGTTTTGAGTACATATCATTCAAGCGTATAAAGGAGTTCTTTACAAGTTGTGCGTTTGAAAAGTGATTCATTACAAGGAGAGTGTCTTAATTCTTCCACTTGAGGTGTTCTAGTTTCTTTCCGTTCTTAGGATTAACGGAAGTTCCCCAGTTTTCGGAGGAAATTTTCAAGCAGCTTTCGACGATTTGTACATGAATACATTGTATTACTATAATTTTTATGCTGCCAACCAACCAAGTTCGGTCCAAAGACTTTGGCAAGATTACCAATCGGCATTTTACTCTCTACGCTTTTCGAGACTTTGTAAGCGTAAAATCAGAACTGCGTAAGTATTGCGATTCGGCTCTGTAAGTTCAGAAGTCGCTTCATAAAATGCAGCGTCTGCGTCTTGTTTATTCTTAAATTTATTTAACGTCCCCTAAGGGTTTACCAGAATTTCATTCCTTACAATAGTTCCGCCAAAATATTTTTATAAAATCTTATCCTTACTATTTACAGTTACTTATAAATATTTACATAAAATCTTGTATCTAGATCCTTATTTTTATTTCCCGCGAGAGAACAATTTAATACGTGTTAGCGAACGAGTGAGCGAGCGATCGAAAGCGAGAGTGCAAGCGAGAAAGAGAGAGAGAGATAGAGAGATTGAGAACGCTAATCCATCTTGGTCTACTTATACTATTGCATAACCACTACTTACAATCTTTACGCTTCTAATCTAAGCGATTTCCGTTTCCTTTTTCTTTCACTTCTCTTGTACCTCCATTTTGCCATTTTTTCACATGAATTCTTTCTCATTCGCTCCTCTAGCACCCTCTAACTCCTTTATCCATTCTTTCCCTAATCCATCCTTTCCTAGGATCTTTACCACGTTCTCTTGCAGGCTTCTTTTATCTTCCATTCTTCTCCTACATCCTTCCCATACATACTCTTCCCATTAACATATTTTGAACTTTCTGTTCTCTTTCTTTTCCCAATACATCCTCTCACTGACCTCGTTTCCTAATTTAAATCTTGCCATACTTGCTCAACTTCTCTCTCCATATCCATTTCCTAAATACATTGGTACTTCTTTCTTTTTTATCATCTTATACCATTTATTATATTTTTATTTCTCAATTACCTCCATCTTTCTTTTATTGTCTTTCCCTCTCTTTTTTCCAATTCTTCATAGTTTTCTCCAGTTCCGTGTCCTATTTCTCTAGCATTAGAGTACTCCTTCCTTTATTCTTCCGCTCTCATTAATGTTATCACCCTCCCTTACTTATCTTCTACCTTCATCAAACCTATCTCGCAAACTCCCTTCCTTTCTCTGCCTCATCTTCGTTTCAAATTTCCATGCCGTCTTTCTCGCTCTAGTACTTAATTTATCCCTTTGTGCTTCTTCTCTTACCATATATCCTAGTATCCCCCAGCCTACCCTTAGTGACCACCTCATACACCTTTCTTGTAAGGTCACAATATCCTTTCCTTTCATCCTTAAGTCTCTACTCCATAACCTGATGCCGGCTATACCAGCGTATCAAAGAACTACATTCCTTTTCAAAACGTCATTATTTTTATCTTTTCTACATTTAAACTCAACTTTTTCCCATCAAGTATTTCTTTAATCCTGTAATTAAGTCCGCCATCCTAATATCCTTGCCTCACTTCTTGCCTAACATCCTTACACATCCTTTCCTCACTCTTCCCACCAACCAGAAATTATCTCCTACGTTTACCCTTCTTTTTGTGTCTCTAAAAATTTCCGATACTCTCTTTATTAATACCCTTCTTATTCCCATTTTTACCATAACTTTTTCTACTTTGCTTCGGTATAATGAGTGAAACGCTGCCTTTAAGGCCACCAAAATTGCTATCATTGCCCCTTTTCCCCTTTAAATCCTCGTATTCGCTACATGGTTCAGAACATATATGTTGTACATCATCTACATTCCTTTTCTAAGCCCTGTATCATTCTGTGGCTCTAACTTCTTTTCCTCAACTTTTTTCTCAATCTCTCCGACAAAACAGTTAAATTTTCTCTATACAGTGTTAGCATCAGCGTCAGACCCTTATAATGTTTAACCTCCTCACCTTTGTCTTTCTTTGCTATTGTTATTATTACTCCTTATTTTCATAACTCTGGCCACCCCTTTCCTCTCCATGATTGATTACACATTATTCATGCCTATTCCTTAAGTTCCGTCCCTCCATATTTCCATACTTTATTTGAAATCTTACCCATACCAGGTGCCTTTACATATTTTACTATTTCAAACACCTTGACTATTTCTTCCCTTTTTATGTTACCTTCCTCATCTCTTCTTCCATCATATTTTTCTCCTTTCCTAACTTTTCTTTTTTCTTCCTTCTTTTTTCGTCTATCTTCTTTTTCAGTGCTTTTTTCTTTTCTCCATATTCGTATTTCGCTTCTGAACTCCTTTTTCTCTTTACAATCCCATACACTTCTACTCCCCCTCTTACTAACTTCATTTTTTAATGTGCACTCTAATACTCTTTTTACTCCTTCTGTGATTTTTTTCATCCCTTCGTCCACATTTCGCTCTCTCATTTTGATATTTCTGACCTTTTCTCTAAGCTGTTCTTTTGTCTCCCCATTCTCTTCCCTCCTCTATTTTTCGTTCACGCATTGAAATCCTCACCTATTAAGAGCCTTATCTCTTCTTTATTTTCTTCAATAATTTCTTTCATCTCCTCTGCTTTCTTCTGCATATGACTGTTTACATAAACCCCCACTATCTTCCCCTTTTTCCTTCTATCTTTACCTCTTCTCCTATTAATCTTTCTTTTTCTTCTTTACTCTCTTTCGTATCTTTCCCGTTTATACATGTTTGACGTGCGCCGAAGAAAGAGGGCTTACTCTAAAAAAATCGAAATCAAGGTTTTTACCCATTTTTATAGTTTTTGAGCTGCTCTTTTTAACGAAACCATTGAGAAAAAAATCCAAACGTTTTTATTGATAATAATTGAGTTGTAAGGTACCCGAGAAATCGAACTTTGGCTCAAGAGCTCAAAATGCCGTGAAACACATCCCACCACTCACCACTACTTCTACGGGTCTCATATATATCCCGTCCGTGAACCGCGGCTACGACCTATCACTTTTAGCGAAATATAGTCGTAAATTGAGAGGGAAGATTTCGTGAATCTTCCCTCTCTCCTAAAAGTCGCGTCTGTCAGGTCGACTTTAAACGCTCGCCCTAAAGAATCTCACTTTTCGGAGTAAGACCCCTTTCTTCGGCGCACGTCAGATTTGTTTTTTACTCCCATCACTATTATTCCCATTGCTCTGCCCTTTTTATTTTTCTCTTTTAATTTTGAACTTGAAATTCGTAACCTCTTGCTAACCTTCCCTTACTCTTTCCCATCCCCTTTTATATAGTCACGTCTCCGTTATTATTACCACACCCTACTGTATCAAATTTCTCATAAAATCTCTGTCCTTTCTCTCCAATCAAGCTATATTCCAGTAACAAATCCCTTATTCTTTTCTACATTCGTTTCTTGTCTCTGTTTGCTTCTTACTACTTCTTATTTTCCTATCTTACGTCCCTTCCTCTCCTAGTTTCCCGGAACCTCACTTCTTATTAATTCTTTTCTTTCTTTGTCCAAATTCCACCATACTCCGTCTATCTGTATTCTGCCATACTTAACCCATGTTCTTCTTCTAATTTTTCATTCCTCTTCCACTATTTACCTTGACTTACACTGCATCTTTCTTTATACCCATGTCAAATCATCTTCTACAGTTTCTGAGTTTCCATATAACATCCTCTTTTTTGTCATAACTTCCATCTTATTTTTCTATTTCTTCAGTTTCACTAGTACTATTATCTCCCCTCTTCGATCTTCCCTTTCTACACGTTCGACTTCTTGCTTCAGCTAGTTCCTTCCCCTCTAATATTAGACACTATCACTATATTTCTTTAGATTTTTGGTCTTAATTTCCTTTCTATTCTTTGTTCCATTTTTCTAAGCCTTTTCTTATCCTTGTTCAGACTCTCCCTAACGCCAAACTTTCAGTTCGAACTTTCTATTTTTTTATTCAGCTTTCCAACTCCTCTACCTTTTTAGTTGTCTGTTCCTGCTTTTCTAGATTTCGTTTCAATGTCTGCATCCTTTTCTCTAGCTTTTTCCTGACTCCTTCCCATTTTCTCACTTCTTTCCTAAGTTCGGCCACTTCCCACTCAATTTCTTTCCTTAATTCCTCTCTTCTTTTCTCCTGTTTTTCTTCATGAATTTTCATTTCTCCAATCATAACTTCATAAATTTCTTTCAGTCTTTCCTCTTTCATCAGATCTTCAGTTTCATCTCCGTTTCCTTTAATCCCCTAACTATGTTTAGCCTTCTCTATAAAACTATGCGTCTCCGGCGGCGATCTGAACATTCTTCTACATTTCAAACTTGAACCAATAGCTTCTTTCTTTTCACTGCTTCCTCTCTCTCTCCCCTTTCCCCTCTCTTCCTTTTTTCCTGTACTTTCCCTTACCTTCCTTTCTTTGATTTCCTCTTACGGTGTACTTGAAACTTCCGGCTCTAAATCCATTTTTTTCCTCGATTTTACTCGCTTCGCTAGCCAAGAATTCATTTCAAACGCTCCCACCTTCTATCCTTCCCTGCCTTTATCTATCGTCGCGTTTAGGTACCTGTCTTATCTTTCTCCGTCTTTCTCCCATCCTGCTAATACCAACCCGATTAACCCAGTCATCCCCCTGTCACAAATCTATAACCAACGTAACCTCAACTTTCACACAAATCTAACTAAATTCTTAAAAATAACTTCATCCCCTTGTCAATCTCACTATCCCTCAATCAATCTCTCTGAAAAACCCCTCCTACACACTTCGACAATCCACTCACCTCAAATGTCACCATAAATATCAGTAAAACTCAGCATCAAGCATTCCAAAAACCTCATAGTTTTCTACCAAAATACAGATATCATAAATGTAGATGCGGTGCGGGGTGTCAGAGTGGGGAAACTATACATATAAGACATCACATTTTCTACCCTATCTAGGCACTGCCCTTAACTGAAACTTAAGCCAGGTTTTCGGTACAGTCTTTTTAAAAAATTACAAATAAAAGATTTCTCGAAAAATCAAAATTTTGAATGAACAAAAAAATTAGATCGAAATTTAGAGATAAACCAGTGCTGAAAAAATGTGTCTATGATAAATATATATTTTTTTTATTGAAATTATCAAATATTTATACTGAAGAAAAAACTTTTTAAATGCTTTATGTTAAAGAAAAGTATTATTTAAATTCAAAATAACAATACCAGGTGTATACATATGAAACCGGTATTTTTCAAGAAAAAAACACATTTATTTCAAGAGAATGATAACAAATATTTTATTCAAAGTATGCGCCCTCGC
>NC_046657.1:103922514-103924872 GCF_010883055.1 Belonocnema kinseyi | reverse complement strand
TAGAATTTAAAAATCGGTAAGGCTGCTCAGTAGACCGTATGTGTCAAGTTTAAATCATAAAAAAACATTTGAAATGATCAAATTCAGTTTATGAAAAAGCGACAAAAGTTGCAATATAATGTTTAACAACAAAATTTTTTTTTAATAATTTGAATTTTTTAAACGAGACAATGAAACTACGTCTGTTTTGACATCAATGTAATAAAGGCGCTGTGTACAGATTTTTTTAATCTTTCGAGGAATAAAATGAATATTTATAGGTCGACTAAGGTTTCCTTACTTGCCAAAATTTGGTTTACGTCTATTTTTTTCCAGTTGTTTTTACTATGGTACAATTTAGAGTTGTCTCTTTGAGTAAATAAATCCATTCTATGGTTTGACAAATATTCTTTATAAATCAATATTTGCACAGAGAATTACCTAAGTGAGCTTTAATTATAATTTTATGAGCGTGATGAAACCAGATTTTAACACACAATCCATGAGTGACAGACAGAAATCGAAAACCATAAGAGTCAGTTTATTCAGGAACAAGCACTTCGAATAAAACTGACCTTGAACGAAGATTAAATGTATATTTTGTAATTTAAACAAAACATTTGTGCAGCTTTTTCAAGAACTCCTAATTTTTAATAGTCCTACTTTTAAATTTATCTGAAATGTTTCAATCTAAAATGATTGAACACTTTTAATTCAAAAATTCTTACATATTTAAATAGCTTTACATTTCGAAGTGTTCAATATACTGAAAATCACAAATTTGAAATGTCTCAACTATTAAGGTTTTAAATAGTTTTGAAATTTCTGTTCTGGAGACTAAATAGCACTTATTCTTTTACTAAGAAATCACAACAAAAAGTGTTAAAAACAGTTTTAAAACGAGCTCTAAAAAGCTTAAAAAGGCTCAGAGGCTTTAATGGTTCAGTTCATATGATAGAACCTCTATAAATTTGAAATTAATCTGCTTTTTCATGTTTGACCTACAATTATTTAATTTTAATAGTTATAAATTACAATTGTGAAAAATAAATAAAATATTTCAATAAATTTAAATTTATAACCAAAAAGATTTGTATACTTCAATCTAAATGCAACTAAAATATGAAATTTAAAATTCGTTGAATTCAAGGTATATTTCGTAAAGAAAACTGAAAGCAAAGGATCGACTTTCAAAAGAAGCAACTATGAGTAAGAAAGTGACTCGTTGGCTTGCAATAAGGATGGAAAATGGCGTATTTTCTGATTTTTAACGTATAAGTTTAAAATTTTGACCGTTGTAGCAATTTCGAAACCTAGAATATTTTATTTTTAACCTAACCCATAACTTCTAACGAAAATTGTATAAAATTAAACAAGCAGCCTGTATTCTGAAAATAAGGCAAATTTTAACGTTAAAATTCAAATTGTTAAACTTAAAGCTTAAAAATGGGAAATTTTACAATTAGTGTTCTGTGAATTGTATTGGTATCCTAACAGAGTATAATTACTTTATATCGAAAGACATACAGCGAAGATATATAATAACTTTGCATACGTCTCAGTAATCCACGCTAAAGAAATATTTTAAAGATTTCTTGTTTTCAACGTTTTTAAATTTTCAGAAGTTTACACTTTTTACATACCTAGAAGTCAAAATAGTTTACGCTATTTTTTCGGATAATAATAACTTTTTTAGAGATGTTCCTATTGACTTTACCTTCGTTTACCATTTTTAAATTTCTAATTGAGATTATCTTTATAACTCATGATTTCAAAAATGTTCATACTCTTTTTAAATAAATACTGTACCAAAAAATCCACAAGATCCACATGTCGAAATCATAATAAGAGAACATTTTCTTTACTTCTATATTGATTGCTGAAATATCCAGAAAAATAAAATTCACGACTCGTTAAAACTCTCTGTTCCGAATAGTAAAATTCAAAAACTGATAAAATTTACGAACATTTTATAATATTACCGAATTTTGAAATTTAAAATAATAAAATTCTCGAAATAAAATTGTTTGTTAATCAATATTATTTATTCATTAAAAATACAATAATGAAATATTGTTATCAAATAAATTTTTGTGTAATATTTAAAGTTTAAAAAAATTGTTGTTTCAATTGAAAATCAAAATAGTTTTACAAACATTTATGGATGAATTAATGTAAAATTAACAATTCTATTTTTCGGAAGATTTTTTGTACTTTAATAAAATACTATGTACATTTTCAACCAAAATATCTCACCTAGAAATATATATTTTTTCAATTACCAGGTGTATACATATGAAACCGGTATTGCCATCTAGCGGCCAGTAGGCACACTTGTAGGCACTGTCGGAACTTACCATTTGTGCTAATTAGCGTATT
>NC_046657.1:103919325-103922414 GCF_010883055.1 Belonocnema kinseyi | reverse complement strand
CGAAGAACGAGCTCAGATCTCTTGATATCGGGACAAGAAAGGTTATGCACATGAACAAAAGCATGCATCTTAAGTCTTCCATTCCGCGACTGTACATCTCACCCCGTCAAGGTGGTCGCTGAATATTGAGTTTTGAATGTCTTCACAATAGGATTATTCTGGGTACAACGCATAGAATCACAAACGGAAGAAACCCTCGTCTTAAAATGGTCAGGAAGCACGAAAAAGTGGGCAAAGGAATGTTTCTGTACAAAGCAGCGGAGGAAGCTGCTGAAACACTCGGACTTAACTTCAGTATTAGGGGAGAGCAAAATGCATCAAAACTTATCTATCTCGATTACTCACTCCTGAAAGCCCGGATTAAGAAAGAACAAGAGAAAAACTTTCGTGAACAGCTCCTCAATAAGAGGATGCACGGCATCTTCCCCAGAAATGTGGAGGATTAGTCAATGTCGTGTGAGCTAACTTTTTCTTTCCTTAAATTACCCGGATTGTAGTCTGGTACGGAGGCTTTTATTTTGTCCTGCCAAGACGGTGTTATTTCCACCTTAACATACCGTCATCATATTTTGAGCCAAGACATTCCCGATGATAGCTGCAAGGCGTGCCATGCACACCCCGCGCATTTAGCTCACATATTATCTAGTTGTCCAACTCATGTGGGAACGACCTACATCCAAAGGTACAATGCGGCACTAAGAGTGCTTTATTACCATCTGTGTCACTCTTACGGCATTAACCTTAATATCGCTCCTCTAATTGCTCCAAGGGAAATCGAGTCAATCGTCGAGAATGGGAAGTGCCGCATATACGGGAACTTTATATTCTCGACAATTGTTTCTGTTGCACTCTCGAGGCCTGACATGGTTCTTTTTAACTTCGAGAAGCGAACCATGTTCATTATCGAATTTTCGGCACCAGCTGACAAAAACATCATAGCTAAGGAGAATGAAAAGAAAGAGAGGTATACCTTATAAGGGAGTTGCAATGATTATACCCAAAATATTCAGTTAAAATAATACTCCTTATCATCGGTACTTTTGCAGGTGCTAAGCTTTCAATTGTTAATAGTCTGAAAAGCATCCCTGCATGCCAACAATATGCCAATACACTTGCGGGGAAAATGCAGAAGGCGGTAGTCCTTGGGTCGCTCTGTGTTCTTAGGTTGCACGAAACTTTGGCCGGATCGTCGTATTGATTCCGTTAGAGACTGTAAGCACCCATCTCACGGTCGTGAGACGTGGTTGTGGCTGAAATTTTATCGCGATTTCGCTGGGAGCGGGTGCAATTTTTCAGATTAGCACCCGCTCCTGGAGAAATCCTGCGGTTGTCCTTATGAAAATTTTTTAATTATATATATATATATATTTTTTTTGTTTAAAAATTAATTGATTTATTTGAGAATCTTTAAAATACTCTGAAATTGTAGCATGAAAAAAATGTAATTTTGAGATTTTTCATTATTTTGTATGCTCTCAAAATCTGAATTTTTGATTTTTCATGAAAATTCAAAAAGTTGTCGTGATAATCTTGTAGGGCTTGCTTTACCCTTGGTAAATTTTGGTTTTATGAAAAAATTAATGATGATAGATTGTTCCACTTTTTGAATACTAAGAATAACTGTACAGAGAATTTTTGAATTTCAAAAAAATCGGTCTAAAAATACTTAAAATATACCCACTTTTTGAATTTTCATCCAAAATGGCTGGCTAATGGACTTGATCTTCAGTTTAGGACACTAAACGAGTTTACTAAAGGCCAATCTAATGGATTAATTTGTTCAAAAGTTATCGCGCATACAGACAGACATACAGACAGACACATTCGTAAAAATCTGTTTTCCGGATTTAGGGGGTCTTCAAACGTGGACATTTAATAAAAACTGGGGGAGGAGGGGGCTTAAATTTTACATAAATCTAATACCTTCTCTGATTAGAATGTAATAGTATAATTTTTAAATACATTTCTTTAAATAAAAAAATATCAACAAGAACTGTAGAAAATCTTTTAAGGAATAAAATGATTGTCTCGGAAGTTAGAACCGATAAATTAATATTTCAAAAAAGTAAACATTGTTCTAAACTGAGCTACACTCGCGACCGGGAAAAACCTAAAAATAAAAGTTAGTTTAAAGTTGAACAGTGATTGATTTTACAATATGATTTTGGATCTGTTCAATATGACATAATTTGCATGCTTAATGTTAAAATTTGAACTCATTTAATTCGAAAGCCTTAGTAGTGACACAAATTTAAACGTCCAATTGAGTCTTCATAAACAATGTTCAATTTAAAATCGATTCAATATGAAAATTTTGAATGAAAAAAATAGAACAATTTTGAACAATAGATTCGAAAACGAATTGCCACATTTTCACAGTGATAAATTTAAACTTTTAATATTACAATTATTTAAAAAAAAATTTTTAATTTGCAACTTAAAGGTAAAATTATTGCGTTTTGATTTTAAAACATTAGTTAAACAATTATTATTTAAGATTAAAGCGAGCAAGCTGGAGATTTTTTAATGTTTTAATTAAAAGAATAAAATGGGAGCTTCTCAAGAATTTTTAAAGATTAAATTTTTAAAAAGTGCTTAACTCAAAGAGACATGTTAGGAAAAATAGAAATCAGTTTGAAATATAGTTAAATGATCCAAAAAATTTCAAAAATAATTTTTAAAAATTTGAAATAATTATAAAGAAAATTGATACTTTTGATGATTTAGAAATTAAATGTTGATTTTTTATTTTGAAAAATGACATCATTTTAAGAGAAAGTATAAAAATAGTGGACCACTGAAGAAATTCCGAAAGAGATGACTAAAAAATCCCGAGAAATGATATCTCCGAAACCCGAATTTGAACATGAAAAAATGAATTTTCAATGAATATTATTTATTCATGAAAAATACAATAAGTAAATATTTCCACCAAACATTTTTTAAATTATTGTTTTAATTTAAAAGAACAATTATTGTATAAAAATTGTATTAAAAAATAAGTGAAAAATACGTGCTCTTTTAAAGAAAAAAACGTTCTCCCTAAGTTTTGTTCGAACGTACATAATAACATTTTTCAAACAAACTTT
>NC_046657.1:103907707-103919225 GCF_010883055.1 Belonocnema kinseyi | reverse complement strand
TTTAATATAAAATAAAGCATCCTGCTTTGGGATCTGACGTTTTACGTATCTTATAATCTCGTGATTTTCTCTTCGCAGATATTTCCATGTAACGACTGAAACTTTGTTCTGATTACTCAACAATTGTGTAATATTTACTCTTTATATTATAAATGATAGATATTAAGAAACATCAACATTAAAAAAGATTTTTGTTGGAACAACAAACTATATCGGCAATTTAAATTAAAAGAATAAGTAAGGAATTTCTTTTTATGGAATGAACTTTTCTTTGATCGCAAAAAAATTCTAAAATTCCTTTGATTCCAAGTTTTTTCTGGATCTATGAAAACACAGCAAAATGTGTTCATACTAAAATATATTAGATGTATTATTATGATAAAATATATAATATATATTTCATTAGGGTTCTTGGTTAAAATTTTAACATTTGTTTTGACTGTAGAACACTTTTCTTAAAAACCTATTGTTTTTGTTAAAGATTTATCATTTTTGTCGAAAACTAATTTCTTTGGTTAAAAATTAAACTATTTTGTTTAAGATTCGTTGTTCCTTGGTTAAGAATAAATTTTTTAAATAAAAATGTAATTTTTTGTTCAAAATTGGTGATTTTAGTCGAAAAAGGATATTTTCCATCTAGTAATTCAATTATTTGACTAAAAATTCATTTATTTTCATCTGAATTCATCTTCTTTAGTAGGAAATAATCTCCTTGGTTGAAATATTAACTTTTGGTTTGAATATAGAACCTTTTTATTGCATACATTTTGTTGTTGTTAGAGATTTATAATTTTAGT
Organism: Belonocnema kinseyi; assembly: GCF_010883055.1. Lineage (NCBI taxonomy): Eukaryota > Metazoa > Arthropoda > Insecta > Hymenoptera > Cynipidae > Belonocnema > Belonocnema kinseyi. Next base: position 103,918,428 of record NC_046657.1, on the reverse strand, counting down.
ATAAAAAGCATTTCTGTGGTTGAAAATTTAACTTTTTTGTTACAAATAAGTTGTTTCTTAGGCAAGAATGATTTTTTTAGTTGGAAATTAAATTACTCCATTTTTGGTTAAAAATTGATGATTTTAACTAAAATTATATTTACTAGGTGAAATTTCAACTTTTTGGCTAAAAATTCATGTATTTTGTTGAAAATTCATCTTCTTTTTTCGAAAATTTATCTTCTTGGTTAGAAAATTATCATTTTTTGGTAAAAATGCAACTAGTTCAATTTTTGTCTTCTTTGTTTGGAAAATTTAGCATTTTTGTAGGAAATTAAAGTAACTCGCTAAGAATTCGCCTTGTTTGGTTGAAAATTCAGCTATTTGAAGTTTGAACTACTTTGCTGGTTTGCATTTGGTTTAAAATTCCGGTTTTCGGTTAGAAAATTGATCTCGGTTCTTTAAAATTCTTTTTTTGTTGTTAAAAATTTAAGTAAATGATTAAAGATTAATCTATTCTGGTTGAAAAGTCCACTGATTGTGTAAAGATAAAGAACTTTGTTAAAAATTTATTTCTTATCAAATTCACCTCTTTGTGTGAAAACTGAACTTCTTCGTTGAAAATTTGTGTATTTTGTATCTAAAAATTTAAAGATTTCTTTTTTAGTTAGAAACTTATATTTCGTAAATTGAAAAATGAACTGTTTGAACTTTCTGGGTTGAATTATTATTTAGTTTAACTAATCGAACGGATTAAAATTCATCTTTCATGGCAAAAAAGTTATCTTCCTCGGTTGAAAAAGAACTGCTTTGTTGGAAATTCAATTGTGTTCGAAAACTTCTCTTTCTTTTGAAAATCGAAATATTGTGTTATGAGATCAACTTTGTTGTTCAAAAGTTCGCTTCTAGACTTTAAAGTTTAAGCTATTTAGCAATAGAACTGTAAGTTTAAAATAATTTGTTTTTTGCTTGAAAATTCGTCGTTTTGGGAATGATAAATATTCTGACGTATTATCTTAGGAATTTGAAGTGTTTCATATGAAATCCAATACGGCAATTATAGCATTTAAATTTAAAAGAATTTTTTCTCTATTTTCGTGTAGAACCACTTTATTTTTCAGGTTTTGAGAGAATTTCGGGTAATGCCAATTTTCTCTGGGGAGGGCGGAAAAGGCAAAATAAATCAAACTGCGTGGTCCACTTTAACAGCTCAGATCTTAGCACTGACACATAATTTTTTAAACTATTCATTTTATAGCAAAAGTTAATAAAAGACAACATCTCTCTAAATTTTCATCTTCCTGCAATGAATAGTTTTTTTTTAACCACGCGCTTAGTTGAGGCACTACAAACCCCATCTATATGAAAAGTTCCCCTCAAGGACTCCATCTGATTGAATACGTCAGGCAGGACAGAGCCCATTTGATCGCCGGCTACCTGCTTGCTTTACCCCTAATGAGGAATAAATTACGAAACCTAAACATTTTTTTATCTTGCAATTTTTAATTTAGAAATATTATATTCGCAATCTACATTCTTTGGCGATTCCAAACATATATTGCTTTCTTGCCTTAATGGATTGAGAATTAAAAGTTTTTTGCATGTCATGTGTAGATTGATTGAAATGCAACTGAAATAGTTGTGAGTGCCCCTATAACTTGATTTTAGTAATAGTCTTAGAGCAATATATACACTAGTCCTACTTAAATTGCAATTACTGATAAATTAACGCAGATCTCCGTTTATGTGATACATTGTATATGAAAATTCCGAAACTTGCAACTTTTAGTTAAATATTTAAATAGACTTTTCAAATATACTTAAATGAAAACGAAATATCAAAATGGCACTTTTATAAATGAGGCAAAAATAAGTTTGAAAAGTCAGCAGCAGCGTCTGCCGATCCCACAGCTGCATAAGGGGAAGCTATGTAGAGAGGGAGTAAGCAGGTATATGGTGATTAAATGAGCATCGCTCATGAAGCATTATCTGGAGGCTTATTGAGAGTTGGCGTATTTAGGGTAAAATTTTGGTATTTGGAATCAAGTTAAAGGCTTCGTGTCTGTCAATCTCCTGTGGAAGGGGGAACTAGAGTCAATTTAGTATGGTTGGACTCTATTAGTAAATGTTCGAAAAGGATGCACATTTGAGTAATAAAATGAAAAAGATAAAAATAGATTCTCTCTCACTCTCTCGCTCTCTCTCTTTGGGAGGTTTTCATCATTTTTTCAACATTCTCGAAACAGAATCCGAACTAAAAATAAAAGCAGAGCAGAAAGCGCATGACGAACGCGGACTTAATTAAAGGTTTCCGAGTCAGCCACCAACGGTAACAAATCTCCCTCCTAACCATCATCCCCACTCCTCTCCTTCGTCTCTCTTCCAGCCACTGTATAATTCCAGAGCCAAATAAGATTGACGTGTCCCCCGGCGCTTTTGTTTTTAATTAATTGAACGCTCCTGCGCCTACTGAGCCAGCGCCTCCCAAATTGGCAGGACAGCATTCTAATGCGACTCGCTCGGAGGCGCAAAAAAGCTTCGTTACCTCTCTCCCCGTGTATTCAGGGGCAAGGGTGGATGAAGGCCCCTACCGCGAAATCGGAAATAAATCGGCAACGCAGGACACGAAACCGAATCATGCGGCGAAATCGGCGCACGTCGGCTAGGCTCGCCTCAATTAAGGAAATTTATTTCGTCGCTTCGTCGTCCAAAGCGAGGGAAATGCAGTAGAGTTGGTCAGCGGGGGCGGCCTGAAGAGTTGGGGGTGGAGGCAAGGAAGGCAGAACGAGCGGTAATTGACGGATCGGCTCGGTAACGATCTCCGCGCCGCGCATATATGGTAATTAGGCCGACGATCGCGATAATAAATTTCGGATCGAAGATACGTGTCACCTGGACTTTAACAGGGTTGGGAACAATTGAGGAGTTGTAACAAGTAACGCCCTAAAATTTTCAATAAGGGGCTCTCCATAAAGTACGTTACCAATTTGAGGGGCAGGGGGTAATAGTGACAACAGTCTTTTGGTTGAAAATTCCACTCTTTGGCTAAAAACGTATCTTTTTTAGTTGAAAATTGAATTCCCCTAATTAAAGAAATGTTCTTTTTCGTTAAAATCAAAACTATTTGATTGAATGATAATCTCTCCTGTTGAAAACTTATTTTTTAAATAAAGATTCATAATCTTAATTGTAATCTCTTTTTTGATATTCGAAATAAAACCATGATATTTAGTTTATTTCTATTTGAAGTGATAAAAAGTTGAAAAATAAATTTCATTTTTCAGACTTTAAACCCTTTTCCTATTCCCAACTTTTCTCCTTTTTCAAAGAATTATTTTTCCCCAGTTTTTAAGAAATTTCAAGAAATGGACATTTTTTGTTGAAAATTGATCCTTTTTAGTCAAATTTTCAACTTTTTAGTTGCAAATTTGTCTTTTTTAGTTCAAAATACAACTTATTGGTCAAACATGTACTTTTTCAGTTTAAAATTAAACTCTTTCCCTTTTGTTGAAAACTGATGTATTTTATTAGATATTTATCTTTTTCAGTATAAAAGTAATCTCCTTCGTAAAAAAGACATCTCTTTGTTTAAAATCATAACTAGCTGATTGAATCTTGAACCTTTTTGTTAAAAATTCATTTTCTTTATGGATAATATTCATTTCAGTTAAAAACTCATCTTTTTGGCTGAAAATCGAACTGTTTTGTTGAAAGTTCGTAATTTTTTTGGTTGAGAATTATTTTTTCTTTACCAAATATGTAACTATTCCTATTTGGAAATTTGTATGGCCATTTATGGTGTAGTATTACCGATTTATCAGATTGCAAAAAAAATGCTTATTCTATTTATATAAGTACAATTTTTTTGATATTCGAAATATAACGATATTATACCTAGTTTTTTCTATTTCAAATGCTAACTTAACAAGTTTAAAAATAACTTTTATATTTCAGTTTTCACCTTTTTCGAAAAATTGTTCTTTTTTGATTTTCAAGAAACTGCCATTTTTTCTCACTGAAGTAATAGAAGCCTATTAGAAAAAAATTTAGGTGTGAAGTTTTTTCTCCTACTATTAGACTTCCGGTTCGGAATTTATTTTTTTTTGTTCTGGTAAAAAATTCATATGTCTTTCGGGCTCCAACATTCATGTATTTTGTCAGAAAAATCGTATTTTTTGGTAGAAAATAAATTTTGACCATTTCATTTTTTGTGGGAAACTCTTCTTTTTTAGTTAAATTCCACAATTATCAACTTTTTCGAAAAACTTCCCACTTTTCTTTAGTTTTTCGCTTCAATGCGAACTGAATTAATAACAACAAAAAAGAAAATTAAACTTTTTTCGGTAAAAAACTATTATATTTTCGTTCGGTATTTATCTCGTTCAGTTGAAAATCTACCATTTTGTTAAAATTTTAATTATTTTCGAAAATTCAACTATTTTCTTAAAAATCAATTTGTTCTGTTCATTAATTAACCTACTTGTTGAAAATACGTCGATCAAAATTGACTTTTTTGGTGAAGATTCATCTCCTTAGTTTAAAATTCACATATTCTATTAAAAAAATTAATCTTCTTGATTAAAAAATCATCTTTAGGGTGAAATGATGAATATTTGCGTTAATATTCTGTTTTAAAGACTTAATATTTTAGTAAAAATGCAACTCTTCAGTTGAAAATTAAACTTTCTTTTCGAAAATTCGCTTAGTTCGCTTAGTTCGCAAATTAGTTTGTTTAATGTTCCAGTGTAAAATTCAACTATTTAGTTGAAAATTAATGCATTTTGTTAAAAATATAAGTATATGAATTTTCTTTTTTTTTGTTTGTAGAAAATGAATCTTCTTGGTTCAAAATTCATTATTTTTTATTAAAAGTACAAATGTTTTGTTCCGATTCAATATTTATCGGTGGAGGATTCAACTATTTTATCGATAATTCAAACTTTTTGTTTGAATTGAACTATTCTTCATTTAAATAAAAAACTTTTTGTAGTCGAATTATCACTTATTACATGCTTGTTGAAAATTCACATTTTTGGTTAAAAGTTGATCTTTTTTGTAAAAAAATAATATTTAAAGCATTCAAAATTAACAATATGGTAGAAAATTAAAGTTCTTTCTTAAAAATTAATTTTTCGGTTGCTAAATCATATGTGTAATTGAAAAATTTAGTATTCAATTTAAAACTGAACTATTTTTATTGTAATTTACGTATTCAGTTAAAAAGTAAACTTTTTGATTGAAAAATCCACTGTCTTAAAAAAAACTCGTCTTCTTGACTTAAAAATCTAGCTTTTTAAATTCTTATTCATGAGAGTGTAATGTAATCGTCCAAATTTTCGATGTCTGGTTTTTAACGGATCTTTACGTATCGGCACTCAAAGAATCCGAAAATCATACAATTTTGTATGTTATTATCTGTATGTATGTATGCCTGTATGTCTGTATGTCTGTATGTCTGTATGTCTGTACGTATGGTTACCTGAATATTGTAGTCAGGCTCACTTTTGAAGGATTTGTCCAATTAGAGCATTTTCAAAATTAGAATTTTTTAAAAATTTTAGAAATTGTTGTCAAAGTTCCTTATAGAAACTATCTCTGTTAAATTTTTTGATTAGACAAAAATTTAAAAAGTTGAGGCTTTTTCAAATAAAAAAAAAACTTTTATGAGTTATAGAAATTGTTGTCAAATTTTTTGGTAAACGGCAAAAAGACTGGCAAATTATCCTAATAATATTTTCAAATTTGATGAAAATTAAAAAAGTGATATTATTTTGAAAATGTTGAAAATGTTGGATCATTTTCAATAATATGTAATTTTTGTTTTTAAGAGATCCGTAAGTGTAAAGTATCCTTCTATTTCTCTTTTTTTAAAAGAATTTTGGGATATGTTACTCTTCAGGTGGGGGGGGGGGGTAGATCTACGGTCGTCAACGAGGGAGGAATCGAGGTCAAAAATGGTCAAAAGCACGTAACATAGTATATGAGCGGTTCCTAAATACATTTTTAAAGTACTGTAAACAAAAATACGAAAAAATCATAACTTGAAACAATTAGATATTGCAGCCTCTCAGAAAAAAGCATTTTCTTATTTAATATTATCGGGCGAGAAGGGTGGCCCACTATTGGCCTAATTGGCCTTTATTATTCAGAATTTTCCTATCTCACTATAGAAAAAATAACATTTTCCAACTAGAAAACTTTCTATAAAATTCCCTGCTCGACATAGTAAACATTTTCATTCAAATAAAATTAAATATTTGTTTTAATTTGGAGAAGATTTAAAGCTTCTCAGTCTTGAAGATCCTGAATGATAAGGACTCTCCTGCTAGGCGGAAAAAACTCGAAAGTGATTCACAGAACACTGCAATGGTCCATTAGCCCGGCAGTGAGCCCACTTTCGGATCCCCAGATCCCAGAGCCACTATCACTGTCCGATAATATCTCGCTCCCCTTATGGCTGATCCCTTAAAAGCATCGTTGCATTAGTCCCGCGAGGTATTTAAGTACAGATGCGGTTAGCCGGATGACCTCCATTTTTTTCTTCCCTGGAAATCATGAGTTGTTTGTCGAAAAAAGCCGTTAATGGAAAGGCAAAAGATTACCCTAATCTTTTATTAAAAGCTCCTAAATCCGAGACTCTGAATAATAAATTAATAATCTGGAATCAAATATCTTCGAAAATTGTTAGAACTATTGAAAATTTGAATTTTCATGTTAGACCTTAAGGGACAGGAGGTGGCGACTTGACCGGAAAACCGGCAAATGGCCGGGGATTTATTTAAAAAGTCGGGAATGTACTTCTGCTCGAAGTCAAATTCGAAGTTTCATTATTTAAATATTTTTTGTCAATTTAGAAAAAACGACAAATAAACTTCCTTTTCACGTGCTACTATCTTTTAATGCACTTAACCTAGAAAACGAAATAATTTTACCGCAAAGACCCGAGAAATTACATACTTATATTTATATTTTATGAGAGAACAAGTTTTTATCATTATAAGAACAAATGTATTAAATTTTAAATTAAAATTTTTTTTAAGAAATGTAATTCAGATATAGAAGCAAAGGAATTTAAAATAATTCCTGTTGCAGGTCAAAATTCGTCCTAATTTGAAAGTTCTCTCTACCAAATAAAAAAAAGTACTTCAAGTACTTAGAAGAGTAGAAGTAGTATTTCAAAGAAAAAATATTTCTAAATTATAATTTAAATTTTTTTGTATTATTCTTTGCAAATTCATCCTTTCACAGTTAAAAATTCACCTATTTGGTTGAATGATAAACTCTTTTGTTGAAAATTATTTTTGTTCATGTTGAAAATTCATACTTTTAATTGAAAATTCATCTCTGTTTGAAAGTGTAACTACTTTGTTGAAAATTAATTTTTCGTACTAAAAATTTTACTATTTCAGTAGAAAATTTATTTATTTTGCTGAAAATTCGTTCTTTTAACAATTAGATTTTGAAAACAAAACCATTCTATTTTTGGTTGAAAGTTCATTTGATTAAAAATAAATTTCTTTGGTTGAACATTAATTTTTAAAATAAAAATCTAATTATTCAATTTTTCTTTAAAAATGACCTTTTTTAGTTGAAAATTCTGTCTTTTTTGTATAAATTAATCTTCTTAATTTAAAATTTATATTTTGGGTTAAAAAATGAATTATTTTAGTTTATTTTTTATAATTTTAGTTGAAAATTCATCACTTTGTTTGTAAACGAAACTTTTTTAAAGTTTTTTTTTAAGTTCTTATTCTGTTTATCTTTTTTAGTAAACATTTTTTTAGTTTATTTTTTGTCTGTTAAAAATTAATTTTTTAACTGAAAGTTAAATTTTCTTAAATTGACCTCCACTCTAAACCCAGCATTCCATCGCATCTACCCACTACCCCCTGGCCATCTATCCCTCACCAAAACCACTCCTTCATTCAATGCCAAGCCAATTTTCTTGCTGATAAAAACGATTTCGTTTTTATTCTGCGTTTTTTCTTGTTACGAGTAAGTTCAGCTCCCACTCTTGATCATGAAGCTGATTGTCAGCTTGGGCAATGAATCAACCATGATTCAAAATATTGTAAAAAAAATAAAATATAGCAAAAAATATATTTAAAAAATAAAAATATGTATAACATACTAATATTAATTAAAAATATTAATTTACCTTCACAACTTATACTGCTAACTTTAAAAACACGGAAAATAAGGCGATTTTTCAAGAAAATAGGGGAATAAACTCTTTTAAATTAAATTAATGTGTATGCATATGAAGTCAATATGAACCGATTTAAATTCCTAGGATTTCAAGTACAAATATATTGAATTGTCAAAAGATACTAACATTTTTAACCAAAAAAGATTTTATACCGGATGTGATGAATTTCAAACTAAAAAAAAAAGAATATCAACAAAAACAACAAAAATAATTAAATTTTCAATAAAACAGTTTAAATTTTGATCAAAAACTTAAGTTTTTCCACATGCAAAGATACATTCTCAACTGCATAGTTGAATTTTTACATAAAAATTAACGTCTAACACAAAGAGATGTTTTTTCTGCTATAAAAGACAAATTTTCAATCTAAAAGGACGAACTTTGAACAGAACAGTGGAATTTTTAAAGCAAAAATATCATTTTTAGCCAAGAAAGATGAATTTTGAACCAAAAAATCCGCCCACTTCTCGGGCAGATTCTTGTATCGCGCTGCGTACGCGGCTCGCAGGCTTGAACGCGCCTATGGCGCACAACTGCTGGTTCTCGCGCTTCGCGCTCGATAATATATTTATCTCGCCCTCCGCGCTCGAAAATGTATTTGTCTCGCGCTCGGCGCTCCGTCTTTGCATATTCCTTACACTTGTGCACAGATTTTTTAAAAGTAAAGATCAAAACTTCGACAACAGTAATTTGGTGATAGTGACTTCTTTTTTGTTAAAGCTCCTTTGGCTTTAACGAATACATTCTCATCACGAATCTCGTGTTTAGCACTTGAATTTTGTATCTTAACTTGTATATTATTTCCATAAATGTATATTATTACAATTCAGAAAATGCATTAATGTTAAAACAGACGTACTTTAATTGTCTCTTTTAAAAAAATGCGCATTTCTTAACAAAATTTGTTATTAAATATTTTACTGCAACTTCTGCCGGTTTTACAAAAAATGAATTTACTCATTTCCAATTTTATTTGTACGATTTAAACGTAGCACATACGGTCTACACATCAGCCTTACGTTTTTTTAACTTGTAAATTAAATCCCTACCTCAGTGAACGACAAAACTTTCATGAACGAGGGTGTAAGGGCCGGAGAGGGGGGGGCGATTAGTTTTAACAAAAGTTATAGCTGGTAAGTGTTTTATGCTGAGAAGTTCAACCAACCTTCAGCAGCGTTTTGTTAAATGGGAGTTCATATGATATCCTTTTCACATTCCCGGCCCACAGTGGGAAAAAATGACATTTTTAGTTCAAAATAATGTGCAGCGGACAAATATTGAGCAATTTGAACAACACAAATTTGAAAAAAGTTGTATAGATTTTTAAGATAGTTGTCGAGCCTGATTTTTCAATTAGGTGTTCGATTTTTTATACATAAACAAATAAGACAAAAAAATGGCCATTTTATCTATTTGACGTTCACAGTGCTCGTCAATATTAGGAAAAGTGCTGAAATCGCCTAAGTTTCTTAAACCAATATTAGCTAAAGTTGCTCCAATATTATATATTAAACAACAACATTTTACATAAACAAATTATTTGTTGAACAAATGTTTTCTATCATTTTCCATGGTCATACGTTTTTTCTAGTTATATTGCAAGACATTTCAATGGAAATTATATGATGTTAAAAAAAAATTTCTCTTAAGATTATAATTTTTTATATTATAAACTATTTTTATGAACAAATGCAGTAATCAGGAATATTTCGATGGAAAAATTTGCTTCTTCTATGTACATTTTTTAAAATTTAGAACTTTATGATATTTATCACAAAATTCATAATTTCTTTATTAATCTTATAATCTTTTAAACAAATGTAATAAACAAATGCATTAATCGGGCAATTGTCGGATGACAAAATCGGCTTTTTAAATGCCAGTCTTGTCATATGGGAACTTGATGGGAATTTCAGCAACATTCATAATAAGTTGATAAATTTTATTTCTTTTAACAAATTTGATGAACAAATGCATTATTCACGCATTTGTCGACAGAAAAATTCGTTTTTTTTATGTCAACAGTTTTAATTAGGATATCGAAAAAAAAAATTTTTTCCATTGACAGATGCTCAAACAATGCATTTGTTTATTAAATTTGTTTGTAAAAAATACATAATTGATCAACCAATTATGAATTTCGTTGAATTCATCATGAACATCCCAACTAAAAAGACTGAAATCAAGTAAAAAACGAATTTGTCCGTCCAGAGATGCTCGAATAATAAATTTGTTTTTAAAAATCATAAAATTTGTCAACTCATTATGAAGGTTGCCAAATTTATTATGAAGATCTCAAACTTTTTGAATTTTCACCCAAAGTGGCTGGCCTATGAACTTGACCTTTATTTTAGGACATTAAAAGAGTATACCAAAGGCCAATGCAATCTTTCAATTCTTTCGAAAGTGATAGTGCTAGCAAACTAAAAATCTACAGACACACGAGCAGACACACAGTCAGACAGACAAATGCGTAAAAACCTGTTTTTCGGGTTCAGGGAGTCTCAAAACGTGGAAATTTTACAAAAACGGG
>NC_046657.1:103902266-103907697 GCF_010883055.1 Belonocnema kinseyi | reverse complement strand
GGGGTCAAATTTTACACAAATTTAATACATTGTCTCGATGAGAATGTAGAAATATGTCTTTTCTAACATAAACGATGAAGTTTTAATTTTAAAAAAGAGGAATTTTCAACGGAATAGTCGAATTTTTAACTATAAAATATGAGTATTTTTTAATAATTGAATTTTGCATAAAATAGGTGCATTTTCAAAACGGAAGATTACTTCTTTACGAAAAGACGAATTTCCAACAAAATACATGAATTTTCAAATAAAGATATAACTTTTAATCAGAGAGGTAAATCAAAAAAATTATTTTTCCAAATAAAAGGATTAGTTTTCTACCAGAAGACGAATTTGCAGAGATATAAATGAAGTATTACACCAAAAAAAAAATATGACTAAGAAATTTTCGTCTATTCAATTCTTGATTTTAAAAGCTTTTAAAATGGAACTTTGACAGATTTTTCTTCTAAAGATTTGTAAATTTCCCGGCCAGCAAATAAATTTTGCAAGACTGTCTTGCAGAACCTGATTTCATTTCTTCTAAAATCTCTTCAAAAGATAAAAGCTTCCTCTTGATTTCCATAGATATTTTCGTAATGCCTGGTGATATCTGGTTACGCAACGCATGACCTAAACACTGTGTGACTGAAAACGAACTAAAGCGATTGTCCTGCAATATTTTTGCCACCGATTAAAAATGACTGAAGCAGATGACACGATTAACCGCCGATTATACTGTTTGTTTTTTTCATATGCCCCTGCGTTGTTTTGAATTTGCTCCGCTAACCAAGCAGTGTCACTCTGTCGCCCCCTTGTACAACCTTGTCCTCTATAAAGCGAAATTTTCTTGTGGGATTGCAATTTAATTCAAAAGTACGAATTTTCGAGCACAAATCATCCTCGACGTCAAACCTTAACTATTTTCTTGACAATTTGTGTTTTTACATTCTCATCCTAACGAGAAAGTATTGGTTTTATGTAAAATTTCACTTTGTCGGTTTTCATCAAATCTCCACGTTTTGAGACCCACTGAGTCAGAAAAAACTATTTTTAAAAAGTTTTTGTCTGCCTGTATGTCTGTCTGTAGTCTGTAGTCTGTAGCCACCTATTTTGGATCAAAATTCAAAAAGTGAGCACGTTTTCAAAATTGTCGAACAAAATTTTTTAAGATTTCAAATTTCTATGAACGGTTATTAATAGTACTCGAACACTCAAACAATTTACTCTAATGACTTTTTTCTATAAAAAGAAAATTATCAGAGTTAGAGCATTTTCAATATCCAAAAAAAAACAAACTAAAATGAACAGTTTAAGCCAAACAACGCATGATATAAAAAAAGTCAAGATAGGAAAAACGTTGATTTTTGAAAGCCCTACAAGATGATCATAACAACTTTTTCAATTCGTTTGAAAAGTTGAAAATTCAAAATTTGACCTTACCAAAAATTTTTGAAACCACATTTTTTCAGGATTTCAAAATTCTATGTACAATTATTTATAATACTCCGAAACACAAACAATTTATTTCTATGACTTTTTTCTGCAAAAAGAAAATGATCAGAGTGAGGGTATTTTAAAAATCCAAAAAAACAAACTTAATGAACATTTTAAGACAAACAACGCACGAAATGAAAAAAGTGAGTGGAAGAAAAACATTGTTTTTTGAAAGTCCTACAAGATTATGATAACAGCTTTTTTAATTTGGCCGAAAAGTTGAAAATTCAAAATTTGACCGTACAAAAAATTTTCGAAACCACATTTTTTCCAGATTTCCAAATTCTATATACGATTATTCATAGTACTCAGGAACACAAAAAATTTATCCTTATGACTTTTTTATGCAAAAAGAAAATCATCAGAGTTAGAGCATTTTCAAAATAAAAAAAACCACTAAAATGAACATTTTAAGCCAAACAACGCACAAAATTATGATAACAACTTTTTTAATTTGGTCTAAAAGTTGAAAAATCCAAATTTGATCGTACCAAATATAGTTAAAAATCCAAAAATTCCATTTTTTGATCAAACTATGCAAGATACAAAAAAATGAATAAGCTAAAATTGCACGAAAAAAATGAGACAAGAACTTGTTCATCCAAAAAAGAGCTATGATTTTTGATAGGACACGTAGTTCTTACTTTAGACGTAAAAATAACATTTAAAAGAAAAATATTAAATTTTCTTAAGCAAACGAGACAAGGTACAAACAAAAATTAACAGACAAGAAATGTTCGCCTGAAAAGATCTATGAATTTATTATTAATCATTTTTAGATAGGTGTTACGTCGTAACAATTTATTTATAATTTAATTTTTATCTAAGTAGTTTTCTACAAGATTTCCATTTATTATTTTATTTTTTGAATTGTATTTAGCCTTCTAAATTTATTATTCCTTCGACAAGGGGACGTGCAACATCTGCTATTTTTCTTATGTATATTTTTCTTAAGTGTTATTACCGGAAACTTTTCACTTTCAAAACCATTCGTCTCAGGGACCTTTTACCTTATTTTATGTTCATCCTTTCGAGGACTCATCTCAGCATATTGTCCCAGCTTAGGGCCTCTTGAGCCGTTTATTACTTATAGCTGTACACATGGGCCCTTGGCCACTTTTACTACAATTTTGGAAAGGTACGAATTTTGTGACGTCAGAAAGAAGGCGTGTCTGCTTCCCTTCTCTAAGATTCTACGACCAATTAGAGAGAGTCTAATATCCTCTCCACCTCTGTATCAATGATCTGCGATGCCACCAATGTTCAACCCTTAATCAAAATCTTCAGATACAATTCTAACTACCTAGCGAACACTCGACATCGTCTCGAGCCTATGTTCCCAATAAATATTTAAACCTTGTCATACTCGTCATTATAAGTTTCCGTTTTGTAAATTCTAGTGCTGTCTTTTAATAAATATTTACTTACGTCAACATATTCTTGAACCTCATTCCACAAGAAACAATAGGATAAGTAGATTTTCTTTCAATTGTGAAAAATCAGATTAAAAATAAAAAAATTAAATCTTTGGAAAAAGGACAGAAAAGACGAAAGAGGACATAAGATATTATATAGTACTTTATATATTTCTCAATTTTTCAAAAGCAATGCCAGACAGAGTTACATAAAAAATGTATTATATTTGATATACGAGATAGGTGATGAGAATGTGTTCGTTAAAGCCGAAAGAGCTTTAACAAAAGAAAATTAAAAATCAAAAAATTACAGTTGTCGATCCGTTGACCTTTGATTTTAAAAGGTGTGTCCACGAATGCGGAACAAATGCAAAGAGCGAGCTCAAGGTGCGATTGCTATCAGTCGCGTGCCGTAGGTGATCCCAAACTCTCGAGCTAAGCTCTTTTAACATAAGAGAATTCACAATCACAAAATTACAGTGGTGGATGTTTTGAGTCTTAATTTCAAAAGGTTTGCGAAAGAATGTGCGAAAATATAAAGATTGAGCGCGTAGCATGAGGTAAATATATAATCGAACGCGAAGCTCGAGATAAATGTACAATCAAGCACGAAGCGCGAGAACCAACTGTCGCGCGCTCTAGGCGTGCTCAAACTTACGAGCGCAGTGAGCCGCGCGCGACGAGAATGTGCCCGCGTAGTGGGCAGATCTTTTTACATTAAATTCGACTGTTTTTTATTCTTATTTAAATATTTACTACTTAAACTATCAACTGTTACATTTTTCGTTGATAATTATTCTTTTTTGGTCGAAATTAGAGCTACTCTATTGAAAATGAATTTGTTTGTTGAAGATTAATCACTTTAGTCAAAACTTCATGTCTTGGTTAAAATTGTTTAATATGTAGTTGAAAATGCGTTTTTTTCAATTGAATTTTGAAACTCAAAATGTAAGTATTTTATTTTTTGTTTAGAACTGGATATTTGTATTGAAAAAAACATCTTTTCTAGTTGAAGATTCAACTATTTGGTTAAAAACTCACCTATTTTGTGAAGAAAATCTTTTTGGTAGAAAATTATTGTTCTTACTTAAAAATTCATCCTTCTTCCTGAAAATTCAACTAATTGGCTGAATACTTAACTCTTTTGTTAAATAATTGTTTAATTGTTCTCAAAGATTCATAATTTTAGTATGAGGTTCCTCTTTTTTGTTGGAAAATTGAGCTACTTGTTTGAAAGTAGAACAACTTTGTTAAAAATCTATTTTTTGTTAACAATTTATTATTCTCCTAAAAAATTGCTCTTCTTGGTTAAGAATTTAAATATTTTGTTGAAAATTAATTTTTTGATGACGTTCATTCAAATGTAAATAAACGTTTTTATTAAAATTTAAATTTTTGGGTTCAACATTCAACTGGTTTGTCAATTTTTTTTTTGTACAAATATGATTTTTTTTATAATTTAATTTTTCATCAGTTAATATAACTATTTTATTTCTAGTTGAAAGTTTATCATTCATGAGTTGAACTTTTAACTATGTGGTCGAATCTGCTGATGAATATCTTGGTTATTTTTTCGAAATACTGGCCAGTCTTTGTTTGAAAAAATTTTTAAAAATAATTCCATTATTCATAAAAAAAAGAAATCATGTTTAGGACTTTCAGCAAAAACAAAAATTTTTTTTTCTCTCACTTTTTTGTAGAATAACTATTGTTTTAAAATGACGGCACTAAAAACAAATAATTTCTAAACAAAATTGAATATTTGCACAGTTGTGGCTCAAAATCTATTCAACAAAATTTGAAACTTGTAAATTATCTATATCAAGACAAAACCTATACTTCTTAAAAATAATATTTTTTATTATTCATAAAAACAATTGTTATAAATAAAAACTCTCCATGAATGTAACTATGTGAACTGTATTTCTTCTTCTATTTAAGGAAAGGATTATAATTTTGGAGACATTTGGATTTCAATATTTATTCGAGCAGAGTTTCTGCTTCCAGTTACAATATTAGAATGCTCCCGTGCCAGGAGGCCAGACCGCTTATATGTGTATTGATGATAAGACGTCAGAGATCAGAAGGGGCTGGAATCCGGATTCAAATGTGCATGGATGATAAGACGTCAGAGATCAGAGGTGGCTGGACCACGGATTCAAATATGTATGGATGATAAGACGTCAGAGGTCATAGATGGCTGGACTTCATATCTAGATATGTATGGATGATAAGACGCCAGAAGTAGCTGGACTCTAGACCTATTCACATCTCCATCCCTCGGAAATTAAACCATGTCCTCACTGGTTTTAAAAAGAGGGATTGATGCTGCAGAGTGGTAGCTGATGCGAGTTGTCACGGGGGCATTGGTGGCGTGATTAATTGTTGCTGGGCCCTTGATTTTGTAAATTACTTTACCGCATGGAGTTGTAAGCAAAATAAATCTGAGTAGATTATTTAGTCCACATTTCCACAGTAGTCCTAGCATTAATATTGCCAGGCTAGTATATCCTAGACGTTCAAGGATGGTAGTGCCCGTA
>NC_046657.1:103896998-103902166 GCF_010883055.1 Belonocnema kinseyi | reverse complement strand
TACAAGGTACTCCTTCGTTACTAAGTAACCATCCGGAACATGAGGCTTCGGTGTGTATTTGTTTCAATACATCTATTATCTGGCAGAAGTGGAGTTCTCCGGAATTGATACATTTGTCTTCATTTATGAGGATATATGTGGTTTTATCCTCTGACAAGGCAATGGGTTTGTCTTGCATCCCATCGAAAAAATAAGAATTCATCATTGTGTGTTGTGGTAGAGCGATGTACCGTTGGACAATGAATATTTGTGTATCGGGAATTGGTGTGTGTATCTTGTAGATTAATCTGTTGTTTATTAAGATGACGTCTGTTCTACTGATTTTCACGTATAAAAAATAATTCTTCTCGGTTAGGGGGTAGGGTGTATCTTTCGGTATATTTTAATGTATTGCAGACAGTCATTTCATGAAATTAATTGGTGTTACTATCTTTGGTGATGGTATACCATTCTTCGCTTCCGAGATGGCAGCTTCAATTGTTTGTATGGCTTCTGCGATGTCTTCTACGTGCAGTTCCATATCGAATAATGAACTGAGGATCATGTTGTTTATTTGCATGGCGTCCGTCAATGCATTGGTATAGTTGTACATGACTTGCATTTCATTCTCAGTCCTGTGTTGGATGTTTTCAACTTGAGATAGAGTTGCTTGTAGAAGGCTAGTCTGGGTTTTAATTAGAGTAGCGATTCCCTTGGTTTTATTATAGACTTCGTCTATATCGTTGTTGATGTTTTCCGCGTTGTTGGCGTTAATAGTGCCAAAAAGATATTTGGTGGCGGTACCTATAAAGTTGAATAATCCTCGTTTTTGTCTTCTTGCTGATAATTCCCTAATATTATCATAGGGATTGGAGAGCTTATTTATCCTTTGTCCTAATGTGCCAATTGTCTTGGTCATAGTGCATTTCCCGATTAAACTGTTGCAATGTTGCATGATTAATCGGGTGTAATCCTTCACTTGTATAATGTCAGCGTTTAATTCTAAGATATCCAAAAAGTATACGGAGTCCCAAGTTTCATTGTATAGGCGGGCTTGAAAGAGTTCCTCGTGTAGTATTGGAGTGTTTATTGGCTGCAGGTCATATTTTCCCTGGGCCGTTAACACCTGCAATTGAGAAGAGGTTTAGTTATCTGTTGCGTAGAAATGTTTAACATCATTAAAGTGTCTCAAGCATTTCTGTCCGTTGAAAAATAAGGTTACAGTTTTGGTGTCATTATTGACATCCAGTACGGTTAAAGGTTTTGTCCATGTGGGTTTTCCATTGGTCATAGTTTTGATTAGTACATATTCTCCTGGGGAATATGTCTCCTCCTTTGCTGTTCGAATGATTTTCTTCTGGTTGACTATCTTTGCCTTTCCTGTCTTTTTTACTGCGTCTTCACGTTGTGCTTGTGCTCTCTCAGCACAGTCCTGAAGATATTCTTCTCTATCATATGGGTATTCTTTGGTTTCGCAAATAAAAGTTCTTCGGGCACATAATTAGTTATAGAGTGGGGGCTATTATTATATAATTTTGTTGCTTTCATTATTTTTTGTGTCACTTCTCCTTCCAGGGTTGCGGCCAAACGTTTTATCGTACCAATCACTCTTTCAGCTATCCCGTTACTTTGGGGGTGATAGGCAGAAATCTTTATTTGTTTAATTCTTAGAAGAGCTGTTAAGGTCTGCATCTCTTTACTTGTAAATACGGATTCGTTATCCGTAATTAATTTTTTAGATGTAGGAATTGAATGGAAGAATTCCTTTACCAGTTCTGCTATTTTATATTTTCTGACTGGTGTAGTCCAAACATAACGAGTCAAACTTTCTTCAAATAAAAGAAAATCTTTTCCTTCCAATGTGAATTTATCTAGGTTCATGATTTCGAAGGGACTTTTAGCTGGTTCTATTATAACGGCATCCGCTTTTATTAATCGTTCTTGGGGTTTAATAGTACAGATGGGGCATCCTTGTATGTATGACTCTATTTGTTTGGTCATGCCGGGCCAGTAGTACTGTTGCCTAATTGACTTTTTCATTTTATCCATCGCCCAGTGTCTTCGATTGCTAATGATCCGTGGATATGCTTCTTTAATTCGATAGTATTGTTCCAGATCTATTAGTCGCAAGGTCAAATAAATGAAGTTTGCGGCCAATTGGTATTCATTCAAAGAGGTCCAGTGGGTTATTTTAATAATACGCTGAACTTCTGTCCTTTCATCTGGCCATATAATTTTAGCCAATTTCAATAGATCCTCTGTTGTGTGGAATAAAGATCCATTAACTTGGAGATCTGCTTGAATGGTGTACTCAAAGTACTTCCTTGGTATCTGTAGGTTTGTTAGCCTGTTTTGAAAATTACCAGAAGTTTGTGCTAACTTTATTGGTGGAATCACAAATTTTCCTAATTTATTTACATTGTCTGTTAAATAATTGTTATTTCCTTTAACCCTTTTCTTTATTTCTTCATCGAGCATGGCTTCTAGAATTATTTTTGTAGTTTTAATGGTGAATGGTGTGTCCTCTGTATTTATTTGAATAGAGGGATTCTCTCCTGCTACGGGTTCTTCAACTGTTATATTTTCCATATTGAGTGAACCTTCAGCTGGAGGTAAAGATCTTTTGAGATCGTCTACTATTTCTTGTAGTGATGATTGATCCAGTCTGGAATCGGTTAGGAATTCATCCAGGTCGAATTCTGTCGGAGGACTGACTCGTGGAGGTTCCTGACTCGTGCTTGGTTGTTGATTGTCAGTTATTTGAATTGGAAAGGCTCGACTGAGTGCGTCAGCGTTCCTATTCTTTTTCTCTGGTTTGTAAATCACTTCTATGTTGTAGTCCGTAAGTTTCTGAGTTAATCTGAAAAGTCTTGAGGACATATTATCATGTCTGGCTGATAATAGTCCTTTGATCGGCTGATGTTCTGTGAAGACTTTGAATCGCTGTCCATAGAACAGATGTCGGTACTGCTTAATACCCCAGACTATTGCCAAAAGTTCTTTCTCTGTGGTAGAGTAATTTCTTTCGGCAGGGTTCAGGCTCCTACTAGCAAAGCTAACTGGGTGTTCTCTTCCATCATTGCTAAGTTGACTCATAACTACTCCTAACCCCTCATTAGAGGCATCAGTGCAAAGTATAAAAGGTTTTTTGAGGTCTGGATGCCTTAATAGTGGGTAGGTCGTTAAACGCTTTTTTAATTCTTGAAAAGATTTTTCGCACTCGTGTGACCATACAAACGGAATATTCTTTCCTTTCAGGTGGTTTATCGGGTGAGCGATTTTTGCAAAGTTTTTGATGAATTTACGATAGTATGAAGCAAGGCCCATAAATTGTTCAATCTCTTTAGTATTTTTTGGAGTGGGGAAATTCAATAGTTTCTCCATGTTCTTTTGTAAAGGTTTTACTCCTTCAGGGCCGACCGAATGTCCAAGATACTCCATTCATTTTTCTAGATACTTACATTTGTCTGGTTGAAGGACAAGTTTTGTTTCTCTTAGACGAGTAAAAACCGTTCGTAAATTTTTTAGATGTTCTTGTTCCGTTTTTCCGATGACAATGAGATCGTCAAGGTAGATGAAGCATATGTTGCCGATCAATCCTTGAAGCTTGAAATTCACCATGCGCTGATAGGTTGCGGGAGCGTTGATTAATCCCATGGGCATTCTTACCCATTCCCAATGTCCTTTATGGGTTGAGAAAGCTGTTTTCCATATTTCCTCAGATGCCACAGCCACCTGGTAAAATCCATTGGCCATGTCGAAACAGGACATGTACTTTGCCTGTCCTAGCATGCAACGTATTTCCTCAATAGATGGGAGAGAATAATTGTCTTGGGTGGTGAATTTATTTAATTTGCGGAAATCCATTACCAATCTCCATTTTTGTTTACCACTTGAGTCAAGTTTCTTTTTGACAAGCCAAACGTTAGCTTGGTAAGGCGAAAAAGAGGGGCGAATGAGTCCTTGTTCTTCATATTCCCTAATTTGCCTCTCAATCTCTGGTTGAAATAAAATTGGATGTTTATATAGTGGAGTGTGTATAGGTTTATCCGTTGATAGCTTTATATGGTGTTCGACGTCTGATACAAGGGGCATAGGGTCACCTGGTAAGTAAAAGATATCGTTGAACTCGATTAGGAGGTCCGTCATTTCTGTCTTTAAAGTTTCCTTGAGATGCGAAAGTGAACTTTTGCTTAGTAGTTCAGATATCCGGTTATCATCTTGTTTGTGTCGTTGAACCGAAGAGATTGGAATGGTAAGCGTATCATACAAGCTGATCAGGTCTTGTTTACGAGTTTCTTGAGGAATCTTGTTGTTTAGAATACGAGAGATTAAAGTTTCTTTCTTTTCTGGATTTGTGGGCTTGCTTTTGTACCGCGCACTTTCAAATTTTGAATAGTTAAATCTTTTCGTTTAATTTCTCTAAATTGTGTCCGTTGCATTGGTTTGAAGGATTTCCTTGATTGCTGCTGATTGAAATTTCGATTTCTTTCCTTTTCCCTGTCTAAATAATCCTTCTCTTCTTGCAAGGCTTGTTGATAAGCGTCGTTGAGTCTAGAAGGTTTTGAAGTTGCTACTTTGTTCGATATTTCGTTCCTTAGACCGTCTATGAATTTTTTAACTCTGATCTGTTCCTTTTTCCTACGCTCGACATCTTTAAAATCACATGGACTATAATCAATCGCGCGCTGGATCTTCCGATCCATTTCCTGGTACCGTTTTATGAAATGTTCGACTTTTTCATGGAGCATTTGACACATCGTGTTACGCTCCTGTTGTAACTGTGACAAGATCTTTCCGCGGGAACCAAATTCTATCCCTAATGCTTCGCTAAGTTTATTAACAGTTAGCGGTGGAATTATTCGCGTCGCTACTCTTTGCGCTTCGCTTTTTAGTTTACGCGCACGGACCCCTCGCATAGCTTCCTCAGATAACGCGTTCTTCATTTCCATGCTATTAGAATTATTAAAAATATTATCAATTAAACCACGCAGGTCATCCTTAAATGCTTCAACGTCTTGGGTTCCATCGAATTCCATAATGTTCTTTAGCAAATTATCCATAAACCTTCTGTCTTCATTATTTAAAATATATGGCGCGTTTGGCACGAAAGGCTGCCTTGATGGTTGCTGTAAATTATTAGTTGGGACTTCCGGCTGTAATGCCGGTGGGTTCGGATTTTCTTGAGA
>NC_046657.1:103891215-103896898 GCF_010883055.1 Belonocnema kinseyi | reverse complement strand
TATATTTCATATGCATATAAGAACTCAATTGCGAGACATTCTTTGTGTACTTACTGTCTGGGTTTTATTTTATTCACTCTGTGCGTGTTGTTTGTGTGAAATGGAATTTAAAGACTTACCCAGATCAGTATCAGTAGTACTCTCTGAATTCTTTCCCAAAAGTCTCCTTAAAGGACGATTATCGTCTGCTCCTTTAATCCAACGGGTCTCGTGGAGAAATTTGAAGAGTCCTCATGGTCTTCGAAGAATCTGATTCCTTTGATGTCCTTCGTAGATCCTTGTTCAGCGTATCTGCCAATGGAGAATCCTTTTACAGCTTTGAAAATCGTGGAGTTCAGTCAGTTTTCCCAGCAACAAGGAGCTTATGTCCTGATGAATGTGACTGGTCCTGTCACGGTCGCCAATTTGTGAACTGTATTTCTTCTTCTATTTAAGGAAAGCATTATAATTTTGGAGACTTTTGGATTTCAATATTTATTCGAGCAGAGTTTCTGCTTCCAGTTACAATATTAGAATGCTCCCGTGCCAGGAGGCCAGACCGCTTATATGTGTATTGATGATAAGACGTCAGAGATCAGAGGTGGCTGAACTCCGGATTGAAATATGTATGAATGATAAGACGTCAGAGGTCATAGATGGCTGGACTTCAGATCTAGATATGTATGGATGCTAAGACGCCAGAAGTAGCTGGAATCTAGACCTATTCACAACTGTTAAAAAAAAGTTAATCTTTGACACAAACTCAAACCTCTTACTTTCGTGACATTTCCTCGTAAATCAAGCCGTTATAGTGGTCCACATTTGGATAATTCGTTTTGGAAAATTCAAACTTAATAAGTTAATTTTGAACAGTTTTGATTCAAGGAGGCAATAGAGTATCTTTTGCATATTAAAAAACGGCTAGAAAATTAAAGTAAACTTTCGATATACACTTAAGTTTATCATTATTCAAGGCAAATCATTTTTACAAAATTTTTCTATGTAATCCAAAATTTTCTATGAAAAATTAGAAAAATGCGAAACTCAAGAACAGAACGCTGTTGAAAAATATGTCATGAAGATCCTGATTGTGTGTATTTAATTTGTAACCCATTAATTATTTATCGATTTAAGATAGCACAAAACTGTTATTTTTGTTCACTTTTTTCAAATAGTCACAAGACAATGTTTAGGTATAAATTGGGGACATGCTACGTCTCGTTTGCAATTTCATATTATGACCTTCGTATTGTCCCAATATAACAGAGACAAAAATTTAACACCAGAATATTACTTTATTGAACTTGTCTATTTGTAACGTTTTATATTTTTATAATCTTTCTTTAATTATTGTATACAGATCTAAATAAATGTATTCATTTGTATCGAGAAATTAGCTTCTTTCCACTTTTTAATTAGGAAATATCTCTTCCAATCGAATTTCTAATTTTCTATTGATCTTTAGTGGCCCATTTGTAGATAATCGAAATTGTAAAAAATCACTAGTAATTGCTAAAATTTTAGTAATTTTTATTTAGCGAGAAGTTAGAGTATCTTTGGCATAAGCAAAAAAGCTATACAATTCTTAAATCGGAAAAATTTCTCAAATCAAAAATAGAACTAGGTTGGAAATTAGCGCCTGAGAACCCTGAATGTGAATAATTCATTTATAGCAGCTTAATTTAGGTAACTTGTTCTATTTTAATTCAAATAAGTTGTCTACATAAGATGATAATTCCTATGTGATGCTTAAGATATCTTCTTTTGGGAAAATTCTAAATTTACAAAAATAGTGGACTTAACAATTTGTGTGAACAATTTCATTTTCTATAGGTAATAACTAAGCCTAATTAAATATTGTGAAAAATCTAATAAGCAGACATACAGAGACATAGGAAACAGAACAAAAATATTCTAGAAAAAAAAGCTTTTTCTAGAGACAAGAATAATTTTGGCGTGGCTTAAAAGCATGATAATGTAAACATTTTTCCTCAATTCTTCTCTTATCAATTGCTCTTGCGCCAACTAAATAAATATTTCACGTTATAAATATCTAGTATGAAAATTCAACTTTACACGGTAAGGTGTGACATGATTCTGGACATCGTTTCTAGGAATTAGACATTAAACGCTTTATTTGATCATGAAATGTGCAATCTTATTGGCTTTTTGCGCTTTCGAGGTAAGTCATTCACCAGTTTTTGTAAATAATCAATTATCGCATTGAATTATAATTTATAATTTGACATTGAGTATCAAAACATGAAATTTAAAAAATACAAAAATTAATGTACCCTCACAATCTTAATTAGTAAAATTACACTAATTACTAGTAAGATTTCACTCATTCAGTTAGAGAGGAGTCGTTCCCCAAAAATAAGCAGAAAATTACTAATTGGATCAGCCCAAATATTTCGACTGTCTCAAAAAATGGCATTTAACAAGAGCTCTGAACACAGAATTTATCAATATTTATTCATTATTTTGGTGACAATTATGATTTCTAAAAAAATACTGTTCTCTGAACTTTTTGTTGCGACAGTTTTCTGCGGTGCAGTCAATTTAAAAAATTCCTTAGTGAAAAACTATTAATTTTTTAATCAAAATAATAATAATAATCAGACAATTTTTGGTTTATTCAATCAAATATTTGATTAATTAAACGAAATTTTGTTTTTGAATCAATCAAATACTCCAGCTATGAAAAGATTTGGTTAAAACAAACAACAAACTTAATCGGGTCTACCAAATATGTTGTGATCCATATACAGGGTATCCAAAAAATCCCGGGACAGCCAAATAAATCTTTAGGTACAATTTTTTTTAAAAGATTGAGGTCATTCTTGAAGTAACTTTCAACGAGGAATCAAGGTCAAACCTTACCTGTGTCCTGATTACACTTTCTAATGTAAAATTTTCCCTTCTTTCGATTTCCGATGTCAAACAGAGTCATTTATATTAAAATACAAACAGTGACTTAGATATGACCTTGTTGTGCATCGTCAAGGTCACTCGATGGTCACTATTTAATTTACATTGTGTCAGTAAGTGAGTAGGGTAGGAGGATGATGTTCAAACGCTAGCTTGCAAAAAATGTTCAGACCACATTGAAGTTTGAATGACCTTGATACGTCCATTAAGGCCACACCATACCTATGACCTGACAACACTTTTTAACGTAAATTTTTCCTCTCTTTCGATTGCCCATGTCAAAAACGGGCTACTCCATGTTAAAATAACAAAGGTGACTTTGAAATAAACATGAAGTTCATGGTCAAGGTCAAAACTAAGGTCACCACTGAATTCCTCGTTGAAAGTAACTTCAAGGATGAGCTCAACCTTCTCCAAAAAAATTGTACCTAAGAATTTATTTGGCTGTCCAGGAACTTTTTGGACACCCTTATGTATTCATATGATAGCCATATTCTATGATGGAATCAACAAAAATATTGGTGATTGTTATTTGCCGTCATATGAAAATAAAAACAAGCATTACTTACACTTAGCATATCTTTAGACCTACTTTATTGACGTTCAAGATAATTCCTCTAATGCTGCTGTACTGGCAGAAACACCATGTCATTCGATAAAAGATACGAAAGCACATGTCCTACTGATTAAATAATAACACAGGCCCACAAACAACAGTTGTCTCCACGAGAAAAGTGACTAGATTACCCTTCTGGATTTTGAGCCGCTGAATCCGAATATGGCCTCAGAATTTGTCCTATACGTCTCAGTTTCCCCCTAGATGCAAAAAGTAGGGAAAAGTTTAGGGATTTTTGTTCACTCAGACAATACAAAAAATTTGTCTGCACGAGACAAGTGACTAGGCTATCCTTATGGATTTTGTGCCACTGAATTCAAATGTGGCTTCAGAATTTCTCCTACACTTCTCAATTTTCCCCTAGATGCATAAAGTATGGAAAAGTTATGAGATTTCTTGTCACACGGATCATACAAAAAATTTGTCTGCACGAGACAAGTGATTAGGTTACCTTTATGGTTTTTGAGCTGCTGAATACAAATTTGGCCTCATGATCTAGGATAAATTCACGGAAAAGGAAGGGCATGCGCCTGTTAAACTAACTTATAAAGCAAAAAATAACACAAATTCTATTTTCTCTGCAATTTTGCGTTCTTAATATAAATTTGACTACTAATTGCTTCGAGCTTCTAACATTTTCTCCCTATATGCGAAGAGTAGGGAAAAGTTTTGGGATTTTCTGGTCACAGAGAGCATACCAAAAAATAGGCAAAAACCTAGGGATATTCTGGACCTTATTTTGATAATACCAGTATATGCAAAAATAGACAGGTGGATGTTATATTTTGAAGTGCCGCGACTTATAGAGACTTAATTTGTACACAGAAATTCGTTAGTGTGCCTTCCGTTTCCCTAGCCTGGGTGATTTTAGGAAAATTGCAGGTATTTCTCATATTATGTAGATTTTTGCGGGGAAAAATAACAAAAATGCCATATGCTTTGCAGTTTTGCGTGATAAATCTAAATATCAAGCCCACATTTTTCACGTTCGTTTCACTTTCTCGCTGGATGCACAATGTAGGCAAAATCCTAGGGAATTTCTGGTCCCACAGGCCCACCAAAAAAAAGTCTGCATGGGAGGAGTAGCTGATTTCGCAGGCAAAACTGTAAAGGATATTCGGTTTTTGTTATTTTTTTCGTGTAAATGTATATATTCAGAGAAGGCCCTTTAATATCCTTAGAATTACCCAAGCTAGGGGAAATTAAAGGAACACTAAAAAATGTATGTGTACAAATTAAGTCTCTACAAGTCGAAGAACTTAAGAATTTAATATTGATGCACCTATTTTCGCATATACTGGCATTATCAAAATAACGTGCAAATTATTCCTAGGCTTTTTCTTATTTTCTGCATCTAGGGGGAAACTAAAGCGCATAAGATTAATTCTGTGGCCAGATTTGGATTCAGCGGCTCAAAATCCGTGAGGTTAGCCTAGATAATTGTCTCGTGCAGACAAATTTTTTGTATGGCCTATGTGACCAGAAATCCCTAAACTTTTCCCTACTTCTTCTATCCAGGGGAAAACTAAGACGTGTAGGAGAAATTGTGAGGCCAGATTTGGATTCAACGGCTCAAAATTCATAAGGCTAGCCTAGTCACTTGTCTCGTGCAGCCAAATTTTTTGTATGGCCTGTATGACGAGAAAATCCCTAGGATTTTCCCTACTTTTTGAATCTAGGGGAAAACTGAGACGTGTAGGACAAATTATGAGGCCATATTCGGATTCAGCGACTCAAAATCCATAAGGGTAGCCTAGTCACTTGTCTCGTGCAGACAACTTTTTTTGTGGGCCTGTGTAATCGAAATGACGAGAGACTCAATTAATATTTTCAATACTTGACATTATCATAATAAATGTATGGTTTTCTAAGCACAAACGAAATGCGCGTAATTATTATTTTGATGTCTCAAGCAATTTTTAAATTAAAATATAAAATTAATGCTAATACACAATTATTGTGTTTATAGTAGCCATATTTTAATTAAATAGTTAAATCCTTAATCAAAGCATTAATTTTCAACGAAACAGTTAAATCTGGAATCAAAAATCAGCCCGCCGCACAGTGGGGTGAAATCGGAAAACGAGGTTCAAAATGACATTTAGAACGCAATTATGCACCGATTTTAGAATTTTTTTTTTTTTGAAAAATTCAGAA
>NC_046657.1:103855750-103891115 GCF_010883055.1 Belonocnema kinseyi | reverse complement strand
AAATTTATTTCTGAATTTTTCAAAAAAAAAATTCTAAAATCGGTGCATAATTGCGTTCTAAATGTCATTTTGAACCTCGTTTTCCGATTTCACCCCACTGTGCGTCGCGCGGGCACATTCTTATTGTACACTACGCGCGCATAAGGCGCGCGTTCGTTGGATCTTGCGTTTCGCGTTCGATAATGAGTTACCTCCCACTTCACGCTCGGATATTTGTTCTTTGAATTTGGAATGCATGAATGAAACTTTATCAAAAAAATCTTTTTAGATCCCAGTAATTATATGCGTCTTTATATTCTGAATTTTCTACTTATTTAAGTATAGTTAAAGATTAAGTTGCTCAAAGTTCTATAGGCTTTGCAGTACATAATCTCATCGTAACACTTGCGCTACGCCCTGATTTTTGATCGACATTTGTGAATGTATATTTTCTGAAATACTTCCAAATAAATTAAAAGTTACAGTCTTTTTTCAGACATTTCTCTCTATCTCGCGTTGTTCAACTAAAAATAAGATTCTTGTTTTAATATTATTTATTATGTATAAAACAAATTCTTATTTCGTTAAATAAATTAAAAGCGAGGACTTCTAGAAAAAAAAATGGTGCAAAGAAATGTGATAGGAAATTTTGAACGCTGAAATTTCTCCAACAATTTTTCCCCATATTTTCCGTCGTTTACTGGCTTGAAATTCGAATTTTCTGCAAAGTACTGTTAATAAATAAAACAAAAATGATGAGTCCTATTGAAAAATGATTTGAAATTTTTTTTATAGGACTTTTTAAATTATATAATTGCCCTTTAAGACTTTTTTCGTATTTTGCGCTGCTTGGTTAGAAATTTGGATATTGCGGTGTTAAATTTCACACAATTCTAATACTTTCTCAATCTTAAATACCGATAATGTAATAAATTATGACAAATTTGTATCTCTTTTTTGAATATAAATATCCAAAAAGTTGTTATGATAATCTTATAATGCTTTAAAAAAGAAATCTTGTTCTTTTTCTTGAGTCTCTTTTATACCGTGCGTGGTTTGGCTTAAAATTTTGATTTTCTATTGATTTAAAAAATTTTATAAATGCTATAACCTTGATAATTTTCTCGTTTTCGAAAAAAGTCATTAAGATAAATTTTTTGGCTTGCTGAGTACTACGAATGGCCCTACATTAGATATTTTAATCTGAAAAAATAGACCTAACAATTTTGAAATCACTCTAACCTTTTGAATTTTTATCTAAAATGGATGATTAACGAATTTGCTATTTTTCTTAGGGCCTACAAGAAGTATGCCACAGCTTGATTTGAGCCGTTCATTTTTTTGAGAGTTACTGTGCTTACGTGCTTAAAATGTGCAGATCCATTGAAAAACCGTGTTGTTAAATTTCGGATAATTGTAATACTTTCTTAACCATAAATGATGATAATTTAAAAGTCGAAATTTTGACGTATAATATTAATTTTGTAACAAGAAAAATCATTTTCAACAAAATATGAAAATTCCTAACCAAAGAGCTGAATATTAAATCTATAAAGATGAATTTTCAACAAATTCTACCAAAAATTAGAATTTTCAAATCAAAAAGATAAATTTTCTACGAACATCATTAATTTTCCACGACAAAAGATAAAATTTCAAAACCAGAAATATATTTTCAATCACATGCTTGTATTTTCAACTAAAAATATCAATTTCCAATCAAAGTATGAATAGTTAAATTTTAGAGTCAAAAAATTAATTACTAAAATATATCAATAAAATAATTAAATTGTTTAACTAAAGAAACTGATTTGGAGCCAACATAATTGATCTTCAATTAGAAAATTGGATCTATAACTAAATAGTTGAACTTTCAATCAAATACTTATATTTTTAGTTAAAAAAAGGATTAATTTTGAATGCAAATTTTAGTAGTTGATGCTTTAGCAAAAAGAAATTTAAATAAAAAATTTTTAAAAGTCAAACTCAACTAACGAATACAAATTTAAAATAAATTTTTTTAACTTTCCATCAAGAAAAAGTATTCAGTCAATGAAGGAAACAACATTTTAATAAAATTGTTGAATTTTCAAGCCAAAAAGACGAATTTTCTACAAGACAGACGTCCTTTCAATTAAAAATATAAATTTCCAATAAAAGTTTCCATTTTCTTAACTTGATAATATCAATTTTCAATTAAAAAAAAAAGTTTTACTGAAGTTATAAGCTTCAATGAAAAAATTGAATATTTAAAATAGTATGACAAATTTTAAACCAAGTAATGGAATATGCGACCAAAAGAGATGATGAAATTTGTAACAAAGGAGAATAATTTTCAACAAACATGATGAATTTGCTACTGGAACAATTGCATTTTTAGTTAAAAAACAAATTGCAAGCAAAAAGGGAATTTTAAAACAAAGATATAAATTTTCTACGAACAGCATTAATTTTCTACCACCAAGGGTAAATTTTCAAAACAAAACATACGTTTTTAACCAAATACTTAAGTTTTTGACTGAAATAGATCCATTCTGAACCAAGATTTAATAGTTAAATTTTCAGTCAAAAAACTTAATAAAAAAATTACAAAAAAAAAATAACAGTTTTTAAAATGTATCTTTAATAAAATAGTTTAACTGTGAACCAAATACTTAAATTTTTAATAAAAAAAAGGAATTTCAAAAGAAAAAATTATTAACTGATGATTGTAACAAATAAAAATGAACATTTTAAATCAAAAACACTTAAAATTAATTAAAAAAGACAAATTTTCCACAAAATCGTTGAATTTTCAACCAAGAAAGAAGTTTAAGTCGATAACGAAAATTTGTTTCAACCCAGTTTTTGAATATTCAAGCCGCAATTGAAATGCTGCATGTTTTTTAAATATCTCACACTGTTGAAAAGTTGATTTGAAATGTATTTCTTCATATTTGTAATTTTTGTTTAAAATGAGTGCTTTCATATAAACCAGCTCTGTGCATCTGATAAATGGTTAGTTCCTAATATCTTCAGCGCGGCGCTAGTTGTCCCATCACTCCCTGTTTTTGCATTGTAAGCAATGGGAGTAGACCACTTTTTTTAAATTCTTTAATAAACAAAATGTTGTTTTCGTAAAAACAATATTGAAATGAAAAAAATATTATTCATTTTATATTTCAAAACAATTTTCCAAACGATGTATATAAGTGCGAATGAAAAACATGAATAAAAGCGTCACCCAATAAACTTGGTAAAGTGGAATATTATATTGGAATTTGAATAAAAAGCTAAATATAATCCTTTGTATATCTTAAAACGCAGTATATAATATTTATATCAATGAAATATATAAATAGTTTTGTGAAAAAAGTTTTAATGTTGTATACAAGTTCAAACTTAATATTTGAGGGTTTAACGAGTATTTACACTATTGAATATAATGAGAAAAATGTAATTGAAATTAAAATAAATGTTTATGCATGAACATATAACATAAAAATATGTAAAGAACATTATGAATAGTTTATTCAATAATTCAAATTGTTGAAAAAAATTATTTTTCAGAGGTACAAATATAAATTATAATTTTATAATGCGTCCAAGATGTAAATGTCATATTGATAATATCATATTGATGTAAATCAATGGTTTAACATCTTTGTTTTAAAGACTTAAAAGGATATAATGATAAAAGAGAGCAACTAAAGAAAATTATTTTTTTATTTGTCACCGATTATTAAATAAAAAGGTTTCAAATATAAATTTACTTAAATTCAATTAGAAATACTTTATATCCATTATATATTCATGAGCGAGAATATTCACATTGTAAGTTTAAACTTAATACTATTACAATTTTTCGCCAGGATTTTTACATTATTAATAATATTTTTAATTTGTTTACGACAATAAGCTTTAAGAATCACATTTTACTTTTCATTCAAATTCAAAACTAAGATATATTCCACTTTGCCAGGATTATTGTACGACCATATAAATAATTTTTTGTCTTTAGTATTTATAGAAAATTATTGTAGAAGTATTTTGAAATGTTAAATGAGTAAAATTGTTTTAATTTCAAGAATATTTTTGCATGGAAATAACATTTTGTTTACTAAAAAATTTAAGAAGTGACTTAGTCCTATTGCTTTCTATGTAAAAACTGGGAGTGATGAGACAACTAGCGTCGCACTGGAGATTTTAGGAACTAATTAACTTAGGACAGTTGCGGGGTCAAGTTAAAATCTGAAATATGGAGAGATGCACAGGGCTGATATGAACTGCAACTGTTCAAAAATTAAAAATATTACGAAATTTAAAAATCAAATAATTTTGATACGAAAACATCAATTTCAGGTAAAAACGCTGGCCAAACCGGAATACGCAATTAATTTTTTTTAATTTTGGATTTGTGAATTGATTTGATTTGAATTTGATTTGTGATTTTTATAGATTGAAAGTAAATATTTTTGGCGTACAACATTCAGCTAACCTAAAATTGTTAAAATTCAGGAGTCTTGATGATGATTTCTGTTTATTACTGTTAATTTTCGGTTAAAAAAATAACGAAATTAACAATTTTAGAAATGTTTAGTATACATTAAAACTTTATGGTTTTAAAATAAAATATTTCAAAAAGTTACAAATTTCCAGCAAAAAACCCTAACATAAAACGTGCATAAAATTTTTATACGCGTTTTTAATTTCAAAATCTGTTTTAAAACAACTTTTAAATACTAAATAAAATTTTTAAATTCAATTCTTTAAGGTTATATAAATATAATACCCTGAGATAATCTTAAACGAAATAGTTGAATTTTTAAACAAAAAAGATGATTTTTGAACTAAAAATGTAATTGTTGATATTTTTAATCAAAGAGATTTTTAATTAAAACAAAACACACTTGTCATCATCTAACAGGGACAAATTATCAACAGAATAGTTGGATTCTCAACTAAAAAAGATTAATTTTTAACCATTTGTATTGTAACCAAAAAACATGAAATATTTTCCAAAACAGAAGAATTTTCTTTAAAGAAAGTTAAATTTTTTAACACGATAATATAATTTTTTGCAACGAAAAGTTAATATTTAATCAAATATATGCAATTTTATCAAAAAATATTTTTATTTCATATCAAAAATACTTGAACTCATAAGCAGAAACAAATTATCACAGAATTGTTTAATTCTTAATAAAAAAGATGAATTTTCAACTAAGATTAATTTCCTGCCAAAACAGACAAACTAAAAAAAATAAACTTTTAACCAAGTAGTTGAATTTTCAACCAAAAGAGATGAATTCATCCAAAAATACGAACTTTAAAAAAATTAGATTACTAATAAATAAATAAATTATTAATAATAAAATAATTTAAATAATTATTTTAATTATATAAACAAAATATGTTTAAAATATAAATAACAAAAAATTAAGATTTTTGAACCAAATTTGATGACCTTTTATAACCAAAAAGACGTATTTTCAACAAAATTGTTGAATTTGTGACTGAAAAAGATGGTTTAATCCAGAATAAAAAATAAGGTTAATATAATTCGAATGAAAACATAATTTTTAGCACAAAGTATAAATTTTAAATAAATATAGGTACAAATTTAAGAATATTGTGTGCATTTTCGGAAATATATCGAAGTTCAAACATATTTTTAATCTCTTCAAAATTCTAAATATTCCTAAATATCTTTTAAATTTACTCAAATTAATCGATGAATTGGTTTAAAATTTTCCGGATTCTCTTTGAGAATTGTATCAATCTTTTATAAAGTTTTAATTTTTCGTTTAAATTTTCTCTTCATATCAATTTAAGAAATTACGAATTATTTAAATATTCCCAGGAATAATGTTGAAAAGAGGAAATGATACACTGGTTACAATTTTTTTGTGACTATAAAAAACAATCGTGTGATTGTTTAGAAAATTTCGGTTCATAATCATAATTTGTGAAATTTGTGCGTTTAGCTCATCGACAAATCACGAAAGTAGTTCCTAAAATATGTAAAATACATACATTTGAGTGAAAATATTAATCTTTACATTTGGAGATCTTGATAAAACATGATGTCATTGCTGAGCAATCATAAAAAAATATTTATTCATGAACTGGAAATTTCAATGAAGCTAAAAAACGAGATTCGTTGCTTAGGGACCATAGTTAAATTACGTGACAGCGCAAGGGGTGAGGGGCGAGTCGAGACATTGTGTAACGATTTGTTGTGGAATGGGGGAGGGGGTCCTTCACTTAATTACGTAATTTTTGCAAATCCGTTTTCGTAAAACATTGACTTTTTGTTTTAAATTCATATATTGTTGCTCGTAAGTCAAGTGAAATCTTTTTTGGATGAAAACTATTTTTTTTCTCTAAAAATTTGTATATCGGATTTAATAATTAACCTTTTTTAAAAGAAGTATTGCGTCTCACTTAGATAAAAATGCAACTGTTTGGTTGAAAATATAACAATAACATAACTTTTTGGTTAAAAATTCTACTATTTGTCAGAAGATTAACTTATTGACTACAATTCTAATTTTGGCGTTGAAAAGTGAACTGGAATTTTCTGTAAATGAAAATTTAACTTTTTTAAAAGTTCTATTTAAGCATGACTTAGTTTTGAGACAAAGCCAAAATTCAATTTATGTCTTGGAGATAAGTTTCGATGTCTTGAATACATAAAGTTATCTCTTGAGCCGAATTTTCATGACTCCAACACGAGCGGTTTATAACTTCGAGTGTATACCTGTCCTAACAAAAATGATCATTCTGACTGTCATAAAAGCTAATCTTTGTTATGATTAGAAAATCTTGTATATTTTTATATAATTTATATATATATATATATTCAATCCACTTATTTACGGATTTTCATTTGGGTTATACTTGTTTCATGATGATACCGTAAATCTTGTTTATTTTTACGTATTTTTAATGGCGTAGCAGATCCTTCTAAAATTTTTAATTAGATATAACTAATTTAATAATTACGAATTTTCCATTTATCAATTTTAATCTCATTTATGAGACGAAAAAGGTTCGACTATCTCAGTCAAGACAAGGTTCGTTTTGAGACAAGTAAACGTTGCCTTAGACAAGACAAGGCTCGACTTGAGACACGTAAACGCCGTTTTACCTGTTGTTGTCATAAAAGTAAGACGGAGGCCTATATCTCGACTTAGTTTTGAGACGCAGCCAGACATCAATATCTTGGATACGAACTCCAGAAATAACCAAGTCGAACTTAAGTCGAAGAATTTTCATTGAGTTTCAGAAGAAATTGCATCTTTCTTAAATAAAAATGCAAATGCTCGTTTGAAAATTCAACACTTTTTTGAAAGATTGTCTTTTTTATTTTAAAATTCACCTTTTTTTAGCAGAAATTACAACTTTCTTGAATAAAAATTCAGCAATTTGGTTAGAAATTCAACAATTTTGTTGAAAGGTCATACTTTTTGATTTAAAGTTCTGCTGTTTTGTTGAAAATTTAAGTATTTCGTAGAAAAACCACTTGTTGAAATGTAATTTTTTGGTATTGAATAGAAAACTAAAATCCTTTCTGGATGAAAATTTCATTAACTTAAAACCATTTTTTTCAGTTAAAAATTCATCTGTTTTAAGAGTCATTTATTCTTTCTTCGATAAAAATTCAACCGTTTGGTTGAAAAAAACTATTTTCTTAAAGAGTCATACTTTTTGGTTGAAAATCCAATTTTTTGTGGAAAAATTAAGTATTTAATAAAAATTTTGCTGTTTATTGAAAATTTATATTTTGATTAAAAAATGAACTGAAATCTTTTCTGGATGAAAGTTCAACCTTAAAAAAATACTCTTATCTCTACTTTATCACATATTTCATCTTTCTTGGATTGAAATAAAACTATTTTGTAGGGAATTCAACTAATATATTTTGTAAAAAAATATTGTTATTGGTTGAAAAAATTCGTCTTTTTGGATTGAAAACTTTATTCTTCTAACCTAATTTTAGTTGGAAACTCATATTTTGATCTTGAAAAAGTAAGTGGAATCTTCTTCGGATGAAAATTCAATTATTTTCTATGAAAATTAGTTTTTCTTTGTGTTAAGAATGGTAATTTTTTGCTTGAGTATTCAACTATTTTGTTTAAAATATTTGGTTGATTAGTTGGTTAACAAATCATGTTAAAAATTTAATTATTTTCTTGAAAATGTAAGCCCCTTATCAGATGCAACGTGATGTCCAAAAACAAATGTAACTAATTCGTTTCTGATAATTATTAAGAAGTAAAGATAGTGCCCATCCATATACCACGTGGGCAGTTTAGGGAAAGAGGGGGTTATGGCAAAATTCCACGCTTGCCTACAAGGAGGACGCGGCGGGGGCAGAATTCACGTGGACACTCGTTCTCCTAAATCTGTGAAAAATATGCAGAAATCAGACAAGGTATACTCGAGGCACACTCGAATTTTTTATAGTGTGCTTTGAAGACCAATAATATCTATATTTTCATAAAATAAGTCCACGTTGACAGATTAGGCGGGGGGGGGGGGATTTCACGGCTCTCCACGAGGGGGGGGTCAAAAAGTAGTGAAAAATTGTCCGCGTAGTATATACGTGGCATATTCTTACGCAAACCTTTTAAAATTAAGACTCAAAACATCCACCACGGTAATTTTATGATTGTGAATTCTCTTTCGTTAAAAGAGCTTAGCTCGAGGGTTCGAGCGCACCAACGGCACGCGACTGATGGCGATCGCACTCTGCGCTTGGTTTTTGCATTTCTCTCGCATTCGTGCACATACCCTTTAAATTCAAAGGTGAACGGATCGACAAATGTAATTTTGTAATTTTGCACTCTCTTTTGTTAAAGCTCTTTAGGCTTTAAGGAACACATTCTCATCATGTATCTCGTACTTCCGACTCGATTTTGTCCAACATGTCAACTTTTCTACATTCTACACAATACTTTTATATCAAATATAATACATTTTTTATGTAGCTCTGTCTGGGACTGGTTCTTAAAAAATTGCCAAATAAAGAGCAAAGTGTATTTATCATGATTATTTTTATATTTCTATCTTATTTTGCTTTAAATTGTATTCTAAGCTGCGTTAAAACATGTATAATTCCATTAAATGTATATCATTACAATTCATAATACCACATGCATACAAATTTAATCATACTAATTCTTTCCGTGTGGAAATAACCCCATTTGACCCTATTACAAGTCGGACACGAATCGGGGGCTAGTCGGGTTATTAATTTTGACAAAGTACCCAGTCGGGGACTAATCGGGGACTAGTTGTGCTTTTTGTTGTGAAAATTTCAGTCGGGGCCTGGTCGGTGGTTGGTCAAGGGCTAGACGGGCATTTATGTTCACTAATTTCCGTGCGCAGCTTTTTGGAGAAAAGATTGATTAATGTTAAATTCATCTCAAATATACTTAATAAATAATTATTAAGTTAATAATTTTGTACGAAAATTAACAATTTATAAAAAATACGATTAAAATTTTCAAAACGAGGTAATCTTATTTTTTTGTAGTATTTTTTAGAAAATTGCGAATTTCTAGGATAATTTATAAATACCTTTGTATGGAATTTTAAGAAAATACATATAGATGTAGATGAAAAGTCTGCCGAAAGTCATAAGACTCTAAATTTGTACAGATGCTTATTTTTTAATTGATTTGAAAGGTTTGCCATATGTAAATAAAGTCTAATCCTTCATGTGGTTGAAATTGGAAAGAGAATAAGTTTTTGATTAATGAGTGAAGAGCAGTATCCTAGCAGTAAACTATTAAGCACGGTATAGTTCAGATTTCGCTACCACCTTCATTTGAGTCTTGCGGTTCTGGACTGGTTGCTTTAAAGAAAATCCGCAAGTGCGCGACGTGCCGCCTCTCTCGTAACAGAAATGACGCGTCGAGTGTTTAAGACAGCAGTCCACATGAAACGAAGCATAATTACCTGGAGCAGAGAGTACTGTGACCAACATGTCGGTCCCTTCAGAGCGAAGCTCTTCCATTGCTGCCTTCCAGCTAAAGTTTTTTTTTTTTAAATTAATATTCCACAAATTTTGGGGAATTTTAGTTACATAAATTCATGTATTTTTAAGCGTAGGATATGTTCCCCATTAAATCTTGGGTAAATTTGAGCACTTTTAAATATTTCAAAAAAGTTTATGGAGATTTCCGTAAATAATAAGTATTTTGACGAACTTTTAGGGGATGTTCCACCAATTTTGGGGAGTTTGGTTAATGTTCCACGCGGACGTATTATCATATCATCCCTAGTAGTACCCGATCAGGCCTGTGCTTTTTTCAAAAAATTAATATTTTATTTTTCATCCTATTTTTTACGATTGAAAGAAAATCTACTCGTTCTATCGAAAAATGATTAATAATACATTTCTAGATCTTTTTAGGCATACAACTTTTGTCCGTTAATTTTAGTTCATACCTTGTGTCTTTCTTTCAAAAAACTTAATATTTTTATTTTGAATGCTATTTTCTACGACTAAAGGAAAAACTACGTGTCCTATAAAAAATTATAGATCTTTTTTGGATGAACAAGTTTTATCTCATTTTTTTCGTGGCTTGTGTCGTTGGTCCGCAAAAATTTTATTAATTTATTTTTAATATTGTTTTTTGCTACATCAAAACAAAAACTGAGCGTCCTATCGAAAAGTGATTCATTACAAATTTGTAGTTCTTTCCAGGGCGCGGAGATTGAGCTTCCCCATTTTCTTTCTATCTTAATTTTAGTTTTTTTTTTTGGATTTTGAAAATGATCTAATTCTGATAATTTTCTTTTTATAGAAAAAAGTCATTAGGATAGATTGTTTGGGTTTTTGAGTACTATGAATAACCGTTCATATAATTTTGAAATCATGAAAAAATATGGTTCCAAAAATTTTGAAAACGCCCTCACTTCTTGAATTTTGATCCAAAATAGCTGGTTTATTAACTTGTTCTTTGTTTTTAGGCCTTCAAAAAGTGTGCCGAAGCATAATCTACATCTGATTAATTTTTCGAAAGTTATCGTGCTTACAGACAGACAGACAAACACAGTAAAAATAGTTTTTTTCTGATTCAGTGGGTCTCAAAACGAGGAGATTTGATGAAAACTGACAAAGTGACATTTTACATAAAACCAATATTGCAAAGTCAATGAAAATTTAGCATTCTCAGCCACTATCGATTTATTAATACAAATTTGAGTCCGGCAGACGAAGAGCTCCTTGATCATACTTCAATTTCATTCCATCACGAAAGACAATAAAGTTCTTAACAATTTCTTCAGCTCCTCCGTCAAAAACTTTCAGGAGGTACTAGACTAACTAGAGAACGATCCGTTGCGGTTCACGTATTCTTGCATACTGTATTTTCTAAATTGTCATGATCCATTAGTACATTAGTGGTACGAATAAATTAACAAAGAAAAGAATAGCGTTATTTACACGATTTCCTTCAATATATCCTAACATTAAACTTTATATTTCGCTTTCTTCTTTCGATTATACAAAGAAGAGGCAGATTTGAGTAATCGGTTGATCACATTCACGACTGGCAGCTTTTACTCGAATTGTTCGTACTAAATCGTCCTTTCCGTTGAACATTTTGTAATTCTACCCAATAACCATCGACATGGCGGTAACGAATCATGTTTGATAAGAACAATAACACCGATCATAAGATTTAGAGTTTTATTGAACCACTAGTAGCGTTTCTGCAAGAATTTTATGCAATCTATACCCCATCTTCTCCAGTAAATTTCAGAAATTTGTTGTAGAAATTGTCAACGTGTCAATCGGTTCTCTGCAGTGAATTCTACGGATGGTTCGGGAATACTGGTCATAGGAGCCCCAATTAAAAAATGTCCGGGTGTGAGATAAGCGAAGTCTTCTGGATCATTGGAAAGTGGAGCAATATGGCGGGAATTTAGGCACATTTCAATTCGCGTTAGGAGAGTAGAAAACTCTTCGTAAGTTAGAGCCTGAGCGCCAACAATTCGCTTTAGATGGTGTTTAACATTTTTACCACCAGCTTCCCATAAACCTCCGAAATGAGGTACAGATGGAGGTATGAAATGTCACGAGGTGCCTTCGCTAGCGAATTCATTATGCAAATTACTATCAAGTCTGAGTTTCGAAATGCAATTTTTAAATGCTTTATGAGCCCCGTGAAATGTCATGCCATTGTCAGTATACAAGTGAGCAGGTCTTCCTCGCCTAGAAGAGAAACGTTGGAAGGCGGCAAGAAAGGCAGCAGATGTACAGTCAAATACGAGCTCTAAATGTACGGCACGCGTGCAGCAACAAACAAAAAGTGCTACCTAAGTTTTATAACTTGTGTTACCACGTCCAGACGCAAAGCGTACATTAAAAGGGTCTGCATAATCTACCCTTGTATGCGTGAAGGCGCGATTAGGAGTTACTCTAAAATCAGGTAAGTTCCCACTAGTTTCTGGGAAAGAGTCGCTCTTTCTTGCGCAAATTCGAAGCAAGCCTTAATTAAGCCTTTAACATGAAGGTGCGCTCTTATGATCCAGAAACGCTGTTTGAGCGCATGCAAGGTAAATTGTAGACCACCGTGTAGGGAACTAATGTCAGTATGTACGGCTTTCATTTCACTTAGGTGATGCTGTGGTAAAATTATGGGATGCTTCGCGTTAAAGCTGATAGGAGAATGCCGTAACCTTCCTCCTATTCGTAAAAGGTCAATAGAATTCAAAAATGGATTTAAGCTTTTCGGAGGAGAATTTTGCGCAATTCCCTCGTTTTGGCTCAAATCTTCAGTTCAAGCGAGAAGGAACTAATTTGAACATATTTAATGCAAAATATTGCGGCTTTTTGGATTTCGGTCATACTGAGCGAAGGAGTCAAACGTTGAGGTTTAGACTTTGGGCATTTAGAGTGTTTGAAAATAAAGGCATTAACAAACCTCTTGCAATAAGCAGTTACTCGGAGCAATTTAGGCCAGGAGGAAAATTTGAACATTAAATCGAATGGACTTTTGATCTCATTCAATACGTGATGGCATTCATGAACTCGTGGTTCTAAGTCAGATGGTTTCGGAGAATTAAAGCGATGATCTGGACATTTTTTTCATTGCAATTTTAACCACGGTGGGCCCTGCCACCATAAAGGATGACTTAGTATCTGTTCCGGCGAGAGTCCCTTCGTAGCACAGTCCGCTGGATTATCCTTGGTAGAGATATATCGCCATTTGGCACGAGGGACTATCTCGTGAACTAGCGAAACTTTATTAGCTACAAACACTGGCCAATTTTTAGGATGCTTACCGAGCCAAGCCAAAACAGTCACTGAATCAGTGTGACAAAATATAGGGACATTTTCAAGCGACATCGTATCCATGAGGAATTTGAGTACCTTAGCAAGCAAGGCTACCCCACATAATTCTAAACGTGTAATTGACAAGTATTTAGGAGGGGCCACTTGAGATTTAGCTATTAATAAGCTAATGTAAGCATTATTTAAATCTTCACTGAGGATTCGAAGATAAACAGAAGCGGAGTAAGCTTTAGAAGAAGCATCCGCGAATCCGTGAAGCTCATAACTTTAAATTTTCTTGCAGTTGACCAGTCCATCTAGGAACTTTAAGAAATTCTAGTTTCTCCAGAGCATTGTGATAATCAGACCAACGAATGTGTAGGTCGCTAGGTAACTTCTCATCCCAATCAAGCTTCCGTAGTCAAAGCTCTTGCATCAATAGCTTAGCCACTAGTATTACTGGAGTTAAGCAACCCATCGGATCATATAACGTAGCTATTAAAAAAAGAATGATCCTCTTAGTAGGAGTGCCCACTGAAGGGAAGTTACTTTAAAATGAAGCGAGTTAGATTCAGGATCCCGAAATAAACCCAAAACTTTGAGCTGAGCATCTTCAGCTAACGGAAACTCTATAGCCCTTTCACGCTTTCTAGCAGGACAATCTTCCCATAATTCTGAATCATTAGACGCCCATTTTTCGCAAGTGGAAACTACCAGCTTCCAACAATTGAGATTATGAGAGATTATGACTCCGAAATCCTGATTGTTTAGCATTTTTATTCTTGTCTTATGAGGTCATTTAAGTATTAATCTTCGAAGCTTGCATCGCTTCTACAACGCGAATACGTTTTTCTAAAAAGGTATCGAGTTATTTGTAAGTAGGATAATCCGATTCGGAACCGATTTGCATCTCCGACTCCTTTAACGATTGAGTATCCAGTTTTTTAGTAGTTAAAAAGACTAATAAATCACTCCAATTATCAATTGGGCAGTGTAAATTTTTGAGAGCCGCCAGAGACTCATTAGTAGTATCACGTAATCGTTTTAAATCTTCTAAAAGATTATAGGATACATTCGGGAGACTTAAAAATTCCTGTAAATGAGCTGTAATAAGTGCTCTTTTATTATTTTCCTCGCCTTTAGCGACTCCCATGTGGAAACAAAATTAGCTTCAGTATTTATTACATGTTTCAAAAGTTGTTCTGCTTCGCCCTTCAAAGAAGACTTTAAATAATGTAATCTAGTTACATTTGATAAAGAATCATTTTGAATATTTAGCGCATCAAATAAGTCTCTGAAATTCTCTCAAACCTTATAATCCCCCGAAAATACAGGTAAAGTAATTTGAGACTCGAAGTATGGGTAAAGTTTTTGAAAGAATTTCCGCTTTTAAAAGCTCCTGCTTCATTTTTTAAAATCATTTTTCTATAAAACTCGCAGCTTTTAATTTATTTGTCGAAATTGATATAAAAAAATCTGCGCGTCTAGTGAGCAAATTCTCAGCGCGCTCGATAATGTATTTAGCTCGCGGTCCGCACTCGGCCTTTGTATATACCCCATACTTGTGCACAGATTTTTTCAAACTTAAGGTCAAAGCATTGTCAACAGTAATTTTGTGATTGTGAATTCTCTCCTGTTAAAGCTCCCTCGGCATTAACGAACAGATTTTTATCACGTACCTCATGCTTCGCACTTGAGTTTTTTCCTCAAATTGTATATTATTTCCCAAAATTTTCATTATTGCAGTTCATAACATGCATTGACATTAAAAGACACGTAGTTTCATTGTCTCGTTTTAAAAAATATACATTTGAAAAAAACTTTTCTTATCAAACATTATATTGCAACTTCTGCCGCTTTTTCAAAAACTGAATTTGCGAATTTCCAATTTTATATTTACGATTTAAAATTTACACATACGGTATACAAAGCAGCCTGGCTGTAATTTAACTTCTAAATTATATACCTAACACCAGTGACCCAGACTTTGTCAATTAAATTTTCTACCGAATCTCAACCAGTTGTTATGATAATCTTCAAGGGCATTAAAAATCAACATTTTTTTCTCTTGACATTGTTTTATATCGTGCGTTATTTAGCTTGAAATGTTCATTTTCGTGTTTTTTGGAATTTTGTAAATTCTAAGTATAACTCTGGTAACTTTCGTTTTTATCAAAAAAGTCATTAGGATAAATTGTTCGTTTTTTTGAATACTATGAACAGTTGAACACCTGTGAAGAAAGATTCTAAATTTTGACAAAAGTGGTCTCAAAAACATTCAAAATGTGCTCACTTTTTAATTTTCATAAAAAATGGCTGGCTGACGAGCTGAACCTTTAGTTTAGGACACTAAAAGAGTGAACTAAATGCGAATCTAATAGAATATTTTTTTCACAAGTTCAGGTCTCAGAACGTGGAAATTTGACAAAAACTGAGGGAGGGGGGGGGGTCAAATTTTACACAAAACTAATACCTTCTCTGATGAGAATGTAAAAAACGCAAAAATGCGCGAAATACATGGTTGAAAATGTTTTGAAGTCTACAAAACTTCTACAAGACTTCTACAAAACAAGCGCAAGGTAAAATTGCAAACATGGTATTGGAATGACCAAATTGCAATTTGTATTATATTGTCAGTGTTGTAAATCGTAAGCTCACCGTCCAGCATTCGAATACATGTATTTAGAGCGTTTCTAAGACGAAAATTGTGTACAAGAAATCACGGAATGAATAGAATTTAAGGAATTCACGGAAATCACAGGGTTCAAGGAATTCCCGGAATTCATGGAATTCGAGAAATACATAAAATTCATGACAGTCATGGAATTTACGGTATTCATGGAAATGGAGAAATTCACGAAATTCATGGAATTCGCGAAATTCGTGTAATTCACGATATTCAAAGAATTCACAGAATTCACGAAATTCATAGATTACAAGAAATTATCAGAATTCAAGGGAATCACGGAATTCACTGGATTTGCGGAATTC
Organism: Belonocnema kinseyi; assembly: GCF_010883055.1. Lineage (NCBI taxonomy): Eukaryota > Metazoa > Arthropoda > Insecta > Hymenoptera > Cynipidae > Belonocnema > Belonocnema kinseyi. The sequence continues at coordinate 103,874,872 of NC_046657.1, read as the reverse complement.
ACGAAATTCTTCGAATTTATTAAATTCACGATATTCAAGGTATTAACGGAATTCATGAAATTCACCAAATTCATGGAATATGCGGAATTCTTTGAAATCACGAAATTCGTGGATTGCACGAAATTGATAGAATTCATGGAATTTACGGAAATAATGAAATTCACGAAATTCATGGAATTCATTTAATTTAAAGAAGTCTTAGAATTGACTATAATCACTGCATTTACATCATTCAAGGCATTCGCCGAATTCCATGAATTTCATGAATTCCCAAATTCCGTGAGTTCAACGAATTGTGTGAATTTCGCAAATTGCGTAAATTTGGTGAATTCCATAAACTTTTTGAATTCCTTGAATTCCGTAAACTTTGTGAATTCCTTGAATTCGTCGAATTACGTGAATTCCATTAATTATGTGAATTCCGCACGTTGCCTGAATTTCATGAATTCCATATACTTCGTGAATTTATTAAATTTGTTGAATTACGTGAATTCAACGAATTCCATAAATTCCGTATGTTCCTTTAGTTCTTTGAATTCCATGATATTCCATAAAATACTTAAATGCCAGCAATTCCATGAGTTCCATAAATTTCATGAATTCCATGAATTCCGAGAATTTTTGAATGTCCTGAATTCCTTGTATTCCGTGCATACCGTGAATTCCTAGAATTCCATGAATTCCGGTCGTTATATGAATTACGTAAATTTCAGGAATTCCATGAATTCCATAAATACGCGCGTTATATGCAATATACGAGTTTTGGCTCCGTCAAAAACCATCTTTTTTTGCCAAGAACAAGTGTTCTGAGAACTTATTTACCTTTTATTTTATTTTTATTTTCAACAGGTGTCGAGATATCCATCCGCAAGCATAATACAGAAGTGTTACTGGTTACTGGACTTGTATTAATATTCCAATAAATGTGAGGTAGCATTCCAATGCCAGAATTTGGAAACTACAACATTATGTATCACGTATGACGTGCTTCACACTCGACTTTTTCCAAAATGTGAACTTTTATACATTATGTTCAAAACTATTATGTTAAATGTATATTAAATTTACGCATATACTTGGGCCTAGAATTGCACAGTAAAAACGCAGGGATCAATTTTGTTGCAGGTACATTTAAGATGATGTACCATCTAACATATAGTTATGGCTGTGGTGGCAGAACGTGGATATCTCTGGGATGCGCAGTAGAGATAATATATATTTTTCAATTGAAACATGTCGTTACATTACCTAAAAATACACAGGACGAAACTCAATGATTGTTTATTCCGCAAAACTGCAAAAATAAGTGATAGTGGGTGACGTTTCGTACTCCAAGTGTGAGGGAAGCGATACCTTGTAAAGTGGTACCATTCACACTATCAAGACTAATTTTTGTGGTTTATTCAGATACTGCAAATTAAGAAGACAATTTTATTTTTCATGATGTCTAATATTTCTTTATTACTTTGCATTAGATTTTATTCTTAGATACCCTAACAAATAGATCATTTTAATAAATTTATATTCTTATAATTTATAATATGCATTGTTATTTAAACATAAGTATTTTAATTGTCTTGTTTTTATAATTAAACAAGGGCGCATTCTTTTAAAAAATTGTTATTAAGCATTTTATTGAAATTTGTGCCGTTATTTTCAAAAAGTTTATTTTTAATGATATTTGTTTTATGATTCAAACAAAAACGACGGGTCCTATCAAAAAATTATTCTTAAGAAATTTGAAGCTCTTTTTTGGAAGAGCAAATTTTGTCTGTTCAATTTTTCCATGGCTTGCGTCTTTTGTTCAAAAATTTAATTTCTTTATTTTCCATTTGGTTATTTACGATTAAAACAAAAATTACGTGTTCTTTAAAAAGTGGGTTATAAAAAATTTACAGATCTTTACTTAGTGCAAAGTTTTGGTCCATTCATCTTTTTTTGTACCTTGCAAACTTTGGCAGCTAAATGTCATTTTTGGTTTTTCATTATTTTTTTCTAACAAAATCGGGATTTTCGACTATTCAAAACAAAAACTCAAAAAGTGTTGTAATAATTTCGTAGGGCTTTTAAAAGGCAATGTTTTTCTTCTCTTGACTTTTTTCTTATCGCCCGTTGCTCATTATAATGAGAATGTAAAAAATATTCGGGTAAAATCGCTTTTTCTTGATACAATATTAACATTCGCGTAGTTTGAAATCATATATCATGATAATTTAGTAATTTTTTCCCATCTCTTCTCATATACAATGCTTTTGCACCAATTAAATAAATATTTAACTTATAAGTATCCAGTATAAAAAGTCAACTTTACAGGGTAAGATGACAAACTTCTCGTTCATCTTTGATAGAACGCAGACATTTCATGTTTTATTCGATCATGAAGTGTGAGATCTTATTGGCTTTTTGTGTCTTCGAGGTAACTCATTTACTAATTTCTATATAAAATTAATGATTGCATTAAATAATAATTAATAATTTAATATTAGGTATAAAGATATCGAATTCGAAAAATAGAAAAATTAATTCAACCTCGCAATTCGAATTATTAAAATTTCAGGGGTAAATACGATGTCAAGATAGTCATCGCCCAACCCATATTTATACCTGTTTAAGTATACCCTCGCCATTGCTACCCCTCACTTGCCCTCACACAGTATATCAAGCGTCGGATTAGAAGTGGACATGCCTGAGATCATGAAATTAGTATGCATTGTACTTATAATCCCTTTGTATCCCCAATGCTCGTTCATAGAATTTCTATATATTAATCTAATTTGAAAAGTTTATAATTTAAGTTTTTTCTATTTTGAAGACCTTCCCAAGTCAAAATTTAGACCCTACTTTAAAGTTTCAGCTCTTTATTAGAATCTGCTTTGACGTTATTTAAACTTCTAGACCCTGCTTTAAACTTTTAACTCCTAGAGAATGAAACATTAGAGACTACTTTGAGGCTGTAGCATTTTTCGGAAGCTACTTTGAATCTTTACAGCCTTAATTTGCATTACTCAAGATCCTACTTTGACGCTGTTTAACCTTCCCGTCAATACTGACCCTAAATTCAATCTTTTGAGCGGACAATGTTCGAACTTCATAAAAATAAAGAAAATATATTTTTCACTTAGATTAATTGCACTCATTGGTCATCTTAATGCCTGAGTGCACACTCAATTAATAAACATATTCAATTCAAAATTTAACCTAATTTTCATTAATTATTTATGAATAAATGAATTCTTCTTTGTAATGCTTAATCACAGAAAAATATTTTCTCTTAACTGAAAATGCTGAAAATTTGTATGAGAATGATATTCATCATGGAGAAAACTAAATATTGTCGATTTATAAGTCATCAAAAACTATTTTATCAATAATTAATGAAAGTATGCATATTTAACTGTCATGTAGGTGATTGATAATCACAAAAAATTATAAGAATGACATATTTTATATCGCTGATGACAAATATTATAAATGAAATATAAAATTTTGGAAAATATATTGAAATATACAGGGTGTCTAAAAAGTCCCGGGACGGTTGGATATTTCCTCAGGTAAAATATTTGTAAAAAAAGTGAAGGTCATTTCTGAAATAAATTTCAAACGAGGAGTTCAATGGTGACCTTCATTTTGACCTTGAAGTTAACCTTCATGGCTTTTTGAAGGTCAACTTTGTTTCTTCAAATGGAAACTCCCTTTTTTACATCTGCAATCGATAAAGCGGAAAATTCTACGTTCAGGTACGTACCCAAGTCATAGGTCAATTGTAACGTTCAAGGTTCAGCGTGAGTCCCCTTGCCTCTCACGCTTCAGTGAAGATGTTCGAACTGAAAACCTTGAGCTTCTTGACAGAAAGCTATGCAATTGTAAAAATGAATTACAGCATTACGAATCATCTCCCTATCAATCAAAGTAGCCTGTTGCAGAATCCGATTCTGCAATTCATCTAAGCGTTGCGGTTGCGTTGAGTATATTTTGCTCTTTAAATAACCCTAAAGAAGATAGTCGAGATGCGTCAGATCAGGAGATCTAGCAGGCCACACCATTTCACTCCTTCCAATCCACCTTTGAGGGAACTGAGTATCCAAATATGCTCGAACCTCCCTACCGTAATGAGCTGCTGCTCCGTCCTGTTGGAACCAAATATTTTGAAAATTATCGCCTGTAATCTCCCTTATTCTTGGTACAATTTGGTTTCTGAAAAGCTCTTTATATGCACGGGCATTAAGATTACCATCAATGAAGAAAGGGCCTATCAATGTATCATTCAAGATACCGGCCCAAACATTAATCTTTTTTGGATATTGTGTGTGACTCTCCAACATCCAATCAGGATTTGTGTCGGACCAATATCTACAATTTTGCTTGTTAACTTCATCTTTTAAAGTAAAAGTATATTCATCTGAAAATACTGTATTGCACAAGAAAAGAGGATCTCTATTAATTCTGTCCATCATAATTTCACAAAATTCAACCCATCGATCAGGGCCGTCCTCATTGAGCTCTCGTACCAGATGAACTTTGTAAGGATGGAAATTAATGCTTTTTAAAATATTTCGCACTGTCTCGGGAGCAACCTCACGCCCATCACTGGCTCGAAGTAAACTAAGGTGTGGGTTTTCAACAAATGCTTGGGCTATGTCCATCTGCATCTCCTCAGATCCTGCAGATTTTGGCCGACCAGTTCTCTGAAGGTCCTCGATAGATCCATGATTCATAAAGTTCCTCACAGTTCATTCAATTGTTGATTTTGAGACAGGAGTTAACTCTTCTGCATTACGAAAAGTGCGATTAAAAAGCAAACGAACTTGATCATAAGATCGAACTCGATCTCCCCAACCACGCATCATTAACACAGATACCCTCTCTCGTTCCGAAAGTTTAGCTTGCGCCATAATAATCTTTTAGCGAAAGATAGTAAGTATGTACTCGTAATAAGTCAATTTATTTTCGATTCGTAATGTTTGTATGGAAAAACGGTATAGGACTTATGGTATCGCCTTATGTATTGACTTAGGTATCGAAAAACGGTATAGGACTGTATAACTCTTCGGCAAGGAACAGAACGCTCACCAGAACACCAGGAACTTTTAATGAAAAATTTCCTTAAGATTTTACAATATTCAAAACACTGTAACTAAGATCAATACAGAGCTCACAAATAAATTTCTCGTTGAAATTTACTTCAGGAATTACACTGACCTCTTGGAAAACTTTGATAATTTCAAATAACCTCTAACTGACCTTGACCGTTACAATTGACCTATGACTTGGGTACGTACCTGAACGTAGACTTTTTCTCTCTATCGATTTCAGATGTAAAAAAAGGAGTTTTCCATTAAAAAACAAATTTGACCTTCAAAACGCCCTGAAGGTCAACTTCAAGGTTAAAATGAAGGTCACCATTGAGTTCATCGTTGAAATCTACTTTAGGAATTACACTGACGAATTGAGAGTTTCTTAAACATTTTCTTTGAGAAATATTACTATTTACGTGTCTACCACTTGATTTACTGGGAAAATAATTTTCTTTGTGAGAGACGGTTTACTGTTTTAATTTTTCATCATATTTATAAGAGAATATAAAGAGCCAAATTTATGAAAAATAATTGACTACTTATCTAAAATTTCGAGACGACGAGGCAGTTGGGTGTAAAACAAGTACTGTTATTGTTAATATAAACTTATTTCCTGATGAATAGCATATTAGATTGAATCTTGAAATAAATATTTGTATTTTTTAGTATAATTGGATTAATTATAATGCTGAACGACTTTTTTAAAAATCTTTGCTTAATAAAGATATAAAAAGATATTTGTATTGAAATCAGCAAGTTGGACATTGTATTCACTTAAGTAATAAATAACACAGAATCAAATTCAAATATGGGTTAGATTCCAGAATAGGGGCATCGCTTGTCATCTCTATTATAGCTGGAAAAAATTTGTTTAGCAAAAAACTATCATAATCTTCAATTTTAACGATAAATGAACCGATTTCATGAGACAAAAATGTAACAAACTGTTTTCCAGGAAAAAAATATGTGACGCCCCTATTCTGGGATTGCATCAAAATATGGATCCTCAAGGTCGTTTAAAGCGTATATAAAAAACATAACCAATTTCTATTGAACTTTTCAAAAATCGTTTCAAATATTTAACGACACAGAAAGTTAGAAAAAAATAATTATTCAATTAATGTCTTCGGATATAAAAAGATTTTGGACCTTGAATTATTGGACAAGTACTAATGATTTTTATCGAAGACATCCTAACGCGTGCCGTTAGCTGAATCGGTTAGAGTGTTAGGCTTTTCGTAAATACTCAGTGCGTGCCTGCGATCTCGGGTTCGTTTCTTAGTACATGCGGATTTATCAGTGCACTATGATTTAGCGTCAATATAAAAAGCATTCTATAGAGAATGTTTCTAAAAAATAATTGCACATATCCTCGATATTTATATCATAGATATTATTTTATTTTTTCTGCTAAATAACAAAACTTATTTTGATTTCTTCATTTTAGTGTGAGATTATAGAGAACCCGCTTTGATGCCACAACTCCTACAGTAGTAGTTTGCGTTTTAAAATAGGGTATAATTTGTCTTAAATACAGACCCTACTTTTACGCTAAACCTGGAAAAACGGCCGATTTCGGACACTTTTAGCGTCAAAGTAGGGTCTAAATTACATTGAAATCGCTGCTTATTTGGAACCCACTTTGCACCTGCAGCCCCTACTGAGGTAGGATTTACGGCTTCAAAGTGGGGCCTAAATTTAAAAAAAATTTAATTTATCAAAAAGATCTCTTTTAGATAGCAGTTTTTGCATACGTCTTCATATTCTGAATTTTCTACTTAATTAAGTATAGCTCGATTTTCGACAGACATTTGTAAACAGGTTTCATTAAATTTTTTTCTTTGTCACTTTGGTCAAGTTCCCTCAAATTTGTTTACTTGCTTTTTATTTTCAATGTTATTTTTCACGAATAAAACAAAAGGTACGCGTCGTATCAAGAAGTGATTCTTAACGAAATTTTGGATATATTTTGTGATCACAGTTTTTTTTAATTCATATTTTTTCGTATGTTGCATAGTTTGACTGCAAAATAGAATTTTTGATTTTTGATTATTTTTTGTGAAGTCAAAATTTGAATTTTCGATTCTCTAAGAAAATCAAAAAAGTTGTTATGATAGTATTTTAGATCTTTCAAAAAGCAATATTTTTCTTCTCATGACTTTTTTTTATATCGTGTGTTTTTTAGTTTAAAATGTTGATTTTCGTTTGGATTGCTGAGTTCTATGAATAGCGGCACATAACATTTTTAAATATAAAAAAATTGTCCTAAAAATTTTAATAATGCTCTAACTTTTTGAATTTTTAGCCAAAATGAATGATTAACGAACTCGTGCTTTCTTTTAGGACCTAAGAAAAGTGTGCCAAAGATCGAATGGATTCGGTCATTTTTCGAGAGTTATCGTGTTTACGGACGGACAAACATAGGCAGACGCCATCTTATAAACTTGGTTTTTAGATTCAGAGGGTCTCGAAACGTGAAGATCCGTTGAAAAACTGTATTGTCAAATCTCGGACAATTCTAAAACTTTCTGAATCATAAATGATGAGAATGCAAAAAGAACCAATTTTTAATAAAAGATTCAATTCCTCACTCAAAGCCAGTGAATCTTCCACTTTTGGTCAATTTCAAATTCTAATGAGGTTATAATTAAATCAAGTTAACAAACATAATTCAAAAAAGAATATTTCGATGGGTCCTACTAAAAAACACCTATCTTACGCGGGTCAATTCTAAATCCCCTAACTGCACCAAGCCTCTTTAAAAACAACGCATCTGCAGCGTGCAGATTCTAAACTCATATTTTCCCGCTAAAAAGAAAACCGTAACTCGAGTCTTCCCTGGAATTTTTAAATGGAGAGCGATGACATTTGGTATACCGGCAACCGGCGTGCATCACGTTCGGCCTCCTTTTGACTGCAGTAGGTAATGAAAGGATCATTAAAATGTCGTCTGACATGGTGCTAGATACGACAGCTATCGAAATAGGCAAGTAGAAACATTATAAATGTTCACTTCGGTTGAAATTTATAAACTAACGCAACTAAAATTTTCTGAAAAATAGCCTCTCTTGCACTGCTACTGTCATACCTGAAGAATTCACATCGTAATATTTCGATTTGAAACGAAACAGAATTGTGACGATTAAAATTATCTTTACTGAAAAAAGGGAAAAATCATGTTACGTTGTTTTTAAACAGGCTCAGTAAAGTTACGAGGTTTAGAATCTGCACGCTACAGATGCGTTGTTTTTAAAGAGGTCCGTATAGTTAGGGGCTTTAGAACTGGCCCGCGTCAGATAGGTGTTTTTTATTAGGACCCATCGATTTATTGGTGAAATGGATATTTCAACGAAGATAGAAATACGAGATTTGTTGCTGATCAGATGCAACGTTAGATCCTAAAACAAATGCAACCAATTCATTCCTGGCAATTATTATTATGTTAATAACTTATAATAAAATATCATCATAATTGAAAGATACTGGTTATAGATTTTCCAAATTAAGCAAAGAAGTATGAGTGCCTCAATCTGATTTGGATTTCGGAACAGCTTAGTCTTATTGTATCGCAATTCATAGAAAAACAAAGTTTTATTGTTACTCTCATAAATGAATGTCAAATGTTTATTATTTCAATTAATGAATATGATAAAAAATTACGGTAGGATTCTTTATAATGAAAATTATTATTGTTATAAACAATCTTCTTTATCTAAAGAATCTTAACTCAACATATATGCCATGATTATTATTACACAACATGATTATCATTGTTTTTAAAAATTCTTACAAACCATTTCACGGTTAAAAATTCTTTTTCTTATTAGTTAAAATTGCTTTGTAATAGTCAATACAGAAACTGATGCTTTTCTGGAATCTTTCATCTGAAGTAAAATATGAATGATTTGTTTCAATTAGTTTTGACAGATTTTTTTTTGAAATTTGACAAGCTTCAACTTAGGAAAAGATGGATTTCATGAAAACTTCAAAATAAAATAAAACTTCAAGCGATTTAAGGATATTTCCAGGAAATTTGTGACATGTTTTAAAGTATTTAATTATATATTCAGGGATGTTCGGAAAAATTCAAAATTTAACAAAAAAATATGAACTTTCAGGAATTTTTTTATACATTTGTGAAAAATTTGAAAGGATATATGATTTTTATTGAATGAATAGGAGCTTTCTAGAATTTGATGGAATTTCAATTAATTCTAACAGAATTGAGGGTATTTGGTGGGACCTTAAATTATTTTAAGAGATTCATGAAATTTATAGATATTTTAAGTGTTTGAAGCTATTTTCAAGACTTGTTTTGAAGGATTCATAGAGAGCTTCAAAAGTGTTTAATTAAACACTTTAATGGATTCATAGGGGTTCTTGGGATTCTTGGAAGAAATGCACAATTTTTACAACCCAAACCAACAATGATTATTCCGGTTCTTGTTCTGTCCCTATACTTCCCCTCCGTAGAGTTAAATCGGATGGGACTGACGTTATAACTAGACTTTCCACTTTACAGCGACTAGATAATCATTTTTGACATAATTTTTACTTAAATAATACATTTCTCATATCAAGTTGGTGGTTGGGCGTATACAAAAAACAATAAATAATACAAACAATTATGTATCAAAATGGGGGAGGTTCCAGAATGACTGAAAAAATGCGATGATCATCCCAGAAAACAAAGGAACGGGACAGGAAAGCAATTGCAATAATTGCAGAGGAATTAGCTTGCTGAGTATCATAAGCAAAATATGCTCAAAAATAATACCTATTAATGGCGTAATGGAAATAACAAAAAAAAATGGCCGGGAAGTCTAATGTGGATTTATGCCAGGGATATCACGTGTGCATCAGAATTTTATCTTGAGAAAAATCACAGAAAAAAGTTTCAAGGAAAACAAATAAGTTCTCTTTGGATTTGCCTATGTGCATCCCAGATCCTCTGATAGAGCTGAGCGAGTCACGCTTACCCCGATAGAGATTTTACCTTATTGAACTTTAATTGACTTGTCCATGGCTGTAGATGGAAAAACGGGTTTATTAAAAAAAAAAGAATAAATAAAATAAAATAATAGGAACATCAGTATATTAAAAAGGGGTAGCAATTTAAAAAGGATTCTTACATTTCGATTAAATCCAGTATATATAAAGTATACAAACACTTAACTAAATTGGTTAACTTTCAAAATTACGCTGAAGCTAGTTTATTTGTCTTGACTATTCCTTAGACATCATGCGAAAAAGAAATGGAAAAATTTGTATTCGTCTGCCTTATATATTCTCTTCTTCTGTTGAAAATTATTATTAAGTTTATTTTTTAAATAGTAAATGAAAATGAACTGTATTACACCACGTTTTAATTCTTTTAATAGATCGCAAAAGCTGCAGTAACTCCACACAAATTAAAAATTGTAGAAAGAAAATTGTATGTGCCTCCCTTGAGTGAATTACAAACTGGTAAAAACAATTTATTTTAGCTTTTAAAAACCCAAATTTATACTTCCATACAAAAGAACTAATAATTTAATTATATATTTTAGTTTTCCGGACAGAGCTATTAAAAAATTTTGCTGAAGTTAAGGTCGAAATCGTGGACTCTCCAAACTTCACTAAAAAACCTTTCAATCTAGCAGCTCCTGGTAAAGTCCATTTTTAAAAAGAAACATACAAATCTCAAATGGCAATATAATTTTTTGTGATTCCTTTAACTTTTCAGGAATAGGGGGAAGGCCATCACTTCTAGAAGTTGGTGGAGTATCCCTGTACAATCATCAAATACACAAGCAAGAATTATTCGACATTAAAACTATCGTGAAAAATTTGAACCGTACATCAAAAGCATTTGTAACGGGTGCTGCTATTGGACCCTGGCCTTTTCTGAAAAAAGATTGCGACGTAAGTTTATGTTTAGCATAGCTATTAGACGTGTAGTAATCTACCAAAATATTATGAGCCAAAGGCGAAGTATTGATAAAACAGTCGACTTTTTCTAACAAAACTTCTTGTTAGTAAAAACTGAAAAAAAAAAGATTCTCAAGTGAAATTATTTTAACGGTTGAATACTTCATTTTCGTCCATTTTTAACTGTTAAAGACTAAAAAAGCGATTTTTGTATTAAAAACGAGTGTCACAAATTTGTTATTTCACAATTTTACATGCGTTTTCAAAAAAATGCAATCCATTACATATATTATTAAGGAAGTCATCCAATTGACACTCAGATAAAAAAATTTACGAGTTAAACCGAAATCTTAAGTCTGATCATCTTCTGTTGCAATAATTAAAAATCAAAAACGTTCAAAACTGAAAAGTTGTTGAAAATAAAAAGTTATAAGTTTATTAACTATGAATATAAATTATCTAACAAAAATTTGAAATGCGAATGTAGTTCGAGTACTAAAAATTCAACAATAATTAATTTTACAAGACATTCCCGAATTTGTTCAAAATTAGGAAACTGACAGATTTTTATATTCGCAATTTAACAGTTGCGATTCAAAAGCTTCAGTCGATATTTTTAAGTTTAAGCTAATTTGAGATTAATAGATTCACAATTAAAAACTTTCATTAAATATAAATCCTATTCAAATATTGTTTCAGTCTGAAATATTCAATTTTCAAACAATTCGATTTGAAATACTTAATTAAAAAGAAGAATTCTTTAATATTCAGAAATACCTTACTGCTAATGTAAAATAATAATTTGCAAATCAAATATTAAAAATAGTAAAATTTGAAACTGAATTGTTAAAAATAAGCATAAATCATAAAAAATCTCGAAGCGTTTATTTCAACGTTTGTCATAATTTCAATTAATAATTTAAAAGGGAAAAAAAACAATTTATCTTCTAGTTTAAATAGTTTTTATTTGAAAAAAAGTTCAAATCGTTTTATTTGCAATGTTTTTAATTTAAAATTGAATAAAATGACATAATTCTGAACATTTACAATTTACAATAAAGATTAAGCAAAGTTTGGAATTCAAAATTTTGCACTTTCACGTTTGTAAATTGAAAATTGTGATATTAAAAGTGTTTAAGTCTTCTATAGTATACTTGTAAATTATTAAGCGTTTGATAGCTATTTTTTTAACGTAGACTTTTTAAAGTTCAAAGTCCAAAAGTGTTCCACCTTGAGCTTTTTAATTTTGAAGTTTAGTTTTGATAATTGGAAAAAATTCATCAATAGGTGTTTTAATTTTTTAATTTCAGTAAAAGTGAAATATTTTTGCGTACCAGAAAAAAAATGGAAAGGACCGGACATTCTTTTCATCGAATAAAATGGCCCCCTGATATTTGATTATGTTTCTACAACTCATAATTATTAAACCGAAACCCGCTAAATACAATCTGAATTAGAAAAAAATAAATAAAAATGTCTCAACAGTTTGAAAAAAACCATTATTAATATATATTTTTTAATTTACAGGTTGCCGTGAACGTAGTTGTGGGTAAAAAAAAATCTACTACAAGCTCCTATGTTATCACATTAGACAAAATTCGTGGGAAAATTAAATGTCAGGCCCTGCCCTTAAATGAAACTCGATTTGCAGTACAGGGAAATCTATTTCTCAGCGATGGAAAAAGAGGAAAGGTCCTAAAAGTTTATGCTAAGAAACGCATAGGCGAAGATAGTTTCATTGCTAGTATGAGAAGGAGCATTACAAATTACTATGGAGAAAAGAAACTTGTTGGTGCGCTGTAATTTCATAGCCATTGAATTATGATAATTATGTTGGAAAATTATTTAAAATGAGGTAAATCAATATTCATTTAAAAAATTTTAACTCTCAATAGGTATTGGAGGATTCTTTGTGTTGCAAGCAGGAAAGACAAATGAACTTTTCGCAAACGTTCTAGAGGAACCTATACCTAAGGGTAGCAATTTGACTCGGATTCCCCATTTTTATCTAGATGAAGGTTCTGCTAAGGAGACTGGAGTTGGAACTTTTGTTTCTGCCAAAACCGTAAGATGAAAAAATTTAATTCGTACTAATTTTGAAATCAATTAAAAAATGTGTTAAAATATGCATATCAAGAACTTACATTTTACTTTCTAATTTGTTCTAGGAGCTTGATCTTACTCCAAATCACTTTCATTTGTTTTCCACACATAGCGATTGTGGACATTATGTCCGCGACACCACCCCTGCAATTGTAGAATATGAAGGATATTTTACACCTGCAGAAGTTCTTTACAGAGTAAATCAAGCACCTCATTACAAGCTGGTTTTAATCCCCTCTGATCATTTCTGATGTAATTCAGTGACATGTTTCTCATACTGATTTAAGTTTAAAGAGTTGGTTTTTGGATTTCAAATCTTAAATGCAAATTTACTTTTCACATTTCAGGTGAAATATTTTATAACGTTAAAGAAGTATTTGTCAAAATCACGTATAATTCAATAAAATATTTGACAAAATAGTAATTATACTCATTTGTATCTACTAACGATTAGCCTACTATATCCCCGATTGCTGATCTGCTCTTTGTACCAAGGACGGCTTAGAGACACGGTAAAGTTAGCGGAAGAACGCACCTGTTGTTTTTATTTTTTTTTTAAATAATATTTTTTATGTTTTTTTTTAAGTTTAGCTGTGCCTAATCGTTCCGAAAAAGTAGGGAGTGGGAAAAGCGTATTAATTAGTCGCCCTGAAAATTCAAGACGACTAGCTATCAAGTGGACACAAAATTCAAGAACGTAATTGGAACATCCTAAAAACGTTTCTTTAACGTGCACGTCAAAAGACGTCATTTGCAATTTTTAAAAACTATCCTAAGTCAGGCCAAATAATGTTCTAAAAAAGTTATATATTCAAAATGCGTCTCTAAAACGTCTCTGGAAAATGGTATGTTTATGGATCGTTATATGGACTGACTTAGGACATTTTTGAGCCGTTCTAATGATGTTCTTTAACGTTTATACTCACTGTGCAAGCTTTTAAAAAATATTGGACTAGTCCTGAACTTCAGGACGAAAAGACTCTTTGGGAAAGTTTATATGTTGGCGTTGAATGTTTAACTGACATATTTCTTACTCGTAGTTGAAAATTTATATTTTTTGGTTTGAATATATAGTATTAAATTCATCATTAAAAATTCATATTTTCCAGTAGAAAATTGATCCACATGGTTGAAGGTTGAATCACTGTTAAAAAATAATTTTTTGTCGATCACTCACATGTTAGTTAAGTTGAAAATTCATCTTTAGGTTAAAAAAATTTGTTTTCTTTGGTTCAAAACTAATTTTCTTAGTTGAAAAGTGAACTATTTCCCTTAAAGATGTATCTTTTCAAATACGAGGTCTGTTCAAAAAATGCGTGGATTGACGTCATACCAAAAAATGTACTATACCTGGAAGTAACACGTCTGGGTCTCCTTCAAAATTCTCTACTCCCCAACGCACACACTTATCCCAACGGTGTTTTCACTTGTTGAAACAGTCCTGGTACGCTTCTTTTGTGATGGCTTTCAGCTCCTTCGTCGCATTTGCCTTAATCTTCGAAATCGTCTCAAATCTTCTTCTTTTGAGTGGTTTTTTAGTTTTGGTAACAAGAAAAAGTCACAAAGAGTAAGGTTAGGTGAGTGTGGTGGGTGGGGAAGAACAGTAATCGAGTGTTTGGCTAAAAACTCACGAGTTCTGAGTGGACGCACAGGACGGTCATCATCGTCCATCGACTGCTGGCCACCCTTGAAACGTTCATGCCACTTGAAACATGCAGTACGCTTCATGGCAACATCATCGTAGGCCGTGTTGAGCATGGCAAATGTTTCAGTTGTAGATTTCCCGAGTTTCACACAAAATTTCATAGCAATTCGTTGATCTTTCAGGCTGTCCATTTAGCAATCCGACAAACAAAAAAACACTCTTTGCTTAAAACCGTGTAGCTTATCAGCAAGTGAAGATATCTGCGACTGGAATACCGCGTTTTAAACAGCTGATCTGTACGAACTTAGAGACACCAAGCGGATTCTCCTGAAACCAACTCGAGCCGCGAAGTTCAAACAGTCCGCGTATTTCTTGAACAGACCTCTTATAAATTCATCTTTATCTATCAAATCATAAAAACTTTGTTTAAAATCCGCTTTGGTTTTGGTTTAAGATATTTTTTTAAAAACTAAAATGTAATTTTTACAGCTTGGTTGAAAATTGAACGACTTTTTGGATTTTTATTTGTTTTTTAATAATTAATTTTTTTAATTATAACATTAATTATCCCGTCAGTACATAATCTCGTTCGTATACTCCAATTCTTAAAAAAAAAAACAATAAACGAAGAATATATGCAGATAATCAATTATATACTTAATATCATAATCTATAGCTAATTACTGCCTTTTCCGCGACATATGAATGCCCGTTTTGCAATAAGACTGAAAAAGAAAAACTCATTCGTTGTTTGAAACTTCAACTATTTGCTACAAAATCCAACTTTTTGTAAACAAATTTTATATTAAATTATAATTATTTTAAATGGAAATTCAAATATTTATTTTTTTAAATTTAATCTTCTTGAGCTTTAATATTCAACTATTTTGTTGAAATTTGATAAAATTGGTTGAAAATTCTTCATTTATGGTGAAAAATAAATAGTCTTGTTTGAAAATGATACCACTTGGTAAAAAATGCATGTATTTTGTTGAGAATGCAACTCTTTTTGTCTGCATTTCTTACAATATTACCACCTACAAATTTTAAATGATCTTACCCTTATTATTTACAACTACTTACAACTATTTATATAAATTTGTATATCTACATCATTAATTCTATTTTTGCGATCGCGCAATTTTGGACGCACGCGCAATCGAGTAAGCAAACGATCGAAAGCGAGAGCGCATCGACATCTTAATCTAAAAGTTAATCTAATTATACTTTTAATAAATAACAATGACTTACGAATCCTCATGCTTAACCCTGGTGTTGCCACCCGGGTACCCGGGTATCCCGACAGAAAAAGCATGATTTTGATACAGCATATAGTAGGATAAAAATAAAGTTTGTTATAATAGTATATGAAGTAAATATGGATAATTTTATAAATAATAACAAAATATATAATTTTAAATTCAATTTTCTTGAATTCTTGGACGTAATACCGAGCCTCCGCGGAAACCAAAAATTTGCGATGTAGCTGTGCACGTTTTATATCTGTTTCAGTAACACCAAGGTCACTGCACATTATTAAATTACACAGCCACACAAAAAAAAAACGTTTGCGGGTCTGGTAACAAGACACACGTATTCCTATGGATTTTGTGGAGCTGAATTCAAATTCGGTTTCAAAAATCACACATCACGTCATGGTTGAGCCATAACCTCAAAAAATGACGAAAAATCCCAACAGAACCTGACCTCACATAACCTGAATTAACAGAAATTTATTGAACTACACGTAAAGCTCTGGAAGCATATTTTCCCAGTAGCAAATGTGTGCTACATCGAATGGGTCAACTCGGGCCTAACCTAGAAATAAATCTAACCTAGCCTAACCTAAGCTAACCTCACGAAACACGATTAAACTGATTGTGTTGTCCCGTTGTGTTTGCGGTACCGTTTGAATCAACTTGGGCTTAATCTGCAAAGAGGTCAAACCTATCCTAACCTAAAAAAACCTGACCTAACGAAACCAAACCTAACTAACACAACTTAACTTAAGTGTTCCCGTTGTAACACAATAAAATTCATTTCATTGTACTACAGGTGGTTAAAAATTTAAACGCACATTACTCATTTGAAGAAACTTAGAACTGCAAGTAGGATTGGCCCCATTTCAATTAACCTGACAATGTTTGTATCAATTAAAATGTAGAACTGTAACTTAAACATGCAAATGAATAAGAGTTTTATTCATAATTTTTTTCGCTCTGCTTTTCTTAATCTTAAGGGATATATTTATACTATTTTTCGTGTTTACACGTTATCTTGCTTTTTATCGTAATAAAATTGATTTATAGACCTACTTCAATCTATTTTCTGCCTGCTATGACGTGTCCTTTTTTCTTCGAAGGAGCGATGCAAAGGGTTACGCTTACGTTTAAGACCTACATTCGTTTCCCTTTTCAACATCCAGCAAAAATCAGCCATCATGACCTCGTCCCATCTACCCTGATATCGTTGTTCCATCACTTTGATGTCTTCATGAAAATGTTCCCCTTGTTCTTCGCTGAAATCACCAACATTTTCTGGAAACTTATCCAGATGAGAATCTAGAAAGTGAAGTTTTAAATTCATCAAGCAGCCTAACTTTTTATAGTTTCTTATCATTTTCGCAACAATATTCTCGTAGTCTGGACTTTTTTTGTTACCGAGGAAATTTGCGTTTACTGCTTTAAAACTTTCCCAAGCGTCCATTTCAATTTTCGTCATGTAGCTCACGAAATTAGTATCTCTTGTCAATATTCGAATCTGTCGTCCATCAAAGACTCCTTCTTTCAATTTAGCATCTGAAACATTAGGGAAATCAGGGGATTATTACTTATAGCATTGTCCATCTTTGTCTAACGCTCTCTCGTGAAACCCGATTGTTGGCCTAATATCATTGTTATGATTTGGAGATCACCACGTATTTGCCATTTGCGATTCGTGTAATTAGCTTTTTCAAGAAGCATTTTAACTTTGTTATATTCTTCTTTGATGACCGTTGAATGAGCTATAGGGATATGAGCGTAAGTAGTTGTGTTATGCAGTAAAACAGCCTTAATGCTGCGTTTTGACGAATCAATGAAAAGTCGCCATTCTTCGTCTCTCTACACATGTTTCTTCAAGTGGTTTATTAGTCCGTTAACGTCAGTGCAGTACACTAAAGACGTCTCTTCGTCTTTAACGAAAACCTTTCTGAATTCTTTGTTTCTGTCGCGATTGAATGAAACTTTTGTCTTTGGCTCTAGAAGATTTCTTCTTTTTAGAAATGATGACGTTGACTTTCAACTTCCATTCTATCACCTTTTAAAGCGCTTAAATCAGTCTGGAGTGCATTTTTATTGATTTCAATTGCTCTTGTGACTGTGCATACATTCATATACAAAATGTTATTTTTATTTTTGGCGTTGAACCCTTTGACGGAATTCATGCAAAAGTAGCAGCCCTTCGCAATAACGGGTTTTTCCATATGGTTGGTGTAGAGTACTTGCGGTACTTTTCGTTGTTTGAATTTTTTAGACGATACAACATAAGTTTGCACGAATTGCAAATGACGTGAGGAACCCATTTTGTTTCTTGGTGCAGCAATTTATGGTCAAAACACTTTTCGTAAAGACTTTTCACTTCCTCGTCGATTGATATTCGCAAACTGCTCACTTCATATTTACTGAAAATGTAACAGAATGAATCTGAGCTATTCTTGCGGGCATGCGATTGAGAAATGCTTGCGGTTTTTTTCCTTGTCGCATGAGACTCTACACCAACCAAGTGATCCATTGATGAAGAGCTACGGTTGCATGATGACGACGTCGGAGAGCCCGCTTTCCCACCCTGACCAGGCGCCGATACTGGTGTTTTTCCCTGCATCGTAATACACTTTTTACCTGTGTCTGTCATGATGGCATGAACGCCGTTTACCCCGGGACTCAGCCAATGTGGATTCGTTACCCACCATCACCACGTGGAGGTGCCCTGGTTACAGACACAGACGAATAATGCTAGCAACAAGCGCTTACGAAACTCCAGACATTTACTGCTATTACTGTCAAAATATGAAAGTACGCAAGAACGGTTAATAAATAAAAAACGGTTAATAAAGAACAGCGTAATCGGTTAGGTTAGGTCACGTTTTGTTAGGTTAGGATAGGTTAAACCTCTATGTAGGTTAAGCCGAAGCTGAATGAAACGGTACCGCAAACACAACGGAACAATACAATCAGTTTAATTGTGTTTCGTGAGGTTAGGTTAGGTTAAGTTAGGCTAGGTTAGATATATTTCTAGGTAAGGCTCGATTTGACCCATTCGATGTAGCACACATTTGCTACTGGGAAAATATGCTTCCAGAGCTTTACGTGTAGTTCAATAAATTTTTGTTAATTCAGGTTAGGTGAGGTC
>NC_046657.1:103833816-103855650 GCF_010883055.1 Belonocnema kinseyi | reverse complement strand
CTCAGTGCATGATTTTTCGTCATTTTTTGAGGTTATGTCTTAACCATGACGTGATGGGTGATTTTTGATACCGAATTTGAATTCAGCGCCCCAAAATCCATAAGAATACGTGTGTCTTGTTACCAGATCCGCACAATTTTTTTTGTGTTGCTGTGTTATTATATTCAAGTAGAAATACCTTCCTAGAATATGAATAATTAAATATTGGTTGAATACACATAGTTACTTCAAGTCACAATGGACTTTTAACAACAATTTCGTTTGCGGGGTACCCAGCTACTCGGCTGGCAGACGCTGTGAGTTTTTTGGGTGGCAGCTCATGGGTTAATATATAAGCGACTTCTGCTTTCTTTCTCTTTCGCTTTTATGCTACCTCAATTTTGCATTTTTTTTATATCCATTTTTTTCTCATTTGCTCCTCTAGGGTGTAGCCTTCTCCATCTCCCTCATCTCCTCCTCACACAATCTATTCTCCCCTAGAACCTTTACCAACTTCTCTTTCTAGCTTCCTATACGTTCCATGCCTCTCCTACATAGTCCCTGTATATGGTCTATGTTTTCTTTTCCTATTTAAAGATTTAACATTTTCTGCCGCCCCCACCCCCACAATACAACCTCTCTGTTACCTCGTTTGCTAATCTAAATCTTGCTATTCTGTTCGATCTTCTCTCTCCCGAGTCCGTTTCCAAATATATTCAAACCCTGAGATAGGTCCCCCTGATATAGTTCTTTCGATAATTAATGCCGCGCCACGGATACGGGTAAGATGAGCTGGAGGGGGGTCACTCAGGCGTAAGAAACCCGGCCAAAAACTACGCAAAAGAAGTTCACTGTAAGTGGGAAGGACACATATAGCGAATAAGCTCGATGGCGAGCTCGCGTCTACCAGCAGTGGGGCTCGGATGCTTGTAGCCAACTGAAGGCGATGGAACTGATTCAGTGGTAAGATTCTTTCGTGCAAGAAATTTACGCAGTAAATCTACCACCAGCCCCAAAACCGGCACAGTCTCAGAGTGTTATTGCACTTTAAAATTCCTACCCTTTTTATTACCTTATACCATTTATCATATTTTTATTCCTCACTCATCACCACTTTTTCTAATTCACTTGAACTTGGACTTCAGCAACCATGATTTGTACGTTCCCAGGTTGTGGTTTCGGATGAGAGCAGCCGAAGGGAGATGTGACGTTTTCAGTCGTGCGCGACAAAACAGTAGTGTAGTGATAAAATTTTAGGCCCCCAACGGCTTATATGGATAATTGCATCACATTGCATCAGTCAACTCTTAGTTTTTTTCCCAGACCCTATTAGGGGTTAGGTGTTGTGTTTAAAAAAAAAAGCTCATGACCGGTCACAGTAGTAATCGGTCACAATCCTCACTCTTTTTAGGTCTTAAAATGTTGAAGGGGGAGGGGGAGGGGTGGGTAATAGCGTATACCTAAAACAAAATTTTTACACGAGGTTAAGTCTGATAACTAAAGAAAAGAAAGCATTAAAATTTGACGAATGAGCTTATATTGTGAATAGAATTAATATTGGTACCGACCATATTGGCTTCGTAAAAGCGATAGCCACGTTGACGAGATCAAGACCCAAACATCAATAAATTAAGAACAAAATTTTAGTATGAGCAAACAGAAATTAGAGCGAGTCCGTCCAAGCTTACAACATTTTCGAGAGCTTACTGATTAGTACTATTAAGCAAAAGCATAAAGCAAAAGCAATCAAAATTAGCAAAAAACAAACAAAATTAAACTGATTTTTCCATATTTGGCGATGACACTAAAAACGGGTAGATTAAAACAATATTAAATGTTGGAGACCCAAGAGGTTTCTCATGTGTAGATAACATTTTGGAAGTGAACCTCACGTCAATCAAGTAAGGCACTGACTTTATATAATCAGAATTATTGCGGTACTTCGCGATAGCAAAAAAAGAGCAAAGTAGCAAGCGCGACTGTCTGCTGGCTTGTCGCTGTCGAACGAAAGAGAACGTGGAGTGTTGGTCGTCGGGCTCGCAATCTCGTCTCGTTTGGGCGAGTTTTCCCGGCACAGCGCTGTTTGGCTGCTTGCTCAGCGCTGTTTTGGGATTGGTTTGAATCTCGATTTGCTCTTTCCGCTCGTAGTGCCTGCTTGAGAGGGGAATGCAGGGTCGCCTCAATGAGTCCTCTATAAATAATAGAAATAAATATCTACTGGGCAGATCCGCAGGATTTTCGGTAAATGAGGTAGCTCTCGCCCTTTCTGGAGCGAGAATCTCCGCATTGACAAAACATACGACAACAAGTCTAGGGCAATCAGACCTACTTCTTATCTTCATCGCGGGAATCTTAAAGTAGATTGGGCCGTCAGTCCAGTGTTTTAAGCGTCAAGGGCCCGGTTAAGGGATGTGAGGACTTCTTTCCACAAAATAATTAGTGGTGATTAACGTGGAAATTTCTTAGCATGATTAATCGCGCAATAAAAGAAAGAGAATATTTTAATCGTCTGTATTTTTAAATTGTCCGTGTTACTGTCATTGTAATCTTTTCCCGCACATTTTGATCAATAACTAAATAAAAATGCATAAAAACAGGCAATATGGCAGATGAAAGCTTTAAGAATTGGAGTAGTGTGCTTGTTTTATAAAAAAACGCATAATTTTTTATGTAACCATATTGTTGGTAAACACTCACACAAATTCCTACAAATGTGTTTTCCGCCCGTATTAAGAAGGTAGGTAATATTAGAATTATGCGCTAACACTCTGTTACACTTTCTGTATCCGACAGATACATAGTTTTGCGTTCTTCGTCACTGGTTAGGTGCATCGAGCGGGACGTCGCGTCGTCCCTCTCCCACCTATTCCTCACGTTCGCTTTGCGTAAGAGTTTAGTCGAGCACTGACGGCTAACTTGTGCAGTTAGAGGTGTCCTTTGGTGCTGTTTATCTCACAGATTCGGCGCGTTCTAGAACGTAAGTATTCTAAAATTTTTGATTATGTTACCTTGTGACTATGTGATTAATGCTGTGACATGAATGATGATGTACAAGACTCCCAAGATGATGAGGAACGCCCTCGTTCTTCAACTTCAGGACCATCAAACCTCACGACAGATGTTCCTGATGAGGACCTTGACTCTGATGAAGAAGAAGAGATTGAAGAACGGATAGCATCCAAGATAGATACTCACGTGCCAGAGAAGCTAAGCACATTGAAAACCCCAAGATAAAACATTTATTGGTCTTCTGTACATTGCTAGAACGTATGAAGCAGGAAAATTGAACCCTACAGATTTATGGGATAGGGATGGATTCGGGATTGAGATATGCCGTCTTACAATGAGTATCAACAGGTTCCGTTTCTCACTTTAAACTCTTAGATTCGAGACCAGAGGAAAACCAGAGAAGAGCGAAATGCACATGATACTCTTGCCCCGGTCAGAGACATTTCTTGAAAAATTTATCAAGAACTGTAAAGAGTGTTATCATGTCGAAGAAGATTCCACCATTTATAAAAAATTGAAGGCTTTTAGGGATAGATACCCTGTTAGGAAATATATAGCATCTAAGCCCGCTAAATATGGTAATAAAATATGTTCTTCCTGATGGCCCTTTCCAGGTCAGCAATAAATCTGTAAATGTCATTCAACGTCTAGTTACACTCTTTGTCACACAGGTCGTAATGTCACTACCGAAAATTAGTTCAGCGAATGGAAAATCCCGAAAGAAATGAAAAGTTTCAAAAACAGAGCACTGCACTCGAATATTTTTTGAAATCAATAACGAAAGCACTATGGTATCATGTGTGCTACAAAATAAGAAAAATAACAATAATGTGCTTTTGATCTCTAGTACACATATGGATTGAGTGACTGATGAAGAAAGTGTAGAAAAAAACTAGAAATAATTACTTATTATAATCAATGTAAAATTTATGTGTATATGGTAGGCAAAACGTGTTTAGCGTACAATATCCAAGGAGGCACGAAAGGATGGCCAATGGTGGTATTTTCCATCATTCTAAATTTTTTCGGTATCAAAAGCCAAGTCAGTTGTCTAAGAAACAAAAAAAAACGTGACAACTCGCCAAATTTTTCTTCGCAAACTGGGCAATAAACTCATAATAGATCCGTTGATAATGCCATGGCAGTTCACAAACTTGCCACGCACCGTGGCCTTTTGTCTTCGGGAACTCCTTCGCCGTGATCAAATACTGCAAGCTTCAAGAAACTTTGCAGCTAATAATTTCGGTAAACGGAAGCGCTCTACGAGGGGGAGCAGGTAACGGAATGTTAATTTTGAGTTATATTGACTATTCCATTCGAAAAGCTAATAATTATGACTCACTTTTCCATTAAACACTGGCAGTGCAACAGTATTATAACATTGTTGTGACGAAAAACAACACCTCGTATTAACTATAAAATGACTATAAGACCTATATCAAAACTATATTTAATTATTTCTAGAGTGTTATTAAACTATTGCTATTATCAGTACCTTTTAGATTTCCATTGATTTAGCCATTATATCAGAGCATTCGCCCAAACTGAGTCACCCGCTCAAACTGGGATATTTACCTTGTAGCCGTATACGGATTTATGACACAACTTTACACACGAACACGGTCATACATCCAAGACCTCTTTGCCTCCAAGCTTGCGTTGCGTGTCCTTTCATGGTGCACTCAGTGCTCAGACATTTCCATGCGAATTATTCTGTTAAGTCTCTTAAAGTCAGACATAGAACTGGTGAACAAACCAGAGAAGTGCGTTGCGAGCGGAATGGCGTAGGTGTTAATTACCTTTCTAATGTTCTTCGCACTAAGACCAGACACCAGAATCAGACTAAGGCGACTTAAAAAGCAGTTTCAACCTCCTTTTTAATTACAGATTGGACCGGAATCCTTGTCTGCAATATGCCTTGGTATCTGTACAATTCTTCATCGGTCTTGCCCTAAATCAGAGAATTGCCGTCTAGTACCATTGACGCATTTATTTCTCGACTGAAAAATTTAGCTTTCGGCATTTCCTCAGAACCAAAGACTCAGATACTCTGATCTCGATTTTGAATCCGTAGATTGTGTTGTTGAATGTTTATCTTAGTGGCTCTAATGCTAAACAAAGCCATAGTATGCTGAATCAATCACTTTAGAAGATTCCCCGTTTAATGCGCAAGGACCGGGTATCTCTTATCCCCCAACGACTTAAACAGTTAATTCTTTTCCACCGCGTGTGCCTAGTGTAATTCAGAAATGTGAAAACAGCCAGGCCGATCCTATATGTCTGAACGACGTCCCGTAAATAACCGTGGGGTATTAAGGGAAACGCCTCTTCGTAGTAAATGTAGACCATGTGCAAATTTCGTTGGCAGGGTTCTGCAGTGAACACAAACATGCTGTTAATCGTGCTTATTCCTTGCAGTCTTAGGAGCTTCAACAGCAAGCTTTGTTGTTTTTCGAACAAGACCTCGTTTTCCTCACAATATTTATAGACGAAGACAGAAATGATAGTCGTAATGACTATCGATGGTCGATGGCGGGTAGAGAGGCAGGTAATTGGTCGGTTATCACTAGCATAACTAGCATCTACCTTTTTGGGTATCATATACGTTACGACTTGCGTCATTAACAAGAGCCAGTAATCTAGGTTTTTGAAGATGTTTTGAAGGGGTCTAGAAAGAGCGGGGTACAAAACCTCCAGGCATTTGTAACAGAAGCTGTGTACATCACACACACAGACGCGGCGCTTTCATGTTCTTAGTTCTCTTTAGGATACAAGTTACATAGGAGGCTGAGATGGCTAGAATATTCATCCCAGGCTACCGCGCAAACCTGTACTTTTCTAGATGAATCTACGTCGTGTCATATATCCCTATCTAGGATAAATCTAGGGAAACTAAACGTCTAGCTTATGTTATACAGACTTATATGGCCACTAAATTTTTTGCGATTGTACCATTTTCTCCCTAGATGCAAAAGGTAGGGAAAAGCCTAGAGATTTTTTGGTCACACAGGCCGTACAAAAATGTATCTGCGCGAAAAAAGTGACTAGGCTACCAATTATTGGCTTTGAGCCACTCAATTTAAATCGGGCTTAATAATTTCTAGCACGTCTCAATTTTCCCCTAGAGGCAAAAAATAGGGAAAAACACAATGATATACTGGGAATTATTTGGATAATACCAGTATACGTGAAAATAGATACATGGAGGTTATATTCTTGAGTGTAGCTAATTATAGAGATTTAATTTGTACACAGAAATTATTTAGTGTGCCTTCTGTTTTCCATAGCTAGCGTAATTCTAGGAAAATTGAAGGTCTTTCTCATATTATACAGATTTATAAGGGAAAAATACCATATCCTTGGCAGATTTGCGTACTAAATGTAAATTTGAACACCAGTATTTTCAGGTTTGTTCCATTTTCTCTCTAGATGCAAAATGCAGGAAAAAGCCTAGGAATTTTCTAATCACACAGGCCCACAAAATAAGTTATTGTATCTTTGCATGAATACTAGTATTATCAAAATAACTTCGGAATTATCCCTAATTTTTTCCTTATTTTCTGCATCTAGGGGAAAATAGAGACTTGCCTGAGAAATTTCGAGGCCAGATTTGGATTCAGCAACTCAAAATCTATAAGGGTAGCCTAATCACTGGTCTCGTGCAAACAAATTTTTGTTGTAGCCTATGTGAACAGAAAATCCCTTTACTTTTCCCTATTTTTTGCATCTAGGGAGAAAATGGTACAAGCCTAGAAGTTTTAGTAATTAAATTTAGATTGAGAGCGCAAAACTACAAAGGAAATAGCATTTTTTATTGTTTGCCATACAAGTCTGCATAACATGAGCAACACCTTTAATTTCTCTAAATTCATCCTAGCTAGGGGAAACTAAAAGCACAATGGGGAATTTTTGTGTATGAATTTGGTTTTCACGAGTCTCGACACATAAGAATATGACACCTGTACGTTTATTATTCCGTGTACTGGTATTATCAAAATAATATCCAGAATATCCCTATGTTTTCCCCTATTTTCTGCATTTAGAAAGAAACTGAGACGTCTGAAAGAAATTCTGAGGCCAGATTTGGATTTAGCGGCTCAAAATCCATGAATGTAACCTAGTCATTCGTTTGGTGCAGACAACTTTTTTGTGGGTCTATGTTATTATTATTAAATACATATAAGACTTTGGATAGGTCAATTTGGCCAACATTCAACAGAAGAAAACAAAGATTGTTAGCGTTCCCAGGGACCCTGAATTAGTAGATATAAATGTTATAAGACATCTGGACACTGAGAGGCCTATACTTGGGCTTGCCTTTAAGCTGCATTGAGTATGTACCATCGCAGATACAAGAATCTTCTTCGACAGATTGGGTCTTCATATCTGTTGGCATTAAATAAGGTATCTGCAACTAACATACTTGCCGCCTCTGTTCTATTCTGCTTGTTTGAGGTTGTTCAATGGACAAAATATGAGCTTATGTCCCTTGATATCGGCACACGTGGGATAAAGAATATGCATAAGAGCTTGTATATGAATTCGTATATACCGCGATATTTTGCCAAAAATGTAGAAACATAGTGATTTTCAAAAGAGCGAACCTTTGATTTCCTCTTCACCGAATTTTATGTTAAAAAGCTCCCAGCGATATGTGCCCTGTCTAATGCTTCGAGAGAGATAAATTAAGTTTTCTAAAAGGAGAAATGCCAAATTTTCTGAAAATATGATTTTTGGTCAGCAGTCTCCGTTGCGCATTAGAGGCCTGACATCGTATACCAAGATTTCGAATAACGAAATATCTTTTTGATCAAACTCTGGGCTCTTACCGACTTCATCATCCCTGCCCAGAATAGAGAAATTGAGGCGAAGTATAATGCACTCATACAAAGTTAATTTTTAATAATGTCGGAGCAAGCGAAACGTTTCAGTGGCCCTGCCAATGTTTTTCTGATAAATCCGGTACTTCCGGTGATGCCCAAATTGTTGTTTTGGTTGTACAAATTTTAACAAATTCTGCACTAAATATTTGGCCGAAAAAAGTTATATTCGCGCAGGTGGTGGGACCAGCGAAATAGTCCCTTTAAAAACAAGGATTTCGGCTACCTATCTTTCTGATTTTATCTTGTCTTACCCATCCTATAGTCATAAGACGTGGATATAGGTGTGATTTACTGCAGTTTTATTGGAGTTAGCTTCAATAAATGTTGAATTAAAAGAGGTAGTAGAAGATGATCATGTTAAGTCCTGAACTAAGAATGTAAAAAAAAACTTCTAAATGGTCATTAGGCGAAAAATTACTATATACAGATTCGTGCTTAGGTAGCATTAAGTGCAAACGTCTAAGAAGATGTCAAATGTCCGCTTTATGGACTCTTTGTGCTACCTCGTTATAATCTTATTGATTGAACGCATCCAACCCTACACTCCAACATAAACCTCCTGGTATATTACGATAGCCTTTGTACAAGGTAAGTATACTTAGCTTCGCGTCGAATGATCTTTCAAAAACTGGGCGCGCCATTTCTGTTGTGAGAGACGACGCATGTTGCGCCCTGGCGGATTTTCTCTTGAAATACCAGCTCAAAGAAGCAAGATTCAAACATTTATTCTCATTAAGAAGAAAGCACTTTAAAAATATTCAATTAAGAGCGATAAATACTTCCTTTGCATGTAATATGCAGATCGTTAATTATCTTTAGAAAATACACCTATTCTACGTGGAAAATTGAACATTATTTTTGGAACGGTTTCCTACATTTAGTACGAATTATTCAATTTCCTAAATTTTAGGGAATATTTCCAAACTTTTGTATGAATTACCATCTGTTTAGGAAAATTTCCCCAAAACTTGTAGACATTATGCAATTCACTACATTTTTGGGAATTTCCCCAAATTTTTTAGAAAATTATAAGAACTTTTAGGAAAATCTTCCCAAATCTTGGGGAAAATGATTTTTGCCAACGAAAATATCGATTTTTCCCCACTAAAAAGTATAGGAAATTCCCGAAATTTGGTAGTGTGTATATTTGTACTGACCTTGCTTTACGGTAGCGAGACATGGGCCTATCAAGAAGAGGATAAAAGTCAAATTAATACGATTAAAATGAAATTTTTGGGCATAATATGCGGGACAGCACTATTGGATAAACTGAGTAAAGAGATAATCCTCCAAAAATGTGGTGCTTGGGCATTCCACTCATGACTTTGACGGCTATTTTGGCGATAGAACTGCTACTGCCAGGATTTGCCATGTCAGTCAGGCAAAGAGCAAAAAGGAAAGGGACTAAGAAGAACACGAAATCCCATAAATAATAATGGAAAGCATTTCGGATAGAAATAGAACCAAAAGCTTATAAACTATGTTACTAAAATCAGCCACTTTTGGTGAATCAAGACATTAACGCCAACAATATTGGACGAGATGATAGACTGCCAACGGCAGAAACTCGATGTTCTTACTGCCAGACTGCATGGGAAAACAAGACTAACTATTGGTCGGGTGTTTGGCGAAAAACGAACAGAAGCCATTTAGATGATGCGTGGTTCTCACTAGAGAAGACAAGAGCTAGCAATAACCCTGTTATGCATCTGACAAATACCACAGCTATAGATGTTTCAGCGGTTTTAAAAAGAACAAGTAATTTAAAAGGTCCAGGTACGGATATGGTTCACAACTTCTGGTACAAGTACTTGACAAGTTATGAGTTATGAGTTCAGCATAGATGATAATGAAGATGGTCATCCAGTGACCTATATTCTGTAAATGGATGACCTAAATATATACGCTAACAGCAAGCGAGATCCTGCGCTTTACAACACCATCTTTATAGTGGAGTTTGACTACACGTCCTTAAATTTGTCCTCAGGCAAGGACTTGAATATTCGATAAGAAACTATAGAGGAATTAGATAGCACCAGAAAGGATCGTAAGTACGTGTTATATGAAGACATAAATGATTGGTGTCGATTAGAAGAATGTATTAATAGATATTTAATGCAAAGAATACCAATTTTCAATGAAGGAATGGTTTTGAAGGCTGAAATATTACTCAATATTTCATATGATTTACAAATTCATGATAGCTGCGCTGTGAAAGAATTTTAAATGCAGTGAACCCTGAATTGAGGATCGGGTTTGGGGCTGCCATGATAAGGAACCAACTCAGATTCATGCTGACGCCTGATCTGAATGTCTTTTTTTTGTCATATCTGAGTGAGCACCGCACACCCCACGCAGCTTTGCAGATTTCCCGCAGCTACTCACACACATCCGCGGTGGAGCGTCAATTCTCGGAATGGCTGAATCCGAGAGACCTGAATCCCGGGTTCACTGTAATTTAATGATGTATTCTTTTAAACAAATATTTTATTTTATATTAAATAATTTAAAAAATCATTTGTAATTTTTTAACAGATTTTATGACCTGTTTATGAAATTTATCAAATCATCATTTTTTTAATGAATACTTCATTTAATATCAATTGTGTTAAAAATACTACATTTTTTAGAGGCTATTTAGAAAATACTTCGTACGTTTTCTAGCAGCTCTTAAGACACCTTTTTCCCATCCACGTGATACTCTTTCCATTTTCCTTGACAAAAAAGGAAAATCTTTTCTATGATCCTAAGAAAAGATCATCTTTTTTGAGAAGTATGCTATGTAAGAGTCTAAATTTTCTTTGATCAATGTATAAAGATTGATCAATTGGAGATAAAGTGGGTTATACAGTTAGATATAAATGAGAGTAATTACTATTTTGCCAAATATTTTATTGAATTATTGTGGAATTTACAAAAAAATACTTCTTTAACATCGTAAGGTAAAGACGCCAGTTAGTGACATGCGAATGGTAAGTGACAACCTGGATGCATATCTTTATTTATTGACACATTTAATTTGTGTGAAAATAAGAATAAAGGCTTCGTAAAAAGTATCATGCTCCAATATTAAATTGCATATAAATATTTCTGGAAAATAATTTTGAAAGCAGTGTATAAAACATATTTAAACGCCGGTGGGCCATCTAGACATGCGCCTCTCAAGTAGTGAGAGTTACAAGTAGGGGTAGTGCTCAGAGGGCACGAGCGAGTCTGTGCGCTATCGTGTGTCAAACAAAATGTTGTGAAAAATGAGAAGGATAAGTGACAGTCGGAATATTTTTGTGTGTTTGGTGAGTAGTTGTCTGGAGGGCAAAGGCTTGTCTAATGATTTATTATGATGAAAAATACCAACAGGTCACAGTATCCATAAAGAATAACGTGAGTGACATAATCAGGAAAATGTATTTCAAGGAGAATCAGTCGTGTTTCGAGTAAAAGAAAACGTTGTTGCTGTTAATTTTAAGATATTTTTTTCAAATTTTATCGAACTTTGATAGTCACTCTTATGGCATAAATCTGCTAAAAGTGTGTTTCTGAGTCAAATTATAGCAGCCTCCATTTGTTACGGTGAGGGCTCGCCAATTCGTTAGAAAAGGCATTTTTAATGATGTTCTAGTAACAATTCGCCTGCTATAATTTGAGCAGAAGAATTCACATTTTCGTCGAAAAATCTGATTCCTTAAATCATTCTTTTTTTTCCTAAAGTCATCATTAGCAAAATTTGCTTTAATTGCAATACATAAAATTTATCATTTGTTTATCTATTAAGTACATCCTAGCTTTAAGACATTCATTAGCATACTACTAATCTGTCAGTGATAGATGAGGAGTACTGTCATTGAAAGGTGCACAGGTGTCACTAAACCATTAACTCGTATGAAGCACACCCAAAATCAATAATTAATAACAAGCAATGCGGACATTGCTGAAACTATTCTTTTAGTATTAAAAAACAAATACTTTAATGTTACTTATAAAAAAACTCTTAATAGAAGCATATACGACAATGAAAAGCTGAATATTGTAATCCTACAACTAACAGGGTCACTTACTAGCGTATTTAACCTTAACATATTTTTCATAACATGTGAAAAATAATTTTGCATTCAAGATGGAGAATCAAGAAACCAATTTACTAAACATGAAACAGTGTAAGAAATTTCTCACTAAGTTAATTCAGAAATGATCAAGTCCAATTAATCTCTGATCTTCAGGAGCTTGATCTATTCTCATCAGAGATTCTGCAGGTAAGAAATATCCTTCATATTTTGCAATTTCAGGAGTGGTGTCACGAACATAATGTCCACAATCGAGATGTGGAGAAAAGCAATGGAAGTGATTTGGTGTAAGTTCAAGATCCTGAAAAAATTGGAAATCAAAATGTTAATGATTGATATGAACTTGTTGACACATTCTTCTCAATTATTTGAGGACAAGTGCGAATTAAATTCTTTGCTCTTACTGTTCTTTCAGAAACAAAAGTACCGACTCCAGTCTCCACAGCAGAACCTTCATCTAGATAAAAATTGGTGACCCGTGTTAATTTGCTACCCTCAGGTACAGGTTCCTCTAGTAGGTTCGGAAAAGCTTCATTTATTTTCCCTGTTTGTAACGCAAAGACTCCACCAATACCTATCGAGGGTTAAAACATTTCAAGTGAATATTGATTTTCCTGATTTTGAATAATTTTCCAACATTATTATTATAATTTAGTGAATATGAAATTACAACGCACCAACAAGTTTCTCTGCTCCATAGTAATTTGTAATGCTCCTTCTCATACTAGCAATGAAACTATCTTCGCCTATTCGATTCTCGGCAACAACTTTTATGACCTGTCCCCCTTTTCCATCGCTTAGAAATAAACTTCCCTGTACTGCAAATCGAGTTTCATTTAAAGGCAGCACCTGACAGACAATTTTTCCGAGAGTCTTGTCGAGTGATATGATATAGGAGCTTGTGGTGGATTCTGCTTTATCCAGAACTATGTTAACTGCTACCTTTAAATAAAAATACTATGTAATTTAGAAGCTTAATGAACTTACCTGTAAGTGAAATTCTATCCTAATTATACGACACGCCTCTTTTTGAGTGATCGTAATGTAGAACGTTTACTTTCCATCAATATCGCCACGTTTTTCAAAGTGTTCAGTGAAAACGAGGTGCGAATCTCGCTACTTTCCGCGTTGGTGCAAAAAGTCATAATTTAACGTGTCGCCGAACGATGTTTGGATCTTACGATTATAATGTAAGATGGTAATAACAGTGAGTGAATGTGACCGCTTTGGAAGAGGTGCTTCATACTATTAGGAAAGTCCTTCACTTACAAGTAAGTTGTTTTAATCTCTTAATTGTATTTGGTGCCTCTTACTCGTGAGAAAAATGTTGATGTTTATCGCATGTTCCGGTACTATGTAGCATAATCATAATCATCCTTAGAAGTCAAACTTAAATTGTAGAACTTTAAGCTAAGGGTTAGCGTTGTGATATCCTTTTAGTGATTTTTAATAGATACAAAAAAGAGATGTGATTTTTCCTCTTTCATTTTTTGTTCTAAGTAGCATCTTAGTACTGAGGCACTACCAATTTCTTCAACGTCTAGATAATAAGGCAAAACCAGTCAATGTTGCTTTTTATTTGGTCCAAATCTTTTTATCCAACCTTCGAACGACAGTTCCTCATTAGAGGATAACGACACGAAATAAGTAAGTACAAATTCGGAGAGCCATGTTGAATCGTATTTGAGTTTCGAGGGATCCAATTCAGAAACGCCTTTAAAAAACATAATATTTTGTGATCTGTGGTCATCTCAGATCCAATAAGCAATAACATCGCTGATCTGTAGCAGTTCATGCATTGATTGCTTCCCGATCGTCAAACAATTTCCATGAGAAAACTAATATATGCGGAACTGAGCTCAAGGATGGATTAAGACTCCTTTAAAAAAACGCCATTTTCTAAGCCAAGAGTCATATTGCCTGAAGAAAGAGTCGGTCCAGGATGAAATTAAGATATCCATCAAGGAAGCTGGTGTTTCCCTCAATTTAAACGCCTTCCGGATAAGAAACCGTCCACTAATGTAACTTTCTCTAAGAAAGTTTTTTCCGTCCGGTTAGGGGCAAAAACTTTGGTTTTTGCTTCATTGTAAACCATGACTCAAATTAGGGCGACTTTAAATAGTGCATACTATTGCTGTGATGGCCAGTTTGGTAACACTATGATTCCCTCAGCTTTATCGTCTAATTTTTTGCAGTATTATCAATATTATTCACAATGGTAGAAATCCACGAGAAAAATAATCCGCCCAAGAGATTGTGAATGCATCGATAGCCATTGAGTCCTTAATTCCTTTGCCGAAGTTTCAAAAGCCTTCGCTGTTTTCAGGGCTTCATCGACTTTCACATTAAAAAGAAAGCAAGCAATATTTTTTGCTTGCAGCGTATACTTGAGGAAGACGTTGGCATTTTCCAAGACTAAGCTTCTACGTACGGCACAGTCGTCATGATGTAGATCAGCGAATAGTTTGCTTGCATTCTTTAGGTAGTCTATCAACAGTAATTTATCTGCAGATATTTCTTCTTTGTTAGATAAGAAGAATAGGGCCTTGCCAATCGCTCCCATAGAAGCTGCTGTTTTCTCTTTCTTTATGACTATTCGTCTATCTCTTTTCACAGCCGCATATTTATCCTCAGACGCTACCCTCTATTTTCGCATTTGATTTGGGAGGATCGATCAATTGATAATTTTCTAGAGGCAGATGTTTTCGGATCAAGTTTCTCTGATTGACAGACGGTAGGCCTCGTTTGATGATGTTCTCTCAACGAACAACAAAGTCCGCATGCATAGCACGGCCGAAGGGCCTTTTATCATTAATTGAAATTTCGATCACTTTCAGAACATTCGCATCTAAATCATCATCTGAAATTGATTTAGACTGTGCTTCAGGATGAGTCTTCTGCGAATCCCGCTGAAGCTTAGGCGCATTTGATTCATCTGAGTCTTGATCAGCTGAAATATAAAAGCCATAGACTAGTGACCAAATTTCATATCCGTTTTTCCCTCGATTCTGTATTAACAGAATAATAACATTAAGCTTGAAGACAGTGACGTGTTTGTAGGTTAGTAGCTACGATATGTCTATACTGTAGTTTGTTCAAACTATGACGCGCTTGCCGCTATT
The DNA here is from genome assembly GCF_010883055.1 of Belonocnema kinseyi. Taxonomy (NCBI): domain Eukaryota; kingdom Metazoa; phylum Arthropoda; class Insecta; order Hymenoptera; family Cynipidae; genus Belonocnema; species Belonocnema kinseyi. Next base: position 103,840,596 of record NC_046657.1, on the reverse strand, counting down.
TTATTTCTGAAGCTGTAAGTTTCTAGTTGAAGGATAAGATTCTTTTATGCATTATCAGGTTTAAGGATACTTTGCTGTTATAGGTAAGAGCACATTATTCACTTGTAGGTAAAAGGCTATGAAGCTTGATCTGAGAACACCGTCAAATAATCAAAGAGATGTACCATATTACTTTTCCGCTTTTATAAATCAAGTCCTATCAGGAGTCATTAGAGTAACCAGGCGTTCTTTTACATAATAAGTGTAATTACGGCTCTGAAATGGTGATGAATCTGATGCGCTGTTTGAGGAAGGATACTCCTGTATCTTTTGACGATTTTATCGTTTCTACCGATTCTGCTTCTTTTGGTTCCGACTCTTCTTTTTAATCTTCACGATCAATTTTATCAAATAATCCTATTCGTCTGTCGAACTGGATGAATTTGATGATCTGAATTAGCTTTTTCTCTTCCTTTTCCCATAGTATGAAAATCATTTCCGATGCGACTCGATCGGCACGAAGTAAGACGAACAAGTTTTTCTGCCAACGCGAAAAGGAGCGAGGTGCACCCCTCTTTTTCATTGAATACTTTGAAAAACGTCGCGATATTGGCAAGAAGCAGGCGCAATTCATTTTGATCACGAGGAAAAGGTACCCAATATAACCAATGTTTCTTGCAGCTATTGAGACATTTTCATTTACATTTTGTTTAGCAGGTTTGCATTCAATAATGCGAATTGTCGAACCATAATTAAATAGTGGGTAAACCTTTTTAATCGCGAGAAAAATTATGGTACCTTCCTGTTTTTCTTCTAGCGTGAAAAAAGACTTCACGGTCATTAGAATATATAATTTTTGTTATTATAGCTGACTTATTATTATTTGATGTAGTGGAAACTGAAATTTAGATTTAAACACTCAAAATGGAAGTCTTTTGAATTTTAACTTTTTAAAACAGAACCTTTAAAAACTTGTTCTGTCAGATGCTTAGTAATTTACAATTATAAAATAAAAGCTTTGAACACTTGTAAATTATGTTGAATGAAAATTGGAAGCTACTAAAGTGGAAAATTAAAAAATTTAATATTTTTTGAATCATACAGTTTAAAGAGTTCTGGCCAATAATTCTAATTCCACGCGATTATTTTCAATGCTGTCATTTAAAGAATAGGTCAATAAATTTGTAAATTCTTAAAATTATAATAATTTAAGCATTTCTGTCACTTTGAAATATAATTAATCTAAGGTTATTTTATACAATTCAATTTCAAATTGTATTTTTCTAAATACTTAATGTATAATCTATGATTTCGAATTATTAGCAAGATATTTCTAAATATTAAAGAATAATTCTTTCTTTAATTATAATATGTAATATTGAATGGAAAAAATGAATATCTCAGTCTAAAATAATATTAAAATAGGATTTTATATAGTATAAATAGTGCCATTATGAATCTATCAATTTAAAGTTATTTTAAAATTGAAAATATTTGATAAAGTTTAAATCAGATTTTCATATTTGTTTGGAAAGTAATGCGTTCGAATTTAAAAAAATTCATCACTATACTATGAAATCAATTGTTGATCAATTTTTAATGCTTAAACTAAAATTTAAAAAAAAAATACATAAATTATATTTACCGTTCATAAATTTAAACCTTTTTGTTTAAATCAGTTTTCAACTTTGAACGATATTTATTTTGATTTATTCAACAAGTAGCCCAGGCACTGGGGAGCTAAAAAGTGGTCTTTCTTGAATTAAATCCGGAAACTTTATTAAGTGTCAATTTTCGTTCATTTTGTTATTCTTAACAACATACTAAGCTTGCACAAAAATAAAATGACGGCTAATTCCGCCATTTTGAAAAAGGTGCCAAAAATAAGTTTTTTAGAAAAAAAATTTTTTTGGTTCATCGAAAACCAAAAATAGCTCTTTCCATAATTGTAGAGGACTAAATTCTCTGTAAATATCGAATGAAACATTTTTCTATAAAGTGAAGAGTTTCAGAGTTATACCTTGGTGAAGTATCTTGTATTTCCTAAAATCACGTGTACACTGCCCTTATGACCCCAAAAGTACTAATTATGATCAGTTCCTATTGTAAACATATATAATTTACTTCTCACACATAATAATTATTTTAAATCATTATCATATAATTAAAATCTGTAGAAAATGAAATGTATGTGCAAAAATGTGAAATATAATTGTATGAAATGGAAAGACCAAGGAACGGCCAAGTTCCTCAAAGTTCTCAAAATTTGTAAAAACTTGAATGAAACTGTTGAAGTTTGCAAGGAAGAGATGGTTTTTCCTGATGACATTACTACAGCTGAAGAAAAATTCTTGAATGCCCTATACAGAGTACCTAGAAGAGATATTTCTTTTGATTCTCACCGCTATCAAAATTTCAAGAAATCAGCGACGAAGAGTAGCATAACCCTTGCTTCACTTTCACAAATAGCAGAAGCAGCACGGCAGCATCATTTCCGCACGTAACATCAAGCCGAAACTTGGTGTGGAGTCATGAAGAATCCAGAAGCCTGGGGATGGAAGTGAATTAAGGCAGTACCCACTTCAGTCAGGACAAGAAAGGTTGATCCTGCTCTAGAAGTTCTTCTGAAATTCCTCTTCTGCCAGTACAAGAAAGGATGCAGCACAGCATGCAGTTTCAAAAAGCACGGTTGAAGTGTTCCATCATTTGCATTCACTGCAATGGAGGTTCGTGTAAGAAGGGTCCTGAAATCTTGGAACCTAGATGATGGAGAAAGCGAGACTATTTTCGACGAAATGTTGAAGATACTAGAGGTGATGAAGGCAGATAATGAAGGAGATAAGGAACCAGAAGAAAAAAGAACAAGGATATAAATTTGGAAAAGATCAGAGATAGATTGAGGATGTGAACTAGACCTACTGGGGAAAATACAGTAAAAAAAGACTCCCTGTTCACTCTACGCACCGGGTCATCGAGTAACCATTTGTAATTGTTTTGGTTATGAACAAAATTCAGGTTTCAAAAGAGTTCTCGTAGATGACGTTTTAGATGACCTAGTGCGCAATCCTGCGAACTCGAGTCGTCGACTCACTATTTAAAATTGTTTTTTTATAGACCAAATTTAAATTCCAAAAAAGTTCTTGTAGATGAAGTTTGAAAGGAACTGGTGCACGATTAGGCGCGCCCGGATCGTCGACTCACCATTGAGAGTTATTTCGAGTGTTGCAAATATTTCAGTTTTGACAAAGTTCTCGTAGAATACGCGTTAAACTATCTGATCTACGATCCTGCGCACGCGGGTCGTCAACTTACTTATGTGAAACAATTATGAAAAGAGCTATTTTTAGTATTGGATAACCAAAAAAATGTTATTTATAAAAAACTGATTTTTGGCACCTTTCTCAAGATGGTGGAGCTAGCCCCCTTTTTATTTTTGTGCAAAATTATAATAATGTTTGAAACAGAAAAATGAGCGAAAATTGGCACTTACTTTTTCAGATTTAATGCAAGGTAAAACTACCTAGAGTCTGGATAGAGAGTTAGGATATAGTGATTCTGAATTGAAACCTACATCGCAATCTTTTCCCAGATAAACCCAGGGTCCAAAAGCAGCACCTATTACAAGTGATCCCAGTGGGCGGTTCAATTTCTCGACAATAGCTTTAAGGTCGAATAATTTTTGTTTATCAAATTCAGTATTGTACAGAGAAGTTCCACCGACGTCTAGAAGTATTGGACTTCCTGTCAGTCCTGAAAAATTGAAGAATGTTATAAAACTCATAACAAAATTTAAGATTTGTATGTTTCTTTTAAAAAATCGACTTTACCAGTAGCTGCTAGGTAGAAAGGTTCTTGAGTTAAGTCTGGAGATTCAACGATTTCGACCGTAACTTGAGCAAAGTTTTTTAAAAGCTCTGTACTGAAAACTGAAACATATAAATAAATCATTAGTTGTTTTGTTTAAAAATATAAATTATTTTTAAGAGGTGAAATGAATTTTTTTTACCATTTTGTAATTCACTCAAGGGAGGCACGTGTAATTGTTTTTCTACAATTGTCAACTCTTCAGCGTTTGTCTTCTATTGAAAAATGAAAATCTGTTGTGATATAGGCCTTTTTAAATTATTATATGATCGTTCAAGTATTACGTGAGCCTAATTTTCCTTATTCTCGATCCCAGCCACGATGTAAATCATATTTTTGCATTAGGAATATCCAAAAATAAGCTTCTATGTAGAGCAACCCTTTCTCTCAGTATGCTTGCGTAATACTTGAATGACCCGTGTTTATGAATTGTACTAACTAATAATTTCCAAAAGAGAAGAGAAAATATGAAGCAGTTGAATACAACTTGCTTTTTACTTCTTTTTTCCATGGTCTTGAATAAATATTTAAAAGATGATTTAAACAACTTCAACGAAAATTTTTGAACCAAACAGTGTAAGCAGTTGCTTATATACTGAAAACATACCGCTTTGAAAATCGTAACTTCACAATCTTATCTGATTTCCTATCCTTTTGTAAGTACCATGATAGCTCTAGAAACTGGCAATTTCGATATTTTTATTGTTGTCGACTTTTCGCTAATGCTCATTACTGATATTAGGTTATCAGGAATAGTGTATTTTTTAATGTTTAGAACGTGAGGTTCTATGACATGAAATATTATTTTGATTTTACGCGCTTCCTGTTCGAAGGAATACATTTATGTGCATATGAGTCGACTTCATTTTTATGTGGATATTAAAATAAATACTAAAACCTTTTTTTTCAATTTTTTTAGTAAAATTTTTATTTTGTGAGAGGACTAAATAAAACTTTGCTGATTTATTAATACTTTATACATAACATGAATAAAAATGGTATAATATCGTATAAATAATATAAAATAATTTGATTTATGTCCTAGTGGTTACGAAAATTCTACTTATCATGAAATTTTATTTAAACATATAATTTTATGTGAATATATGGTTTTAAAATATGTACAAAGTATTATTTTAAGACAAACCCCATTTAGATTTAGTGAGCGTCCATAATATTTAACTGCAGTAAGATGATTTGAAGGATAAGAAGCTTAGTAACATCGGCTTAAAAATGTCCTAAGTCAGTCCGTATAAAGTTCCATAAACATAAAATATTCCAGAGACGTTTTAAAGTCGTAATTCGATCATAAACTTTTTTTAGAACATTTTTTCGTTCGACTCATGGCAGTTTTTAAAACGTTCAAATTACTTCTTTTTACTTGTATATCCAATAAAGGTTTTTAGGTCGTTCAAATTTTGTTCTTAAATTTTGTGCCCACTGGGCACTCTTTTCATTGACAACAGATAACCATGAAGCTCAAATGTATAGGAAAATTGAAGCAAGTAGCTGGTATATTTATACAGGTAATCTCACCAGTTTTCTGGGTATTATGGCAGCCAGAATCAAGTTCTTCAAACAAACAGAACGTCCTGTCGACATCCTATAAAGATATATGAACAAAGAATATGAGGACAAATTGTCCTCTTCGAATTAAAAAAATAGACAATGATGCATGCTTGTGGAATCCTAGACTTGCATACCTGGAAAGAAAGGGGAATACGGTCAGGTTGGAGTAGACGGAGCGGTCCCTCTGAGGTCTTAAGTTGAATATGGTTATGCTCAAACGGAGTGAGTTAGTAACTCCGTATATAGATGGACGCACTCAATGTTCAAGAACAGAATTGTACATACTTCACTCAATGGTAATGAAATGAAGGCCAAAGTTTCGAGAGGATAAACACAAGGGGGAGTTCTTTCATACACCTAGTGGACGTTCCGTTTTCTAGACGATCTTGGTTTTGACATTTAGGGCTATATAAATGACCTAGAGATGCTGATAACCTTTAGATGCGCAAGAGGGAGAAAATGGAATTTTCCTGAATATTTTTCCATTGTGTTTGCCCACATTTCACTCACAGGTACTCAGGAACAGATTTTGCGATACTAAACAAGGTTGCAAAACGCGGAAACTGCTCAGTAGATTCGTTGGTGTCAGTCATTGTATTGGGACTATACACCATGCTTGCGCATGTGTCATAATTTGCGAGCATTAATGCTGAAGATCCCATCTATAGGGATCTAACAATCAAACTAAAGATACTGATAAGGATCTAGAATTCTTCCTGGAGACCTCGTTTATAGGGATCCAGCATTCACGTTGGAGAGCCCATTTACAGTGATCCTAACATTTATTCTGGAGAGCCCTATAGATATTTAATATTCCTATTGTAGATCCCATCTATAAGAAAACATTTTTCTTACAAACTTTAGATCTAATGCGAACGACTAAGAGCAACGTCTGAGTCAAGAACGAAAAGTTAATCATTGAAAAAGCGAAAATCAAAGTCCTCTGCAGTGCACGCGGAAGGGCTATTAAAAGTAGAAAACGGCAAGTAATAAAGGTTCTCAACGATGTTCTGAAAGGCATTTCTGGCATTGGTGGGGTGCAGAGACTTCAACTATTCGTACTAGAAACTGTGCCTTCCGTCCACATCAGGCAGCTTTTCGTTCTTTAACTTATTCAGGATGCAAGTTACGTCGGTGGCTGAAATGGATAGACTATTTATTCCATAGAACTGTGCAACTCTGTTCTTTTCTAGAAAGAGCCATGTTGCCTCCAATTGACTAAAACTATAAGCAGGCTGTGGTCACTCAATGCTTTATGAGTGCAGACCTATAACACAGGCCCACAAAAAAAACAAAAGTGTCTGTGCAATTGACCAGACCTATATATTCTTATGTATTTTTCGACGCTGAATCCGAATTTGCAATAAA
>NC_046657.1:103801555-103833716 GCF_010883055.1 Belonocnema kinseyi | reverse complement strand
AGGAGTTGTTTTTTGAAAAAAATGACTTAAAATTCGTGATCAGCGACCTCAAAAACCCCCAGTAAAGTATTTTCAATGTTTATAAATCGGTTTAAGATCGTATAATTTGATTTTAATGTCATTTTAATCAAATTTGAAGCAAATTTTCACTTTCCGCGATTTTCTGCCTTTTCATCGCCGTATGGTGGGTTGAAATTTTTGTAAAAAAAAAAAAAAATCAAAACATGGTTTTCGATGTATTTTTCCCGTAGAATTCGATTCTGAAGTCAAAAAAATAAAATTTTTCTTTATTTTTTTTTATTTAAAAAAAACCATGAAAAACCGTAAAAAATGAAGTTTTTCGAGCAAAATCCCATAAAAAAGTAGCTGGACCCTACTTTTTTATTGCAATTTCGGATTCAGCGTCGAAAAATGCATAAGAATATATAGGTCTGGTCAATTGCACAAACACTTTTGTTTTTTTGTGGGCCTGTGTAATCAACGGTGGCGCTATCAATTGAGCCCGCAGGTTTTCAACATAAGATAATAGATGCTTTTGGTTATATCCAGACAATTTGTATATAATGTAATTATAAAACTTAAACAAATAAAAAAATGTAAAATTAAATACACATAAATAAATAATTATTGGAATAATTATTTATGAATTTCTATTTGTTTGTCTGTTGTTTTTACATAAGAACGCGTTTAATGGAAAAACCAAAGATGATGGAAGTATATTTGAAATTAGTTTTTATTTAAAATTTTTAATCATTTTTTACATCAACTATCTTATCGGCAAGTTCCTTTGTTGAAATATTACTTTCTGTTTCTAGATTTTAGTTGCGCACTGCAACGAAAATCACCATATTGAAAATGATGAAAACAAAAATTACATCTCAGCTCTGAAACGCTTCTTATTGGGTTAGGTTTGACATCTGTTGAAGTTCGAAAAATAATGAAGGAGTGAGAGAGATACCTCAAACTTTGACCTTGAGCGACATGCAGTGATGAAAGGCCTACAGAGGCATCTGACGAGCACGCAAAGCAGGATGAGAGTATGTGTCTTCATAGTTCCTATATTAGTAACCACAGCCTGACTATATGTACACTTGATTCTCAACCAATATCTGCTGATTTCCTCAGAACAATCCTCCCGTTGGTTAAATGTTTTCTCAATCAACAATTGTAAAGTAAGCAGTCATACCACGGCATTAGGCTGTCTTCTTTCAATTTAAAAGAGTTCATTAGTCCTCTTACGACATAATCCTATTATGCATTTCTTGGAATGCATAATCTTTTGGTTCACTTTCGTTAGCAAGCATGCTTCTTCATAAGCCATTTACGAATGCCTCTGTTCATTGATGCATACGAGATACCGCACGAGGTTTCTGAGCTAATCATAGGCACTAAAGCTATTGTTTTAGGCAGTACATCTAATTTGTCATTACCTTCATGGCCAGGAACCCAGCTTAGATTGACCCTGTAAGAGTACAGAATACCCCTTTCGATGTCTACTTTAAAAACTTTACTATTTTATTTAAAAAAATAAAATTCCATTCTTTCATTTTCATACAAACACACTATACGTACGATACGTAGGACAGATCGGATAATACAAAAAGTCAAAAAAGTAAATCTTGATAATTTCGTGGGTCAGCCCCTCATGTTCCCGAACTACTCAAATGCAAGTATGCTGGCCTTCAAATGCTTGTTTACCAATTTTCTTTAGGAAAGCTTTAATAGTTATTATTTCGGTTTGGAAAATTGTGGGGAATCTGCCCAGTGTGTAAACCAAACGAAACCTTCTGTTGCAAAGGAAAATATTTTTCTTCCTTTATCTGATTATTCTATTCTTTCATGAACAATAACCTCCAAGGGTTTTATGAATGACAATATGCTCAACATAACATCAGATTTGATACCGAGAATGGTATTTTCGCATAGAATGTGGTAACTGATATAATTCAGAATGTAGATCTGAAACCTCATAATTACTGAGGTTTCCCCGTACTTGGAATCTATGGAATCTCCGCTGCCGCTGTTTTCCTTATGGGTATATGTCACATTGGCATGCCCAGAGTAATGTCACCGGTTGGTTTTAATTGTTCAGATGTTTAAAAAATATTTTTAAATAATTTAAGATTTTGAAAAAATTAGAATAAACTTGTAACAAACTGTAGATTTGTCAAGATAATAAAAAAACGTGATTTTTTAAAATTCAAAAATTGATTTTGAAAGCCATATCTCAAACTATTTTAAAGACTTTCTAAAGATAATCTGCAAGAATGTGGGACATCTTTTTTAATTTTTGATGATTATTTAATTTTTAGCTAATTTCAAAAAAGTTAAAACAAAATGTAGATTTTCAAAGATTTCAAATAAAAAGCTTTTTTATAAATTTCGAAACTTTTCTGGCATGTCGAAAAAAATTTGGGAGATTTCAAGATGTTTTCATCAATATTTAGAAATTTTTTGAGAAATCGAAAAAAGAATCGCATTATTTAAAAACTTGAAATTATTTTCGAAAATGTATTAAGTATTTTTAAAAGGTACCGCAAATAATACATGGAAAAATTCTTTCCGTGGATTTGGTTATAACTGGGTATGTTATACGAGGCCAATTAAATATCCATAAAAAATATATTTTTAAACAGACATTTTTAACGCTATATGGCGCGAAATCAAGTGACTAATGAGATGAGGATGTTACAAGTCAATCTAATACGATGTTTGAAACCTCCTGCGATGATGTTGTATGTATACAATTACGAGCGGCCGCCAGCGTTGGAGATGACAGTAATCATCTGTGGATGCTTTCTTAAAACTACTATCTGTCACTGCACGGGTTTTTAGTTGCTCGCTTCCTGATGGTCCAGAAAGTTTCTTACAATGCGACAGGTGTTCAATAAAACCGCCTTCCGAGCTGCTGCCAATACCCTACTGACTCCTAAGCGTACAAGATGTTCAGTACATCTTGCGTGCAGCCGATACCACAATGAGATGAATAGATGCATGATTCATATTCCTCCTTATGGTATTACTTCATGCCTCAACTCGATATACTTGTGGATCTTGATTGTATATGTTGACTGCAAATTTCGGTTAAGCGGACAAGCAATGTCGATGATGTAGACTCTTCCATCTTTTTTTTGCATCGCGATGTCAGGTAGATTGGCCGGGATGTAATGATCCGTTTCGATAGTAACACCCCAATATAAGATGTAATCTTCGTTTTCTAAAAAATGTATTGGAATGAATCTATAGAATGGTAATCCATTCTTTTGAAAGTCCTAGGTTTAGGGCAAGTTGTTGATACATAATGCCCGCATACATCATTATGTCTCTGCGTATATTCTCTCTGAGCCATTACGCGATCGCCATGAGTAATGTGCTTAATGAATTTCTTGGTATCTCCACATAATCGGCACCGGTCAACCACGTCTTGATGTAACACGTGTTTGCGATCATTCCTGGTGCTGACAACCTTATCTTGTATCGCAATGACGAATCCTTCCATCTCTCGATACAGAATACCCTTTCTTGGCCAAATATTAGATTCCTCACTATCTACTTCATTTTGATCTAACGTTTTGGGGTGCTCGCCATTGATGGCATTCTGCCTCCTTTGTATATCTAATTCCTCTATGGTTTCTGCCCTGATATTCAAAGCCCCATCTGAGGACGAATTTATGGTCGTGTAGTCAAGATCCGCTTTACAGATGGTACTGTAAAGCGAAACATTTCGTTTGCTGTTAAAATAGTCTCGCAACTGTATAACTTGTGACTCACACTTTTTTTTTTTTGACATTTACAACGCTCCTACCCCTTATATTTCGTGGTAGGACTACCCTTTTAATCACTGAACTTTTCTGGTGCATTCGATGCTTCGTCATTTCTACGCGCAAAATTCTGTTTAACTCTTTAAGGTCAGTGTTAGACCATTTTTTGAGCCTGAAGGAGTACGTGAGGACAGGGAGGTTATATGTGTTTATTGTCCTGATTTTGTTTGCCGAGTTGAGAAAACTCTTCATAATCAATCTCAGCCTCGTAGGGAAGGCAGCAGTTTGGACACGATAGGGGGACCTATAGCTTAAGGTGGGTTCCGAACGACCCGGACCTCGGTAAAGGTACATTGAAAAAATTTCCAGAGGTATCAGTTAAGCGATCGAATCCCGGACCTCTGAAGTGAAGTCCGAGCGTCTAACGAACTAAGCCAGCTGACACCATTAAGCCATTTCCCTGTCAGTGTCGGCATGACTCACTCGGTGGGTACTGAAGTAATGTGAGGAAGGGATATAAAATTTTTAGATTCATATAGAATTCTCGTGTTATTTATTTGAATAACACGCTCGTTCCGCAACACTGCTCCGACCTAGATTGCTGATTAACCTCTGCAGCAATCACCCCAAATGAAGATCCACACAAAGTCGTCATGTGACGTTCCACACCATTCTTTCCGCGGTCTGCGGCTGGGCTCGCTGCCATTTACTTTAGGTTGATACAATTATTTCGTTAGTCGTTTATTTCGCATTCCCTCAGCATACACGAATCATCTCAACCGATTTCTTTCACATGTGTCTACTAGCGTCTCTTCTGTACCACATTCTTTGAGAATTATGTCGTCAGTCACTTTGTCTATCAGAGTTTCCTGCATATTATGCGCACAAATTTCATGCCCATTGCGTTTATTGTACTCTTATCTTTTTCTTGATAAGTCCATGTCTCACTACCGTGTAGTACAGTCGGTACAAAAAGAAGAAATACGAAAGTAAGAGAGGCATGGATGGTAAAGGAAGTTGGCAAGAGAATATACAGGCAGGATGGATTGAGTAAGGGGTGAAAAAAGGAGTTAGAGCAGGTTAGACTCTGCAAGGGGCAAATGAAAAAAACAAAAGAAAAAACCTGGATGCAGAAAAATTGCAAAATTGATTAAGGGGGCAAGAGAAAGAAAGAGAAACCAAAGTCACTTAGATAAGAAGCATACCGATTTCTCAGTCATTTTTATGCATGGATAGTATAAGTAGGTTAAGATCAAGATTAAATGTTCCACTTTCTCTAAAAGTTTAACCTTAACTCTGCTTTATAGTCACTAATAAGTGGTCAAAAAACAGTAGAAAAAATCATTTTTTAAATTCAAATTTATTTGAAAGTTTCAAGTTAAAATAATCACCCTGTATATATTATTTGTTGCTAACTAAAAAAGTAAAAGAAAAACTGAAAATGTCCACAACAAAAAAGGAAACTTTTTCGCTTCACAGTAAGACTAGTTTGTTGTCAACAATAATAAATTATTTAAACTATAGCATTGATCAGCTTGCAATAATTATTATCTCACTAACTGAAACGGGGACAAAAAACAAAATATGTCAGAAAAAACAGCAACAATCGAGTATTAATTTAGGGAAAGATAGTTACAAAAAATAATCATTTGTGTAAACAATTATGGTTGTTAACTTTAATTAATTTTACCTCATCAAATTATAGATTTAATTAGAATATATAGCGTCCCACGTGGCCAAGCCATGAAACTCCAGTCGTCTCGTGACCGCGTGTTGCTTGTCGGGTCTTCGCATTTCTCTAGTAAAAACTAGTGCATTTGTGTTGGAAAATTTTGAATTCTAGCCGCAAGCAACTTTGACGTAATGACAGACCTTCCCACAGTTAGGCGCAAAATATCATTTCGTCTCATATTGCAGCCTGACCTTCATTTTTGTTGTAAGGGTAAAGTACAATTTTCAAAATATAATTTTGCAATGGTCATATAAAAAGTAATCACCGGAGTCCAAATTTAGACCCTACTTACAAGTAGCAGCTCCTTACTAGGACCTTATTAGACCTTATTTAGACCCTATTATGACGCTGTTTAACCTTCCCTTTAATACTGACCCTACATTAAATCCTTTGAACCTACAATGTTCGAACTTCATGAAAATAAAGTAAAAATTATTTTTTACTCAGGTTAATTGAACTTATTGGTCATCTTGATGACTGAATGCACACTCAATTAACAAAAATATACAATTTAAGATTTAACCTAATTGTTATTAATTGTTTATATATAAATCAGCACTTCTTTACTGTGCTTAATCACAGAAAAATAACAACAAATATTATGAATGAAATGAAAAATTTGAAAAATATATTGAAATATATATTTAGTAATTATAATTATATTTACTGATTGTTATCAAATTTTTATAAGAGTATTACAGTTCATTTATTTGCAACATGATTCCATAGAGAAAATAATTTTTTTCCAAGAAATAGTACCACTTTCCCAACGGTTTCGTCATTCTGGTTACTACAACATAATAATTAAGATTTTCTGAAACATTTACTCAGATAAATATTACTATTAACGTGTCTGCCTCTTAATTTAGGAGGAAAAATCATTTCTTTTTGTGAGAAAACGTTTATTGTTTTTTATTTTTTTTATTAAATTTATTGGAGAATAAGAACACACAAATATAGGAAAAATAATGGACTGCTTATCTGGAATTTTGAGACCACGAGACAGTTGGGTATAAAACCAATACTGTTATTGTTATTACAAACTTATTTCCTGATAAATATTAGGTTGAATCTTGAATGAGATATTTGTATTTTTAAGTACAATTGGATTAATTATGATACTAAACGACTTTTCATAAAAATTTGCTAAATAAAGAGATAAAGAGATATTTTCATTGAAATCAGCAAGTTTGACATATTGTTCACTTAAGTAATAAATAACACACAATCAAATTTAAATATGTAGCCTCGAGTTATTTTAAAGTGTATAGCGTAGAATACTTTTGAAAAACAGAACCAAATTATATTAAACTCTTCAAAAATCTTTTCAAATATTTAACTCCTTGAAAGGTTGATCGTTTAGGAAATTCTGTATAGAATGATCTCAGGGTTAAGCCCATTTGTCAAGTTTTAAGTAGATATTGCAAAAATAGTGTAAATTTCAAGGTTTTCTTAAATTTTCAATAACTTCCGAAACAGTCAACATTTTTCAATGTTCTTGGGCTCTTTTTGAATTGCAAGAACTTGAAGTTGTAACAAGAAGTTGAAAAAATTGCAATATTATTTTTGTTAACAAAAATATTCTTGTAAAATATATGAAACATATAATGATAAAGTTTCTGTGTAATTTCCTTAAAACACTTTTCTAACTTTTTTATGACAACTTAAAGTTCTTGCAATTCAAAAATAAATTCTTTAGAATTTATACCCGTAACCTGTTGTGAGACTATGAAAAAATAGCTTCAAAATGAGCCCAAGAAAACTGAAAAATGTTGATTATTTCGAAAGTTATTTGAAATTTTAGAAAACATTAAAATTTACACTATTTTTGCAATATCTACTTCAAAACTGGACAAATTGGTTTTACCCTAAGCTTATTTTATTCAGATTTTTGAAAACAGTCAACCTTTTGAAGAGAAATTTGTTTAGCTCTGGTATAATTAAAATAAAGAGAATTTATTGCTTCATTAAAATAGATGGTCTACAATTTTTGAACGATAGTGTATTTAGAACCTATTTTGCAGTCTCCAGCGCCTACTTAGGTAGAAGTTGCGGCCTTAAAGTAGGGCCTAGATTTCGACTCGGGCAGTGAATCTTACTAATTAAACCAGAGATGGCCTTTGACAAAGACATTTAGCGAAAGCTCACGGATTGTCAGTGACTTACTTTTGGCTGCTTCAAACAGTCATATTTTACTGGAAAACAGTGATATTTCACCGGCTCATTCCAAGAGAGTAAGTGACAGTTGCCAACTACGTTGTTGTAGAAGACTGAAATCTAAAATGCTCGTTTTTAGTATTTTATTTGTTTGTAAAATATTCTGAATGAATAAATATAAAAATATTATTTGAAATAATTAATTTACATGAAAATAATTAAAATTTTTGAGAAATGAATGCACTTATACTTCAAATGTACGGGTCGGACAAAGGAAAGGGTGAGAAATAAAAGGAAAGGTTGCGTGGTTTCTGACCAGCCTCAAAGAGCATTCTTAAGGGTACCTCGAAATTGCTCTAAATATACATAAAAATACTTCTTTTTTACAAACTCAAAATTTTACTTTTAGCCACAAAACCGGGTCTCATAACCCTCCACAGTGCCCTCTCCATATCTTGAAAAAGAAATAGAAAGCTGTGTCCGATTACTCTCATGTAACCACGCATTAGGGCATTACCCCCTCTCCTTACACCCATTTAAGACCTGGAAAGGGTTAGGGTTGTGATTGATCACTCCTTATTTTTATCGAATTTGCCTCAAAAATATATCTGCAAATCCGCAAAAACGAGTTAGTATAAATTGTAAATTGGTGTATATGACACATATTTGATAATTAATATAATATGTAAATTGTGCTAGGTAACAGTGAATATGTGATGCAGGTTTTTGTGGCTGCCGTGAAATTTGACGTGAGTGGATGATCCAATATAGGGTTGCGTAGGTAAAAAGAAAGGTGCGAGCGGAAGAACAAAAAAAAGTTAGTGAAGGAGGGGGTAAAAGTGGAATGGATGAGAAATATGAAGGAAGGGCGAAAGATCTCTGAAAAGAATTTTAAAAATTGGAGGAGAACGTTATAAATAGAGAAAATGAATTCAAAAGACTAATTCAGAGTACGAAGGTGATAGAATGATAAAATTATTTCATGTACAGAGGGGTTGAAAGAAACGCAGTAAGAGAGAAGAAATGGCAGGGAAAAGGAAGAGGAAGCAGACATAAAGAGGGAAGAAATGGTCAAGTTTGTTAGGAAGGAAAAAAACTAAATAAATAGGCATGGATAATGTATAACAAAGTATGTAGAGGAGAGGAGTGGAAAGAGTTTTAAAAATAGAGTGTAGTGATACCGAAAGTGAAAAAAGGCAAAGGTGAAGAAATTAAATTTTATAGCAGAGTGACACTAAAGCCAACATTGCATAATATATTTGTAAATGAAGTGGCATAAAGGAATATCTTAAACACTAGAGCGAAAAAGATGACATGGGACTTACGAAGAAGGCAAAGAAGGGAAAGGGAGGGAAGGTAACGAGAAAGTGTTACAAGGAGGTAAAACAGACGAGAGAAAGGATATTAGAATTAACAAAATGAGAACAAGAAATAGGGGAGTTTTTTAGTACTTTATATATAGGAGAGGAGACTGGGCTAAATGTCGAACAATTCCAGAAAAGATACGAGGCCAGACAATTACACTTGAACATGAATTTGTGCATGGTTTTGGTTGTGACCTTCTTCGCAAATCTAGGCTCTTCAAACGTAAAGATTAGAGCCGTATGAGCTACTTCTGATGGATTTTCCTGAGTGATAAAAAAAATTCTAATACATATAATAATTATCACTTGAAGGAAAACTTTGCGATATAATTAATATGTATTAATTTAAGCGAAAACTCCATTAATGTTTTTCTTGCTTACTCACTTTAAATTTTTTGGACTGTTAAGCATCTTGTGTTAAACCTTGTTGTTAAATCTTGTTGATGTTGTAAATCTTGTTTTGTTGTAAATCTTGTGAATCTCGTGCTTCGCGCTCGATAATAGGTTTCCTCGCGCTTCGATTTCCAACAGACATTTGTAAACAGTTTTTGTTGGATTTTGTTTCTCTTAACTTTCGTCGTTTTTCCACACATTTTTTTTCAACATAATTTTTCACGAATAAAACAAAAAGTACGCGTCCAACAAGAAGTGATTCTTAACGAAACTGTAGATCTTTTTTGGGATAACAATTTTTGTTAATTCATCTTTTTTCATATTCTACATAGTTTGTCCACAAAATGGAATTTTTTATTTTCCATTATTTTTTGTGCAATCAGAATTTGAATTTTCGATTTTTGAAAAAATGCAAAAATTGGTTATGACAATATTGTAGGGCTTTCAAAAAGAAATGTTTTTCTTATCTTGACTTTTTTTTCATATCGTGCGTTTTTCAGCTTCAAATTCTGATTTTCCATTGATTAAAAAAATTTTGAAAACATAACTCTGAGAATTTTCTTTTCATCGAAAAACGTCAAGAGGATAAATTGTTTGTTCTTTTTAATACTATTAATATCCGTACATAGAATTTTCAAATTCGGAAAAAAGTGGTCTCGAAAATTTCCAAAATGCGCTCACTTTTTGAATTTTTTCAAAAATGGCTGGTTCACCAATTCGTCCTTTCTTTTAGGAATTGGATTGGTTCATTTTTTCGAGAGTTATCGTGATTATGGACCGACGGCCGGACGGACAGACAGACAGACGCCATCGTGAAAACCTGATTTTCGGATCCAGGATGTCTCGAAACGTGAAAATCCGTTGAAAAAAAGTGATATCAAATTTCCGACAATTCTAATACTTTCTCAATCATAAATGAGGAGAATGTAAAAATGTTATTAGTTACAGATAACAATTGTAAATATATAATCGATTAGCAGAATGCACCTGCTATATATTTATTGCTTACTTGTCATGTGACGGAAAATCCGCATGAACTTCTCGACTGACCCGATAGTTCATCAAAATACGTAAAAAGAATCAAACTGTAAAAGTTACATTCTCAACTTACTATTGCATCGACTCGTTATTCTTGAAGTCTAAAATAAAACCTAATATTTCGAACCTTTTTAAAAGTCTTGACAGCTGTGCTAAGAATACTATATAATTTAATTAACTATTTTTATTATTGATGTAGGTTTTTCGATCGAGGAAATTAATTGACAATTTTAAATGTAATTCTTATGTCCACTGGTCTCAATTTATATGATTAATACATTGATTTAGACCAGTCGAAAAACAAAATTAATATTAAAAATTATTAATAATATATTAATTCTAACAATTAATGTAAAATATAAGTTAAAAAAAATCATTTGTCACTTTTTAAAATGATTTCATGACATTTTTATGAAATTTTATAAAATTATCAACTTTTCACTGAATTCTCCAAGTGCTGCTACAGTGATACGTGGAGATAGTGTCCCTCGAAGTCAGTTCTTCCGACAATTGACGCAGCACCATGTCAGTCTAAAAACCGGCGCTAACTCTTTTATGTACTATATTTTTCTTTAAATATTCAGAAAATACCCTTTCTGGTCCGCGTGACATTTTTTCATTGTTCTTAACATAGCGAACTATACTTTGTCTCCCCCCTCCCCAGTCCTAAAACGTTTCCATTTTTTTTCAATAATACCTTGTTCAATTTTCATAGAAATAACAATTTTCGTTTTAAATAAAAACAACAGGTGCGCTCGTCAACTAACTTTACAGCGTCTCTAATTCGCTTCCTGAACCAAAGAGACGATCAGCTTGTTCAGGCAGTGTTATATAGTATATAAATTAGTATAATTACTATTTTATCAAATATTTTATAGAATTATTCTGGAATTTTACCAATATTTCTTTAACGTTACTCGTATAACATATTTCGCCTGATATATGAAAAGTAAATTTACATTCAAGGCTTGAATTACAGAAACCAACTCTCTAAACTTAAATTCGTATGAGAAATGTATCACTGAATTATATCAGAAATAATCAGTGGTACTAAAAATCAGCTTAGAAGGAGGTCCTTGATTTACTCTGTAAAGAACTTTTGCAGGACATATTGGAAAGTAAAATGTAAGTTCTTGATAGGTACATTTGAATACATTTTTTTTGGATTTTAAAATAAATGCAAATTAAAGTTTCTTATCGTATTTTTTGTGTCAGAATAAAAAGTATCGACTACAGTCAGCTTAGTAAAACCTTCGCCTAAATAAAAATAGGGGATCCTTGTCAAATTGCTACCTTCAGGTATAGATTTCTCTAGAAGGTTTGGAAAAATTTCATTTGTCTTTCCTGTTTGCAACACAAAGACTCCACCAACACCTAACCAGAGTAAAAATTTTAAAAATTAATAGTGGTTTACCCTAATTTGAATTATTTTCCAACATAATTATTATAAATCAATAGATGTGGAATTATAACTCACCAATAAGTGCGCTTTCACCGTAGTAATCTGTAATACTCTTTCTTATATTATCAGTGAAACAATAATTGTCTATTGGATTCTTAGCATACACTTTTAAGACCCTTTCCCTGAGCCCGCCACTTAAAAATAAACTTCAATGTGCTGCAAATCGAGTTTCGTTTAAAGACCGGGCCTGACATTCAATTTTTCCACGAATTTCATCGTGTATGATAAGATAGGAGCTTGTGGTCGATTATTTTTACCCAAAAATACGTTTACTGCAACCTATAAATTAACAAATTGCATTAATAATATTTTTTAAAACAGTTGAGACGTTTTTCTTATAAAAAATTCAGATTGTGTTTAATGGACCTGAATTCAATAATTACGAATTGCAGGATCCTATTTGAATAACAGGAGACCATGTCAATTTAAGAAAAAGTATCCGGTCCTTTCGCGGTTTTTTTTCTGATTCGTCACAGAAAAATTCAAGAAAAAGCCGCAACGGGCAGTTACGTACTTTACAAAATTATCGGGCGGTGATCTCGAGCCTTCATGATTTCCAAGAAGTCTGTACGCGCTTACAACGTTCTGCGGAATCATCGAAGCCGGAACAAAATCTGTAATTTGAGAAACGCCGTAAATGCATTTATTTTTATCTGCGAAATTCTTTTGCCATGAACGGCGATTTCTCAAATCATGACAGGCCTATTTCTGAGGTCAGTGATTTGAAGAGACCCGTAACTGCCTTTTATGGCGTTTTCTGAATTTCAGCCTCCCAATCAACACCGGTAACTGCAATTTAAACAATTAATTAACATTTGTTAACGATTTTTGTGCCAAAATTTAAAGTTCATATGCAAATTAGTCAAGAACAACAACAAAAAAACAGCAGAAAATGAATTAGAATCTGCGAAACACGCGAATAAAAATTCGAACAGTTTTCGTCGATTTTCTTGGCTTCTTTCATTTTGTGCAATTAATGGTGTTTTTTCAAATCACGCCAGAATTCAGTTTCAAATCGTACCATTTTTAATAATTGACTTATAATTTATTGTTTTCAATGTTTCAGACTGTAATAATATTTGAGTAGGATTTTATATTAAATGAAAGCGTTTCATTGCAAATCTACTAATTTCAAGTCAGTTTCAAATGGAAAATATTTTATAAAATTTCAATCGAATATTGACATTTGTTTTACTGCGAAAGCTTTTGAATCGCAAGAGTTAAATGTTGAACGTTAAAATGTGTAAATTGCCTAATATTGAACACATTCGAAATTGAATTGTAAAGTCAATTATAGTTGAATTTTAAGTACTCGAACTACATTTAAATTTCAAAAAATTTTAGATAATTTTTACTCATCGTTAATAAACTTATGCCATTTTCTCCTTAACAACTTTTCAATTAAATTAAACTTTCTATCGGAGATTCAATTGGATCACTATTAATTTGCTCAAACAGTATTTGCCACTCGCAACCCGTTTACGGAAAAAGCGGCTTTCAGCAAATTATTTTTAATAGATTGAAATGTTTTGAAAATTCTGAGGTAAAACTATGTAAATTAAAAATTGCTTACACTTGTTTTATGTTTTATGTACTCACTGCCATGTTCACTTTTTTCCGGTTTCCCGGCCAAGCGGCCATCCCGCGAATACTTTAAAAAAATGAAATGGAAAGAATGAAAACGAAGACCGTTAGGTATTTGTGGAAAAGAAATTGTTAGTTATTCTGAACAGAAACCCACATCGCAGTTTTTTTGCAAAAAAGACCAGGGTCCACCGGCAGCACCCATAACAGATACTTTCGGTATTCGTTCGAAATGTTTTATAATATCTTTAATGTCAAATAATTTTTGCTCTGTTATGTCAGGATCGTACAGAAATATTGCGCGAATCTCTAAAAGTGTTGGCCTTCCTCCTAGGCCTGAAAAATTAAAGCATAAAAAAAATTATATTGGAATTTTAAATTTGTAATTTTCTTTTAAAAAATGAACTTTATCACGAGCTGCTAGACTGAAAGGTTCTTTTGTCAAGTCCAGAGAGTGGACAATTTCAACCTTAACTTCAGCAAAGTTTTTTGAAACCTCTCTATGGAAAACTGAAATATATAATTAAATCATTAGTTAAATATCATATCATCGTATCAAATATCATCGTATCAAATATCATCATAGGCCATTTTTATTTACTAATTAAAAAGTTATCTTATTATAATTAAAAAAAAAGAAGAGAAGATATAAAGTAGAAGAATACAAATTTGGCATTATTTCTTTTTTTCGTGGTGTCAAAAGAGTAATAAAAAGTCAACTAAGGTAGATTCAGTGCAAATTTTGTATTTAACTAAGTGAGGTGAGTGTTTATATACTTGATATTTACTACATTTAATTGTAATTTAACAATCGTATCTAAATTTATATTCCTTTGTTAAAAAATGATGTTCCTATTATTATATTTTTCAAACTTGTTCTCGGGCGACCCTGTTTGTTCATCATCAGCCACGGTCTAAGTCAAGTACAAGTATTATTACGGAAAGAAGTTAAATCTCTTTCAGGGTAAGTGTGACTTATTCGTCTATATTAGGCGATAAGGGACTTCTTATGCTGACAGTAGGGAAGGAGATTGTACGAGGATGTATTAGGGGTGGGGGGTATAGATTTTCAGATTAATCTAGAATTTTCTTGTGTTTTATTCAAATCACACCTTCGTTTCGCAACACTATTCGAAACCAGGTAGCTGACCAATCTCTTTAGCAAGCAACCCCAGAACTTGTATTTATATAGCTTTTTGTATCTCTTCAAATTCGGGTCTTATTCACACATTCCAGTCGTTTATCGTTCCTACATTCAACATGGCCAAACCATCTTAAAATTTTTCTTTTATAGAATTGGTTTCTGTCCTGTTGATAACCTTTCTATCCTCATTTATACACATGGCTATCTCTCTATATATTTTTTCATCATTAGAAAATAAAGCACCAAATTTTACTGACTTATCAGCTGTTTCTATCCTCTCGTCTTCTAAGGCACTATTGCACACTATTTTCTTAACCATTCCCTCTAACACCATAATTTTTGTTTTATTCGCATAAATTTTAACAAGCTTTAATTGAATTTGAAATAACAACCTTATCATATACAAGGGCTAACCCGCGCATCTGCACGGTTTCGAAATCTACACATTTTTGGTCAAAGAAGGCCATGCTTAGAAACAATAAATAAACTTAGAAACAATAAACAGCCGAGATAATATAACGCATCCTTGTCAAACACTTTGCCTAATATCGAACTACATATTGCTCAGTTGTCGATTCACACTCACACGTGCTTTTCTATTTAAATATATTGTTTGTATTGCTTTTCCGAACCATCCATGGACTCCGTGCTTTTAAGGACCTTCTAAAAGCTTACTTCTATCCACCTTTTCAAATGCTTTTTTCAGATCGATAAATGCATAGAGAACTTTCGGTGTCCCTCAAAATTTATTCTGTAATTTGTATCATGCTAAATATCTGATCTGCACGTTATTTTCTTGCTGTAAATCCGCATTGGACTTCCCAGATATTTCTTCTTTTAATTTCATTAGTTAATTAGTTAATTTCATACTTACAACTCTGTATTATAGATTGTTTATTGTATACGCACTAATACCAAATTTATGACAGAAATGTACTATTCAAGTAAAAATCATGTGAAAGATAATTAGCCAGTCGGCGTAAAGTGGAAAGTTCAGTCATAACATGTGTTTCGTTATAACGTCAGTCTCATCCGAATTCATTCTATGGGACAGGGCGGGCTTGCTGGGACAGAACTTGAACCGAAAGATGCATTGTTTGTCTGTCTTTCAAAATGTGTACATTTCTCCAATGAATTTCAAGAATTCCTAGAATCCCTTAAAATTTTTATTTATATATAATTTTAAAGCTTTCTATAAATGTTTTAGAACGAATCTTAAAAATAACTTAAAGGTCCTAAAATATCTATTTCACGAATATTTTTCAATAATTGAAGCTCCTACTAAATATCCGAAATCTGGTAAGAATTAATTGAAATCCCTTGAAATTATAAAACCTTTTAGACCTTCAATAAAAACCTTTTAATCCTATCAAATCTTCTAGAAATATCATAAAAAGTCCTGAAATTCCATAATTTTGTTTAATGTTGAATTTTTCTAATAATTCTTAAAAACTAATCTTAAAATCTGCGAAAATCCTGCGAGAGAAGCCCCTTGAAATTTTCTTAAAATTTCGACCTGCTTGTAATATGTTAAAATAGACTAAAATCTTCAAAATAATTAGAAATGGAAATCCCATGAAATCTTTGTAATAATTGAAAGTCCTAATATGTGTTAAATTAGCTTAAAATCTTCAAAATAATTAGAAATGGAAGGCACTGAAGGCACGAAGGCACTGATATCCCAAGTGTGAGTGTTTGCACGAAGAAACCGAAGTAACTAAGACCAGTCTTACAAGTTTCTGGTGCATTTAATTTTTCAGTTTTCTAGAAATCCATCAAAATTGATGTTCAAGTCTTTCAAATTCCTAAAAAAGACATTGAAACTTCTTACAATTTTTCGTAAAATTTCGATATTTTTGTAATCTATTAAAATAGTTTGGAATCTCAAAAATATTCAGAAATACCATGAAGTCTTGGATGTAATGAAGGTAAACTCGCCATCTCGATATTTTTATTATTGTCGACTTTTCAGTAATACTCATTGGTTCATGAAGTAGGTATTTATTATGCTTGAGATCCTCAAGAGAGAGTAGGGTCGTGTCCCAACTCTCCCTTAACGATCTCAATGTAGTCGTTTCTGATTGGTAGAGCAAACCGGAATGAGGAACTCGTTTTTAACACGCTTGTTTAATTCAGATTTATTCTCTTTCTTTTAAAACAAATATTTAGTAAGAAATTATTGTACAACCCTTTTAAACCATTTAAAATCCTACTTACGGCATTCCGTATATGAATCGAATCAGGGATCCGACCACATAGCCCCGGTTTAATCCGGGTCCTGGTCGTGTAAAATATCTGAGGTCCAGCTAAAAACGTGACGGTAAACTGGTCGGATCCCTTCTTCAATATCGGCTAAGATCCGCTCGGGTAGTCCGGCCACAAAGCAGTTAAAAAATGTTGCTTCAGGCGAAAAATTGGTATCTTTTATTATCTTGTTAGGATAACGATAAAGAATGCGGTGAAATTTAATAGTCAAATCAAGTTGAGCAATTCTGGTGTAAATATTGGAATAAAATATAAATCTATGATGATTAGGGTGTATCTGGGTTGCTCTGGGACTTCAAAGTTTTCTGATTTAAGAAAGAGAAGTCCTAACGCCAACTACAGGTTCGATCCGGAGAGCAGTTATATATTTATTAACTTATTATTTCTCTACCATTCTATTCATTGTCAGTGACCTATTTTGGGACTCAGCAAACACGGTGCAAAATCCGAGGCCCGATCGAGGGTCAACTTTTTTTTGCAGCCGTCCACCTTCAGTCCCTTCATACCGGTATTCAACCTAAATGTGTCATTTTTCATAAGCTTTTCTTACTCTTTTCTCAATTATATAAAAGCTTTATTAATTTTTGTAAGAAATCTATTCTCAATAGTTCGAAAAATATCTCTTCAAAATACCAAGTTACACTAGTAGTAGTTCTCCTGTTTATGAATTTTCTTTTTAAATTTTCTTTTTATCGAGGGTCATTTTTATTTTTTTATTTAGCGTGAACACAGAGATATAATATATTTTTTCGGAGGTTTTTTCATGCAAATTTTGGAAAAAATATATAAAACTTTGTTAATAATGCAAAATGAAATTCAATCGAAAATTAACAGAAAATTCTTTTTTGTAATTCATACGCTGCGTTTCTGACAGCGATTGTAGCTATTTGGTTCGAAGATTTAAACCGCCTGCCCGTGATTCCTTTTATCAATTTTGGTTTCTAAAAATCACGAAAAAATTAAAAGAATGATCAGACTCACTTTTATTTCAAATACTTAGAACACTTTCAGGCCAGCCGAAATGGTATGTTTGAAATTTTGGCTGGGTATTTTTGAGAATTTTAGAATTTATTCTAATTAATAGAAAATCGCATTTTTTCGTTAATTTTTGTTTTGAAAATTCAACTCCGTTTTTGAAAGTTTTTTGTTTTGTTTTAAAGTTTACCTATTTTAGCAAAAATTAAATCCCTTTTTGATGAAAATGCAAATGTTTGGTTAGAAATAAAGCTATTATACTATTTTCTTGAAAACTTAACTATTACGTAACAAATTTACTTTTTGTATAGAATTTATATTTTGGTGTTGA
This sequence comes from Belonocnema kinseyi, assembly GCF_010883055.1. Lineage (NCBI taxonomy): Eukaryota > Metazoa > Arthropoda > Insecta > Hymenoptera > Cynipidae > Belonocnema > Belonocnema kinseyi. The sequence continues at coordinate 103,815,510 of NC_046657.1, read as the reverse complement.
GAAAGGAACTAAAATATTTTCTGGATAAAAGTTCCACTTATAAAAAAAAAACTTCTTTTTATTGCAAATTCATCTTTTTTAGTACAAAATCGATATTTTTTGGATAAACATGCAAACATTTGGCAGAAAATTTAATTATTTTGTTAAAAATTCATCCTTTTTGGTTGAAAAAATTCGTCTTTTTGGATTGAGGTTTCAATTTTTTTTGTGGAAACTTATTTTTTTGTTATTCAAGAGTTCATTTTTTAATAGAAAATAGAATTTTTACATTTTTTGGGATTGATATTTTGTAGTTAAAATTTGGGTTTTTTGTAAAAAAATGGTTTTTTAGTTAGAAATTTCATTTTTTTGCGTAAAACTGCATCATTTTCGTGGAAAATTAATTTTTTGTTGAACAGTCATATTTTTTGTTTGAAAATTGCATTTTTGTAAAGAAAATTTGCCTTCGATATCATGTAAAATCGATCTTCCTTCATCATAAAAATGGCGCATCATGATGTACATATATATAGGATACAGTCTATAGCAGCAAAAAGCGACCACCTTGAATAGCGTATTTAATGCATAACGCATATGATGAATAGTATTTTGTTTAGTGAAAAGCACACCTAATATCTGTCGAGCAAATTGATCAAAGGGAATGTTCCTTGAACGACACTGCTAAAAATATTCAAGAAATTCCGGCACATTTAATTTACTAATGTTACTAAAATTTAAGAAAATTAGGTTGCTGTTCATTAGTTTTAAACCCTCTTTCTGTGACAATTCCTAAAATGTCTTCGGTAACTTCGTGTTTGACTGTCGAGTCCACCTAAAATAGGGGCACGTTTCATTGCGAAGCCCTTTGGCTTTGTACTTATCTTCTTTTGATTTAGCGATCTTGAAAATCTAAATATGGACAAGCTTGTTAATATGCCCTTTATCAAATTTTTCTTCAATCATATTGGATCGGCCGTTTTTTATTTTAAAATTCTGACGTCAGATTTGGATTAACTGACCTTGAAACATAAATTTATTAAACCTTGTCAGGTTACTATATGTTTTCAAATTATTTCCCTCCATATTCTTGTCTTCAAACATCGAAAGAATTCGTCATTGTGACCCCAGACGGAGTTGTCAGCCCCAGAAATTATCGAAAACACGTGTTATATCAAGACGAGATTGACACATGCCGATTATGTGGAGATACAAACGAATTCATCAATCATATTATTGCCAATTGTCGCATAATCGCTTAGGAAGAAAGAGGTACAGACATAATGAGGTTGCATACTTTATACATCAAAAACTTTCCCTTAACTATGGACTCTGAACAGAATGGATACATTTGGAAATTTAAGCCATCAAAAAATTCTTCATATGAGAAACCCATATTATACATGTAATTTGATAGTAATTCTTTTTACAGTATTAGATTTAAAAAATATTAAATGTTTTTTTGTTATCATTTTCAAAACACGTCTTGAAATGTGTATCACTGGCTAATAAAAGACTCATTGGAGAATATGCAATTAAATGCTATCTTCCTTTATCTTCTTGGAAATGTTGTGGTATATGCAAGGTGAGTCACGAGCTTAAATTCTAACTTTTTCAGCTTCTTAGCATTTTATTCATTTGCAAAATTTTTAACTAATTGCAATGGCTTCGAAATATATTTATTTATTTTGTATTAATAAAAATGCTAACTCGTTTATAATTAAATCAGTTTGCGAATACTACAGAGGTTTTTTTTCCTGAAAAATTCGTTAAAGAATTCTAAGAACTTCCATATTGAGCATGAGTTTAAATAAATCACATTAAAAAGTGTAGATAAGAAAAAACAAACTTATCTTTATTTCCACATTTTACTAAACTTTACTACACATCATGTATTCATGTATGCTTTCTTGGCATTAAAACCGAAGGGCCTATGAAAAAGCTACGGAACGCATCCTTGGGTTGCGGATAGAGGGTCCATTTAGCAAGGTTTCTGCTAAATATGTTTACAATAATTAATAAGCAGTCGCAGAAAATTGTTCAGAGATGGTCACGAAGTGTTAAGCGGAGGCTTAACAACCGTGGCAAATGCTGAATGGCACTGGGCGAGTTGTTTTAGATGGTAACTTTGGGACACCAGGCGACCTCTCAGAATAAGCAGCCATATCCTTGAATGCGGGGCTCTACAAGGACGATAGAACTCTTTCCCTAGCTGCTCGTGGGAACAACAATGACACCATAAAAACACCAAATATTTGTAAATTCGGTTCAAAACGATTTAACGCGCAGAGCAATCAACAATGGGTCGGCAACCAGTGACGTCACCCTAGAGTTTGGGGTGCTCAAAATAATTTAGATAAAACACGAAAAAGAACCAGTGAAACGCCCACATTGAGTTGGCAAGTCAATTCAAGGATGAAAAAGAAATTCAAAATGATTATGCAAACTGGAAAAGGAACCGTCTGTCTAGTAAATTAAAAATAAAACCTATCGCCAACTGAAATAATTGAATTAAAATTAGCAAACAAAACATTTCCTCTTTGCTAAAAGTCCACTCACCAGACTATGAAGAAGAAACATGGGTCAAACTCCTCTACATCAAAATTAAAGATTTCACTAGAAACAAAACCTGGAACATACTTAAATTTCATATGGAGGATCCCTTAATAAAAATTACGTAACGTGTACGCATCGGAGATATTTTGAGTTTTCTATTAAAGACATAATTCACAGAATATACATTTTTCCTGTGGGAACGACCTGGCGAAAAATTAGTGAGGAAGAGAAACAAAATCTGTTGAGAGAATCACATGGAAACGTAGACACTAGTCACTTTGCAGAAAACAAAACAATCAAGGGACTACGTGAACAAACATCATGGGAAAATGTGGGGAAAGACGTAAGCGAATTCGTTAAAAAATGTCAAGCATACCAACGTGAAAAACTAACCCGAATTCGTCCTGAGGTTGAGCCAGTCATTCCGGAAACGTCGACGCAGCCGAATGAGAAGATCGCGATTGTCATAGTTGGCCCAATACCGGAAAGAACAAGCAGAAAAAAAATATATTCTATCCATTCAAGATGTGCTCACGAAATATATAATTCTTATATCACTATGGGAAACGATGAGCGAAAGCATATTAACAAATCTACTAGATCATTACATTTACATATTTTCCTCTCCAAAGCACATTTTAACTGACCAGGGCGCTAACTTAGTGTTGGAATTGGTTCAAAATTTTAAAAATCTTTTTACAATTAAGTACATCAAAACAACTGTTTTCCATCTACAAAGCAATGGAGCCCTCAAGAAAACTCATGGAACAATTAAAGATTCATTAAAGATATACATGGCCGTTAGCAAGACGGAATGGGATCAAAACTTGAATCTAATACGCTTAGTATTTAATACCGCAGTTCATGAGAGTACAGGTTTAACGCCGTTTGAAATGAAATTTGAAAAAAAGCCAATTGGCGAATATTTTAGAACAGGAGGGACTGCCATTCAAAAAACACAGGAACTTTGAAAAAAGCAGCAAGATGCAATACTGCAATACTGCTCCATAATGAAAGCAAAAGAACAAAATTAGAAAGCGAATGACTCGGACCCTACACCATATGCAGACGCGTCCGTTCTTCTGATTATGAATTTTTTTACAATAATCAGCATTACACAATACACAATAATAAGTTGAAGCCCTTCCACCAATAGCTTCATCGGTTCATTTTATGTTTCTTTTTAGAATGAATTTAACTTGGATACTGCTGCCATTTCTCTCGATCACATCTGTTAACGTGACCCTCACTTCATCCTTACTACTCTTGTATAGATCCGTCTCCAAACAATGTAATCAATGTTTAGTACAACTTGAAGTGGAAACCTTAAAATCCCGAATTAACCGATTAAATATTCTGAAATTGTTCCTTAATCAGTTATTAGGAAAGAATCGGTATGAAAGGGGAGATTTTAATTTTACTGGAAGCATATTCAAGACACTTTTCGGTACATTATCTGAAAGTGATTTAGATCATTTTAACCATGAGCTTGATCAACTGTATTCCCAAAACAAAATGTTAAAAATGTCATCAGAAAATCAAACTAAAGTAATTAGGACTATTTTAAATTCGGCCGCACATGATGTAAATTCCTTGTTTAAAAAAAAAAAACATTATAGATAATTAGAACAAGTTAGCCAATAAGATTAATTAAAATATCGAAAACATAGTAATGGCTAATCAGATCACAATCATGACCGTTGTCATATCAGAAATAAGTGAAGACATATCATTATTAATCGATGCAATAAATGCAGGTAAACACGGAATATTACATTCGCAAATTTTACCTCCAACTACACGTATAGAGGGATTTAAACAATTTGAAGAGGTGAAAAATGAAAAGAAAGGCTGTCAGTTAGTCGAGGAAAATGATCAATATTTGATTGAAATTGCCGAAATAACTTTTTCATTGTTAAATAGTACACTTGTTTACTTAATTGAAATGCCGATAATATATTTCCTACGAAATAAATAACACTATCGCAAAGGAATTAGAAGTTATTTAATACCTTTTAGCAAAAATCGTAAAAAGCAACAAGTCACAGATGGGAATCGATATTCCTCTCTAATTTAATGAAGTTCAACGATGATAGGTAGCGTTGGCGTCGTAATTCTCGCTACATTTCGAATAAAAATGCATCGATCATAGGACGAAAGATTATTCAGGAAGGTTAAAAATCGGAAATTATCTTTGATTCATGTAAAGTTTATTTGGCAAGGTTAATTTTTGTTGTGGTGAATCTTTTACCTGGGAATCAATGTAAAGTTTAGCTTTCGTTTTTTCTGTGGAATAAAGAAGCTTTTTATAAATTTTAAATGTTTGTGGCATGCTAACAAAAATTTGGGAGATTTCAAAATGATTTCATTAATTTTGAAAACTTGTTAGAAATTCAGACGTGAAGGACAATATTTAAAAATTTCAAAATATTTCTTAAAATATATTAATTATTCTTAAATTTATCATATATTTTCAACGGCCCAGAATGCCTTTTAAGCGAACTTAAAATTTTCTTTAAAATTTTATTTTTAAATTAAATTAAAAATTATTATGATGTTAGTACTGTCTAAAAATGTATGCTTACTGAAATGTATTTCCTGATATTTTTCAGTGTTCTTAAAAAGTTAAAAGATAAAAAAGTGGGAACTTTATTAACATGTGTTCGGAGAATTCTAAACCTCTAAGGAATTTAGGAGTATGATAATTTAGTAACCCATAAAATTATATGTCTCTAAGAACCGTATGCATAGTGAACAATATTTCTTGGTATTCATTTTTAACATTTTGTTTTGGCAATTATACAGTTACGAAACTTTTATGGGTCAAAATTGAAGCTTTTTGCTGCTCGTCGATATTTTACCTTGGGTTTCTTGCACATAGTTATCTCTTTTAAAGTGCTCTTCTTGTAGAGGACATTGCAAGCTATTTACGTACAAAATTAAGAAAATATAAGTAAAAAGAAACATTTTCAATTTTAAATATTTTATCAGTTTTTTTATTTTTTCAAACATTATAATAAGTTTTTTTTCAAACCCTAAGAGAACGGATAGTAGAATTTCTATTACAATTGTTAACTCTTAACATGTATTCCCGGGTGAAAATTTCAGTCGGGGGCTGGTCATTCTACGGCTAGAGAGCCGGGCTTTAAGTGGGGAGCCGGCCGGGGAGCCCGACTTCAAGTGGGGTTGTAGTCGGAGTTTCTGGTCGGAATCCGGCCAGCATCGTCACGCTGCACTGGCCAGCATCCGGCCATGGAGCATGGCCGTGATATGGTTAGGCTGCCCGACCGTTGCCCGGTTGGGATCAATAGGTGCTATACTTGATTTAAATAATTGTGGTTTCAATTTTATGAAGAGCATATGTCACTAAATTAGAGGAGCAATTTTAGTCTTTTCTAGTGATCAAATTGGAGCATATTAATATATGAAAGTCTGCATGCCCTGCACACAGACAACAACAACTATCTTCACGTAGTCTTTGAGGAATATTTTCTCAAATTAATTGTTTTAAGTTAATAAATTGCAGTAGAAATTTGTAAAGACTAATGAAATTGAAGCTTCTAAAGCGTCCCTCGAGGGTTTAAATTTTTTGGTATCTTCTTCCTTATTCCATTACACACACCTCACATACTCACTTGGTGGAGGGAGGGGGACCTACACTGTAAGGTGGGTCCTGAACCACCAAAAGCAGTGGCTTTGAGTACTTAGAGAACCTTTTTTCTAGAGGTACCCCCCATACGACTCTCCGGAAATTAACAACTTTCATATTAGGCTAGTGTTCAGGTCATGTGTCGCCGAGGCTTTTCCAGAGTGCGAGGCGGGAATCGAACCAGCAAGCCGACGGAGTTGGTCCAAGGCTTACGATTTAGCCCCCAGGACCATCGTCCTACTTCAATTTGTAAAAACATTTGAAATTACAACTTGCCATTCTTAAAGTTATTGAACTGTAATATTTCCTATGAACCAGATTCACCAGAAGTAGAGTGATCTGAATTGAGTCTTGTTTTCCTATTGATCAGTTTCTTAATTTTTGCACGAACCCTGTTTGGCTAACTTACTGTATCTTTTTTTATTAATAATATATTAACAAACTTCAAAATAATATAATGTTTGACCCAACAAGTAAAAAAATCATAACAATAATTGACGATAAATGTGGGACAAATCATAATTCTTTAATTTCTTGATTTATTAGTTTGCAGTTCTTTTCAAGTTTGAGAATTACAAAAAAAGTCTCGTTAGTCTCGAAACTGCGAGGTTTCCGGCGGGATTTTGAAAATACCATAATGCAAAATTCAGGACTTTATGCTTAATCAATGGAACGGAAATGAATTTCAATTTGAATCATATATTTTTTCATACATTTAGAACTTTTCATAAGGTAATTTGAAAATTGCGCGAAAAACTCGTTGTTTTGAGACTTTTGTCATTTTCTCTTTATATTGTATATTAGGTATTATATTATTCAAAATATTTTATTACTTGTTTACAAATGTTTTAAAAATTATAACTCAAGTATCTCTTGAATATTTTTTTCCGTCATTAATTTAGAATTTTCATGATAATCTCTATTTGAAAATGTTTACTATACATTTATCACGAGTCTAGATTTGTATACTTGTCCATTTCCTAATGAAATCAGAAAAAAGTAATTAAGTTATAAATGAAGTTTAATAATTAAATTATTGCCCAATCAGCGCCCGGTCAACTACCGTCTCATAATTTAATAATAATATTACCCTGATGAGAGTCCGGTCAGCCCACGACTGGGGTTTTGAAATAAATTTTGCCTAGGCAATTTGCTATCGGATATTATTGATAACATTTTTAATTATAATGTAAATAGCAATTTGATTCAACAAACATTATTATAGTTTTTCCAGTAAAATTACACCAAATGCATGTACGATACAAAATGTTCCGCCTTGTAGAAAGTTATCACTACAATTAAGATTGTTTTTGAAATCAAAGTTTTCCAATTAATTTCATGAAAGAACTAGATAACCAATAAAATCGAAGTTAATCAGAAGAGCGAAAAAATATTATTTAAAATGAAAATTTAATTTAATTTAATTTTTTTAAATTGCTCACCAATAATTTGCAAAACAGAAGAGAATGCACAAAGCAGATGTAGAAAGCTTTCAATTTATTTTTGTTTTTTATGGTTGTATAGGAAATATTAGAAGTCAGTTGAATCAGCTCTAATGAAAGTTTGAACGAAAACCTGCGAGCTACAATTAGACATTAGTATCTGCTTGGTCGAAATTTTTGGTTAACCTGATATGAAATACGATTTTATTCTGAATAACTGAAAAATTGATTTTATAGATTTTGTAAGATGTTGAGGCACCAATTATTAAATAAATCGACCCTAACAAACAGCCAACTACGGACGCCAAAGCCACTCCATTCGGACAAGAGCACATCGAACGAAATTATAAAGCAGAAGAATGTGCGGATAAGTGTTCTAACATAATAGTGTAGCCAGGCCCTTCAAAGTTACCTGAAAATCGTAAAAATCGCCAAGGTATTTTTGAAAACGAAACTCGATATCGACTAGGTCAATGTAGTTGAAGCGGCCTTAGACAAGTTTACCGATAGAATGTAGTCTGGAGAAGTCATCATAGGGTTTGAAGATTGCCGGTTCAAGAATGCTCTTATATAGCCCTTCATGTTTTACAGTCATATTTTTGGACGAAGCGTACCGAGCTTTGATCATTAAAGCTTCTGACATATTACAACTTTGGGCGGCAGCTAAGACCAAAGTTGATCTACAGCTAAATTCCCTAAGGCCAGTAAAGCTGATAGTTTGGATTCTGTTCTAAAAAACAAGAGCAAATCGTCTACAAGCGTGACTATGGGTTAAAAGGATGAACGTGAAGATCCTCTTGAAGACCAAAGTTACACCTAAAGAGAGCTCCGGATCTGTTTTCGAAAGATGTAATACAGATATCTGGACGCTAGAATAGACCATAGAAGTCCGATTTCCAGTCTAGACTTTATGTAGATAAACCATGATATGGTTTAAGAAGAATCGGATAATTTAAGCAGACGATTGCCAACAGAACAAACGGCTTTTGCCCGGATGCAAGAACCTTGGTCTTACAAAGCGAAAGTATGATGCTTTCATAACAGCAGTAAATCAGGTGCTTAGGAAAGTTCCCTGGAAAAATGTAGAGCAACCCATTATGTTAGAGGTGATATTCTATTAACGGGATTACCAAGGTTTTGTTCTAGACACTTGGTGGCAATAAAGATCGAGTAAAATTTAGGAGGCAGGCGCCAACATACGGTCACTTGCTCAGCGTACCTACTATTTGACTACCAGGAGCCACTATAATACGAGGAGTGTGGTGTCCTTATTACTCAGGGTAATACGGACACCAACTGCAGGGACCTTTGTGACACCTCTGCTTAATAGCGGATAGATCTGAAGCTCAAAGGTATAGAAATCCTTAATCAAACGATTAGACTACTTTTACCGAGGATTTTAGTCATTTTTTCTGTACTGTACCGGCAGGATCAAGTGCATTGATTAAGTAAAATTTACTGACGACATATTAAAAAAAAGGTGTGCTTAAAACGTATAAGGAGCATTTTCCTCATCGTATCGAGAAAGCAAACATGGATCCACCCTGGTGTAATCCTGTATTGTCAAGGAATCGAGATCATCCCTGAAACTAGTAGACTCCAGAGAACCTTACGAGGTAACGCACATGTTCACTGAGGGCATTATTTTTGCGTTTAAATAAAATCGTTGAGATGACGAATCAAATCCTAGAGCACATAATAAGGGTACACTTTCCGGACTCAGAGTTGAATCACAGAAATGAGGTTCAGCCCATTACTCATACTGCTCAGATGGACCATCTATTTAAGCATGAATGGAAGATTGAAAACAATTGGGTTGGTAAGAAAGTCTTTACGTTTTTTTACTTTCTATACTTACGGATTTCTTCATTCAGAAGTCTCCAGAATCCTAACAATCTGGCATTCTCTTTCTTCCACAATGTTGGCGAAAGGTGTTTGAAACAAATGGTGCCTGTGTAGAAAGCAGCAGGATTATTCCTAGCAATAGAATATACCTCAGTGGCATGAAGGATGCAATTTTCATTCCAAAGCCGATTAAGATACCTACTATTTAGCAACTTTCTATAGATTGATCAGCTTGAAGAATTCTTTTATTTATTAATTTTTCGTTTTCCCTACACACTGTTCTCTTTTACTCTCCTTTGCTTATTTACCACTAGTAACCAGTGGAGGCCTGTAGTATGATCTTCAATGTTATTTTGTGATTGTCCTACTTTTATTTTCTATCATGCCTAAACAAGAGTATCTCGGTCGTGTTAGAAAATCTATGGTCGGAACCGGCTTGTTAGTTTTGGAAATTAAATGCCTGACCTGAGGAAGCACTATTCAAACTATCTGCATTTTCCATTTAAGGTTGGGGCAGCAGTGGCGTGGTAGATATATCCATCATTAGAAAAATTTCTTTTGCTCAGCCCAGCCGGAAACTTTTGACGAAGCCCGCTTGAGATGCCAGAGTAAGGTTCACCTCCGAAAGCACCACCTGGAGACACTCATGGATATTCTAGTAACATTCTTTATTTACTGCTTATATTTTCTCATTACATACTTCCTTTTGGGAGCCCTAGTCATTAGCGAAAACCAATTCGTAGCAAGAGGGAGAAAGCAGTCATATATAGGGCACCATCGTACGGACGTCCAAGACCACTATCCAGCCAAGTCGCAACCGAACGTGGGGTCTCGACCATACGCCATAAGAATAAAATCTCTCTATATCAAAATTTTCTCACCGGAGTGCGCTGTAACTCAAAATCACGAATATCCATGATAATAATGTATAATTTGCAAAGTCTACATATATTTGTAAGGTCTTAGTAAGATAAATGTGAACATAGACCGGGGCACATTCTCAAAAACTATCGAGTCTGCGAACTCACTTAGCTTGCGATACCTGCCACGGTGATCTCGGAAACGTCGGCTATTGGACAATAATTTCGACTCTAGAATTCAGACCCCGAAAAGAAATTAGACGAGAAATCCCAGATTAGAGCCTCTGTTTTCTGGAAAACTCAATGGTCGGACGGGCACTGATTTGAAATTTTAATGTTATTGGGAACAGAAAATCAGACCAAGTGTTCCGTTCATGGAGTCAAGCTAATTTACTAATTGATGGTTCGCGATAGTTAGGTTAGGTTTCAGCCTCGGTTTCAAATCTCCTCCTTATGTAGAATTTATAAAGCAAGTAACTTTTCTACGCGGAGAAATATTGATGGTCATTCTGAATGTCTAGAGTGTCATATAGGCTATATTTAAGATTTTACTATAGGACATGCCCCTAGATGGTTGGGCCTACGATTCGCGCACGCTGCAAATTTGATGCTTAGGTTTAACGTCTCAGAATGTCAAGCTTACGATTCTTGAGTCTCAACGTTTAAATACTAGATTCACTATCTCAGAGTGTCAAGTTTACGATACTGGGAATGCGTACTAGATTATCTTAGAGTGTCAACTTGAATACCAAGAATATTTAGTTAGAATATAGAAAATGAATAAATCTATTGTGTTCATATACTCAAAATAATTATTTCTGTTTGTCAAAACAACTATAGTGGATAATCAAAATTACACGGAAAAAAATGGATGGTCAAAGTTGCATGGTCAAAATTTAGAGAGCCAGAAAGTCTTTCTACATTGTCGAACGGTCCTTCGAAATTTTGTTCAACATGGTTAAAAAGACTCTAATTTTGTATAGAAAATTTGTCTATTAAATTTTTTTTTTTAAATAAAAAATTATATTTTCCAAAGTAAAATGTACCTATTCCATATTTGCTTAAAAATTCAAAAATTTGTTTCGCAAAACAACTATATAGTAGAAAATGCAACTTTTTGTAGAAGATACGTTTGTTTATTAAAAATAATGCATTTAAATGAAAAATTAGTTTTAAAAAATAAAACTTTAAGAGTTTCATTTTGACCTAAAAACTTATTTTTTAATTTATAAATTAAACTATGTGGGTGAAGGTGTATGTGATTTATTTGAAGAACTTTTCTTTTTTGGTACAAAATTGATCTTATTAACTTACAAGTTAACTATTTGGTTAAACGTTAATGTATTATGTGTAGGAAATGGACCTTCTTTGTTGATGGTTCTTTTTGATTAAGAATCTTGTTAAAAATTCTTATATTTTTCTGGAAGCTTCATCTCCTTGGTTTAAAATGTAACTATTTTGATTAAAATTCGTTTCATGTTTGGTTGAAAATTAATCTTTTAAACTGGCAATTATACATTTCCATTTTTTGAAAAAAAAATTAATATTTTTTACTTGAAAGTTCAAATTTTTTATTGATAATTTATGCGTTTCATTTTTAATTAATCTTTAATGTGAAAATTTTACTGTTTTGAAGAAAATTAATCTTCTTGGCCAGATAATTTTTCGTTTGTTTGTTAAATATTTAAAAGCTGTGTTGCAAATCTATTTTTATTGTTAAAATTATTCTTTATTTAATCAAAAAATTTAACTATTCCATGTTTGGTTCTGACTGTATCCTGCGTATTCAAAAAGTTACAAATTTGTATTTTTTAATCGAATATTTGATACTCGGTCGAAAATTCATCTTCTTGGTTGAAAATTGTTTTTTTTTAATATAATTTTTTAAATAGAATTTTTGTCTGAAAATTCAACTATATGTTTTATTTTCAGTTGAAACAGTATCCTGTATATTGTATAAGTTAAAAATTGTACTGTTGGGTAGAAAGTTCATACATTTTGTTAAAAACTACTATTTTTGGGTAAAAAGGAAACCTCAAAATGAAAGAACAGAAGTACTTTTTTTGCGGTTTTTTTTTCAAGTAGATACAGTTGAATTTTATGGCATTGGATCAAAACAAGATTAAATAGAGTTGTAACATGTAACATTTACTCTGAAATCGCTGCAAAGATGACATTTTTTTCTTTCTGTGAATCTCCTTTGATAAGAGTTGAACTTTTTGGTCCACAGTTCAGCTATTTTGTAGAAAATTTATCTTTTAGGGTAAAAAATTCTTCTTCTTTGTTGATAGTTTCACTTTTTGGTTGAAAATCTTGTGTTAAATTGATAATTTTTTTTGAAAATCATCCTTTTTGTTGAAGATTAATCTTTTTTTTCTTAAAAATCCACTTTTTTCAAAAATTTGACTTTCTACCTTAAAAACTTTTATTTTATTTAAATAAGAAAATGATTTATGGTTTTTATGCTAATTTATTATTTACATTATTCTAGGGAATATTTATGGGGCGGCTCAAAAAGAAGGAAAGCAGCCGGCAAGAGACTTTTTTAATTTTAACAATTGCAGTTGCAGTATTTAACTTAATCCTGCATTAGTATTAATTTCTAGATTAAAGTTGATTATATCGTACCAGTAATATCATATAAGTTCTATTTAATAAAAAAACTATGCATTTATATCTCAAGTATTTATCGAATTTTAACTCTTTCATAATTAATTTATAATTTGTCTAATTACAATTATATTTTATACTTTATTGATTTATAATTTATGTAAGGCTTTTAAATACTATGGTAAATATTTTATACTCTGTATCTGAATTCGTATGAAGTTGTACTAATTGAATAGTGAGATGACTTTTATTAATTTATGAATAGATTTCAATCTATACCAATCATCAGTAAAAAAAACTACTAATTCGTAGAAAAAGCGTTAACATTAGATTCATAAATAATTATTTTTTATTAATTACATTTTTAACGATTTTTATACGCATTAGTAACCTTTTGATTAATGATTATTATCGGAATGCCTACTCTAAATCAATTGATAGAGGACTTCCCACTATTTACATAGTAGAACCTATCCTATAGTCGACCCTGCAATATGGTCTATTTGCACGTGTATATTGCTAAACAGACCTTCCATTTTTCTCCTTGTAAGTATCTCGGGTAGTAAAATGTTTTTGTAATTATTAAAATAATTATTAAAAAATGTATTTTGTCACATACTAGATACATCACGTGATGTAGGAATATTTCAAGTTACTAGGCAGTCTGATAAGTACCTGAAAATTCTAAGATATGGCATTATTATTCACTAATATGAACCATTTTCGTCGAGCTTGATCCTTTAAATGACGCCTGTCAAAACTTCAGCCATTTATGTTTACGCATTTATAAGTTACAGCACTGAGAAGCGACTAACCTCCGAGTTTTTTTTTTAATATGGAAAAATCTGAGTTTCAAGTTTTGATCAAAGAATACTATCTTCGCAAGAAAACGATATCCGAGACCAAGGCCAAGCTGGACTCTGCACCGTCGATTGGAACGATTCATAAATGGTTTACCGAGTTTCGTTGTGGCCGTACGAGCACAGTTGATGCTGAACGATCTGGGCGCCCAAAAGA
>NC_046657.1:103792419-103801455 GCF_010883055.1 Belonocnema kinseyi | reverse complement strand
TTATTTGTATACATAACAATTATACTCGGTTAAAACTTAGACATTTCTGTTAGAATAATTTTCAAACAGGTATTCAACCACATATCGAACTATGAAGCTTTCGAGCGTCGTGGTCCAAATTCTCTCCCGAATTTAGAACTAGTTGGCCAAGAAAGACAAATTTTCAAAAAATTTCAAAATGATCAATGTTGAATTTTCATCAGAAATGTTAATTTTCAACACAGAAAGATGACTTGTTTACAGTGAAAGGTGAATTTTCAAAAAGAGAGTAAAGCTTTTAAGCTAAAAAGTCGAACTTTTCAGAAAGCATTGGACTCTTAAATCAGAAAAGATGCATTTTTAACAAATTAGCTAAATTCTTGACAAAAAAGTTAAACTTTCATAAAACAAGAATAATTAGCTACTCAAAAAGAAGACTTTTTAACAAAATATATGAATTTTCTATAAAATAATTAGATTTTCAACAACAAAAAACTAAATTTTTTACAAGCACGAGTAACTTTCTGCCCAGAAAGACGATTTTTTCTCAAAATATATACATTTTCTATCAAATTATTAAATTTTTAACAAAAAGAATTAAATTTTCTACAAAAAGATTATCTTTTTGCCCAAAAAGGCAAATTTTTAACAATAAAACATGAATTTTCTACCAAACAGTTGAAATTTCAACTTAAACAATACACATTATGAAGTTTTAACAAAAAATGGTATAGTCAAATTTTCAGATAGAAACTGTGATGAAGAAAACTTTGAGCAAAAGGCGAATGTTCAAAAAATTTGTTAAATTTGTAACCCAAAGAAAGAATTTTCATCCAAAAAGATTTATTTTCTATTAAAAAATACCAATTTCCAATTTATCCAATTAACAGGATAACATTTTAACGAAACATAAATAAATTGTCTACAAAGTTATAAAACTTTAAACCAAAATAATAAATTTTGGAAAAGAAGGATTAATTCGCTACTAGAAAAGACCAATTTTGAACAAATTACATGAATTTTCACAACAAACAAGAAAGTTAAGTCACAAACAGTTTAATTCAGCCAAAAATGTTTACTTAGAAATAGATCGATGATCTGTTGGCTGAATGCCAACTCTTCATGAGCTCTGCGTAGTAATTGTGTCCTGTCGATGCTATATCCTGCAAAAGAACGTTAACGGACAAAAAATCATATTATAGAAGAATTGATTTTTTATACATATATCTGATTATTAAAATAATCACAGCAATACAACTTTACACATTGTATTTTTTAATCCTAATCTCAAAGTTGTTAGTCCCAAAAGTTCTTGAGAACTTTTGTCTTTTCATTTTTTTATCGTCACTTGTCTAGTTTATTAGAATTTTTATTTTATAGTTTTACTGTTATTTTCAATGATTGAAACAAAAACTGCCCATATTGTTAAAATTTTATTAATGACAAATTTCTAACTCTATTTTCGAAGAGCATCTTTTGTCTATTCAATTTTTTCATAGCCTGCATCGTTTGTCCAAAAATTTAATATTTTTATTTTTAGTGTTATTTTTGCGAATGTTTGACCGGGAGATGTATTTTTTATTTTGTATTATTTTTTATGCTGTCAAATTTTAATTTTCGATTTTTCAAGAAACTTTAAGATTTGTTATGGTAATATTATAGGGAATTTAAAATGCAACATCTCTGTTTTTGAGACTTTTTTCATATCGTGCGATATTTATCCCTGAACTTTAATTTTCGTTTACTTTTAATTTTGTTAGTACTATAATTCTGATAATCTTCTTTCATAAAGAAGTCAGTAACGAAAATCATTTCTTTGCTTAGTACTACGAATAACCTTGTGGAGAATTTTTTTATCTTAAAAAAAGTGTCTGAAAAAATTTCAAAATGTGTTTACTTTTTAAATTTTTGTCCGAAATGGCTGGCTAACGAACGTGTCTTTTGATTCAAGACAATGAAAGATTACACAATAGGCAAATCCAATTTGATAATTGTTTCGAAAGTTATGGTGCTAAAAAAAACTAAAAATCTGCAAACATACAGAGAAACAGACAAACAGACATATAAATAGGCAGGCAAAGAGACAGACACATTCGTAAAAACTTGTTTATCGGATTCAGGGGGTCGAAACAATTAAAATCCTTTTAAAAGGTATGCAGAATGCTTACAAGTTTATACGGATGTTTTCTTAATTTTATAAAAAAAATTCTAATCCTTTCAAAAAATATATAGGAGGTTTAGATTGTTGAGAAGTTTCGAAAAGATAAAAAAATAATTTAAAATTGAAAAAAATTAGAAAAGCTCAGGATAAATTGTAGATTTTATAATATTAAAAAAACTTCAGAAATTTGTTTAATAATATAAAAAGGTTACATGAGAATTAAACAGTTTTCTTAAATTCCATGGAAAAAGCTGTTAATGATTTTTTATTCTAAAAAGTAAATTTCTCGAGAAAATTATAAAAGATTTTAAACAATTGTAAACGATTTACTTAAATTTTAAACAAGAATATAAAATACATTAAAGCAAGAATTTTTAATTTTGAAAGATAATAACATTTTAGAAAAAATTGCGTCAATTTTGAGAGGATATTTCAAACGATTTCATAAATTTTTCTGAAGTCAATCTGTTGAATTAAGAACATATTTTTTAATTTTTTATGATGTTTTAATTTTAAGTTTTAAAGAGTTTCAAATAAAGAAGATTTTGATGAATTTTGAAATGTTTCTGGCATATCGAACAAAATTTTTGAGGTATCAAGATGATTTCATTAATTTTGAAAGATTTTTAGAAATTGAGAAGAGAACCACACTATGTAAGAACTTGGCAATATTTCCGAAAATGTATTAAATATTTCTCAATTTTTCCTAAACTTTCAAAAGTGCAGAATATCTTTTAAGCGGACCTAAAGCTTTCTTAAATGTTTATTTGTATATCAAACTAAAAGTTATTATGATGCTAGTACCGTCCAAAAATGTATGCTTACTGAAATATATTTCCCAATATTCGTAAGTGTTATTAAAAAGCTAAAAGTTAAAAAATGAAGAAAAATCTTACGAAATTGTATTACAAATAAAAAATTCCAAGCTATACAGAAATCATGAATTTAATAACTCAGTAAGCACTAAAACTATATATAGTTGAAAAATCTGTGTCAAGACTTTACGAAGTTGTTTTGGAAAAAGGTCTCCGCCGCTATCATGAAACTTAAAAGAAAATTATTCAGTAAACGATAAAACTATGTACCATTAAAAATGTGCGCATACTAAAAAATAGGTTTTCATATCTGCCGGAGTTACTAAAAAGTTTAAAGCTAATAAAAACAAATTTTATTACCTCACTCTTTAAAAATTCTAAACCTCTATTAAAATCATAAGTTTGACATTTCAGTAAAAATTAACACTGTATAGAATCAAATATAATGGGCGCCAAATAAATAACATACCGTAATGTTTTTCGTAATTATTAAAAATTTTAAGTAAAATGAAATCTCTTTGCTGCGTTTCTTGGATCTCTTATATACAAAAGCTCACTTACAAATATTATTTAACTGTCATTACATTCTCATTATAATACACATGCTTCACGCTTAATTTTTTATATAATTTCATATAACTCCTAATTAAATTATATAATCATAATAATGCATTATATATGTTTGTAAGCCCTTTGAGGAAGTTTTTGATCTGGCTTTGGTTCAATCATACTTAAAATTACTCTTAATTTCTTTCACGAGAATCGTTTGACTGGAAAATTAAAATGTTCAATATTCCAATATCAGTCACTATATTTAAATAAAAAACCGCAAGTTCTGTAAAAAAACGTAGACACGATTTCGTACGCCTTCTTAAAAGAAACAATTTTTCTTACTATTTTTAATATCGCATAGTTTAGCCAAAAAAAAAAGATTTTTGATTTTTTTAAAGCTTAATCACGATAACTATACGTCTTATCAAAAAATAGTTTAAGGTACGTTTGTAAATCCTTTTAAGGTGAATTATTTTGTTACTCAACAGATTTTTCGCATCTTACAGTTTGTGGGAAGCGTTCCCAGTGGGCACACGCGTTAAATAACATCTTTAGAACGGCTTTAAAATGTCCTAAAACAGTCCATATACCGCTTCATAAACATGCAATGTTCCAGAGACGTTTTATAGACGTGTTTTGAACATAAAACGTTTTTAGAACATTATTTGGACTCACTTAGGACAGTTTTTAAAACGTTAAAATGACGTCTTTTAACTTGTACGTCCAAGAAACGATATTAGGACGTTCTAAAATGGTGTATCCACTGGGTTATCACGATAAAAATGAAAGCCCTTCATCTTAGCAGAAGATGGTATCAAGTGAATTTGTAGATCTTTTGGATCTGAATTATTTTTCATGTTGGATTTTTTTCATTTTTCGCATAGTTTTTCTATAAAATCTTTTTTTTTTAAGCGATATCGCCTTGTTCTCGTTTGGTATATCAAAGGCATAAAAAATTGCTTTAAATTTCTACATAGCTAAAAATATGATATTTAGCGCATGCGTTAATTTGTTATCATAATTATTATTTTTCTTAAATGAAGGTAAAAAATGAATCGTATTTGTTTCGAACTCAATGTTCCCAATCTTGGGAAGCCCCTGGTTATTGATATATTTAGCGAATATTATGTGCATGTATATGCTGTTGTGCCCAGCTGTAGAACCGATAGGCATTTGTTTTTCTGAACATACAAGCTGAGAATATTTTCGAGTTTTTGCAAATTCAAGCAGTTTATTAAACCACGAAAATTCTACGGAAATTGTACTTTACCTCTGAAATTCACGGCCTGCAATGGACTCTGGAAGCTCCTATAAAATTTTGCTATCAGTAACGCTACCCCAGGTCGTCTCCGGTAGGTCACGACCGTCGTCCCAACAAATTTAGTTTGCACCAGGTGCAAAAAATATTTCTTCTTCAAGGAAGTGGAGTTCTAAATAAACCTTAAAAGCAACCAGCCAATTTTGTTCATGACTCATCATTAGAAAATAACCTCCAAGTACACTAGGTGTAAAATATACATCTCACTTCAGTAATATTAATTCTAAGTCAACCTTGGAGGGAACCCACTAATTTTTTTCCTGACTCTTCATTGTACAATAAAAATTGGTTGGTTCCCTCCTCAAATTCCTCGAGGGGAATGTATTTTTTACACCTGGCGAACTTAGAGGTTATTGTATAGTGAAGAGTCATGAAAAGATTTGGTTGTTTGCCTTTAAAGTTCACTTAAAATTAAAATGCCTCGAGGGAGATGTATTTTTTACACCTGCAGGCGGGAACACAGAAAAAACTGAAGTTTTCAGTGGAACCTGTTTTTGGTTCCAAAGGAGCTGCAACAAAAATGAACCCTACTTGCTGAAAAGGAGCCCAAAACGATAAATAAGCTCTAAATAATACCACACATGGGGTTCGAAAGGATCTCAAATGTAATTGTGCAATCTTGTAAATAAAAAGGCTTATTCATGTCAGTGTTCACAATCTTGGCAACTTTTTGAACTGCGCTTGCATCGTGCCGGCAACACAATTGGTTACTGTTGGCGCGCTGATTTTGAATATTGTCGTTATTCAAATATGATATTTACAGGGTCCAAAACTCAAAGTGTAACAAATTGAAAAGACTATAAATTCAGTTTGGAAAGTTACTTTTATTTAATTCAAACTACAAAATGTGAGACAATAATTCAAAATTCAGAATAAATTTACTTTTGTTCGATATGACCACCTTTTGCCTTGACTATGGCCTTGAGACAGTCCAAAAACGAATCGCAAGCTGTCTGAATGTGACTTGCAGGTATTTTGGCCCACTTGCGGACAATGGCTTTCTTCAGCGTCTCGAGACTGGTGTATCTTTTAGTTCGGACCTTGCTCTCCAAAATGGCCCAAAGAGAATAATCCATTGGATTCGCGTCTGGCGAATTCGAGAGCCATTGTGTGGACGTTATGAAGTTTGGAACGTTGTTTTTCATCCATTCTCGGTTCACCCGAGCTTTGTGAGGAGGTGCCGAGTCCTGTTGAAACGGCCATGGTCTTCCACTGAAATGTTTGTCCGCCCACGGCTTCAAAGCAACCTCCAAAATACTTTCCTGATAATATTTGGCATTTATCTTGACGCCAGGCTCGATGAAAACGATTGGAGAGCGCCCATCTGCGGTTACAGCGGCCCAAACCATTATCTGTTGCGGGTACTGCCTCCTGGTGGCCAATCCATGACTCAAATTCTCGTATGAACGGTCGGTCAAGTAAACCCTATCGTTTTGAGAGTTTAAGAATTGCTCAATTGGAAACAATTTTCTTGTCAGAAAACACTATGTTCGGAAATTGACCGCTTTCGGCCAAGCGAAGCAACTCCTTCGCTCTCTTAAGTCTAAATTGTTGCTGCCTTTTGATGACCACCTACATGACGTTTTGCGATTCTACCAGTATTTTTGTAATGAATTATGGTGCGATAAACAAAAACTTTATTCACTTCAAGGTGATTGAGCTCACGAACAATCTCTGGTTGTGATTTTCCAGCTAAATATAAAGCAATCACACTATTACGTTTGAAATCCATCACTGATTTTTTTCGCGTGCACTTTTAGCAAAATGCTTTTGTGCGCTTCTAAACAATACTCATAACTGTCATTTAGCTAAATTTTACACAGCTGATGCTCATTCTTCCGCTGTGGGAGCGGTCGGAAGATGGTTACACTTCGAGTTCCGCACCCTGTATAATAAATATTGATTATAAAATGCATTAACAGTAATTTCTTAATCATAAAATAAGATTTTGAAGTGACAGATAACAATTTAATTCGATTTTAATTAAAAACACGTTATGAATTTCGAGTTCAGAGAAAGAAATCATTTTTTTTAGCACAATGATTAATCTTGTGTCTGTCGAGTTTCTAATTTTTATTGTTTTCATTCAAAACAATTTGACTTGGAAAAAATCAATAAAGTTACTAAAAATCAATTGAAAATTTTGTTTCTTTCTAAAGTTAAAATAAAAAACGTTTTTTGTAATAAAATCACAATATTTTTTCATATGTCATTCAAAAATTCTATTTTAGGATTAATAAATCACTTTTGAAGCATTTTCTTATCATTATTTATTATAAATATAATATTTCAATATTTATATAATTTAAAATGCGCGCACCTAAAGTAACAAATCGTGTTGCTGGCGCGAAGCAAGCGCAGTTCAAAAAGTTCCAAAAATTGGGAGCACTGATTCATATACAAGAAAATTTTCGTCGTAGGTCAATGGTCGATAAAAGAATTCTTTATGCTCACATTTATAAATAAGTCATTATCAATAATATTCAATTATTAAAAAGGAAATCTTGCATTAATCCTTTTGAATTTCTTTCTTTATTTCAAGAAAATACCCACAAGTATGTTAAACTATATAATGTAAGGACACCTTTTTACGAAGGTCGAATTTGAATAAACTGATGAATTAATTTTAAACTTCGAGTTCGTTTCTAGGTTCTCAATCAATCAATTTTTCCATAAATCAACAAAACAGCTAATATATTGTTAGGTGTGCCCTCGGGTTGTTGCAAAAACGAATGCAAAAATGAATGTTTCTGAAGCCTGTCTACTTTCATTTCATTTAAAGCAACTGAAGGTCATTGCAATATTTGAAAATATTAATAACGGCTAATTGGCTGTGCTGATATTAGTAGTGCTTGGTGAAGACTATGCTTCTAAAAGATTCACTTAATAATAATTAATTACAAAAGTTTATTAATTGTATATCAAAGATTTCTTTAATAAAATTATGCGAATAATTTTTAAGATTTTTCATAACTTTTAAGAGCAGGTTAAAAGAGGTTAGGTAAGGAATAAATTTGCACTGACAATCAATAAAATTGCATTGAATTTCCAATTTTTAATTGACCAATGATTTTAAATCATGGTACTTTAAAGATGGTGTAGACTTAAGCCAATTTTGTTTTAAAGATTCTAAAATAAGTGAACCTTAACAAGTAAGAAGAAAACTGAATAAATATTGATATCGTTTGCGTTTCCTATACCGACACATTTTGTAAATTGCTAACTTACCAACCAAATGAAACCAACTTTCATTTGAGTTGCGACGTGAGTGAACTCCTAGTTTTTGCTGTGAAGTTAGTAGAATTTATACGGAATTTGAACGGAATTTCCGTAGAATTTCCTGCTGTAATTTCTGTAGAATTTTCGTGGAGCACTTTCCGGTAAGTCTTTCTACGTGGGAAAGTACATTGTATTGTACAAGATGATAATTAATATTTATTATGTCGGAAACCAAAAAGGCCCTAAACAATATGATTAATATAATTTATTTGGGCATTCCTCAATCATTATTTGTTATAAATATTAAATTGGAATATTTATATCATCCAAAATCAGCGCACTTACAGTGACCAATCTGGTTGTCGGCACGATGCAAGCGCAATTAAAAAAATTCGCAAGGCTGGGAACACTGTTCGTAATTCGACATATATGTCAAAAACAATATTTTTTATTGATATTAGAAGAACTACAAATCGCTGAAGTAGATTAAGTACCCATCAAAAATTCTACAAATTTCACTCTCACGCTCAGGAAATAATTTGCTTTATAGCAATTTTTTTATTAATTGCCGTCCAATATGACTATATCTTGCCAGATAAAGTCAGATCTGAGAACTTTAGAAATAATTCCTCATACATACTTCTATTTGAATTTTGAAAATAATCGATTTTTCATTAATTAGTCACACCTGCAGCGATAAGTTGTTCCCCAGATTGCTATACTTTCAGGGTAAGCCTGTTAAATAGAATTCTTCATCTGTTTTTGGTAAACTTTTCAATCTTGTAACATTTTTCCAGCTTTTTCACTTAGGATACAATAGGATACAATACTTTAACATGATATCTGCTATTGTGGTATTTTGATAAGTACTAGCCAAATAGAAAAATGAACTGTTACCAGGTGTATACATATGAAACCGGTATTGCCATCTAGCGGCCAGTAGGCACACTTGTAGGCACTGTCGGAACTTACCATTTGTGCTAATTGGCGTA
>NC_046657.1:103780416-103792319 GCF_010883055.1 Belonocnema kinseyi | reverse complement strand
GGCGCATACTTTGAATAAAATATTTGTTATCATTCTCTTGAAATAAATGTGTTTTTTTCTTGAAAAAATACCGGTTTCATATGTATACACCTGGTAGCTTTATCAAATAATAATACTTGATTACAATTATTAGAGGAGAGTACCCAAATATAAAATACCAACTCTGTTTGGCTTGATTGTCGGAATTCTATGCACTGAATTTGAAATTAATATAGGTCATTTTAAAGGAAATTTAGTTTGTCATAAGGAGCTCAAATAAAAAATGTTATGAATAATTTTGTTTTATGCTGAAAACACAAAAAATGTAAAAAAGTGCTTTATCCAAACTCGTCAAACTATTCTCATAATATGAGATACCCCAGGAAATAGCTAATAAAATGCAAAATAAAGTATTCTTTTTAATGAAAAACTTCATTCTATGTTTTCGAAGTATAAATTTACTGCTATTTAGATATATTTAGTTTTTGCAGTAGTCGCAAACACTTTTGTAACCAATTTTCCCCGCGCAGCCACAGTGTTATAAAAACCACAGGTATCTCATATTATCAGAACCACACCGTGCAACTATGCACTTACTATGTCTGACCTGTACAATGAAAAACTTCAACACTAGCGATATTTTTCTACTTAGTTATTCAATTTCCATCACTCCAGACAAACTTTACTGATAAATACATATTTAATTGATAAGAAATAGGGTTTAAAAAATTCCCTTCCAAGAACTCGACCACCATCGATTTCACAAAAAGTTCGCCAATAATCTTTAGAACCCCAACAAAATGTAGACTATACCACGAAATTACTCTTTCTTCAAGGGCTACAAGCTACTGGTAGAACCAACAGAGTGGGTCTCTTAGTTTAGCTAATACTCCGCATTCTCATATTACGAGAATATCTCATATTCGAGTACTCTCCTCTATATTAAAATAATAATTGGATTTTTTTTTCGGTTTGCACATGGTCGAATTAAGGGTTTTATAATGTCTAACATCTCAAGTGGAAAGAATCATCAAATTGTTTTTCAGGTCATCAAGGAAAAACTGTTTACAAGAACATAAGGCGGACTTTTGAAATAATCTTATTTGTGCGTTTTTAATTATTTCTCAAAAACTAATGGACTTCTGATTTTAGCATTCAAATGGCATGTAGAGGACATTCCAACATATTCAGATAAAAAATTAATCAAATAAAAACTGTTTTTTTTAAAGAAATTCAATTGAAATTAGTTTTTGAAACTTGTTTTAAAGAAATATGTTTTCAAAACTGCATCCTATTACGAATAATTGTAGCAACTGTACCTTAATATAATTATAATCATAAAAGTTATACATGTTTATATTTTTAATTATAATATAAATAGCAATTTGATTAAATTTAATTTCTTATATCATTTAAAGTGAAATTTCACTAAAAATATATACGCTGCAAAATGTCCCGCTACGTAAAAAGTTATCTCTACAATCCACATTGTTTTTAAAATTACAGTTTCTTAAGTAATGCCATTAAGGAACTAGATAATTAATAAAATCGGAATTATCCAGAAGAGTGAAAACATATTATTTCAAATCAGAATTTTATTTTATTTAATTTTTAAAAATTACTAACTAATAATTTGCAAAAAAAAAAAGAAATGCACAAAACAAATGTTGGAAGCTTTGAAGTTATTTTTGTTTTTTATGGTTGCATAGGAAATATCAGAAGTCAGTTAAACCAGCTTTAATGATAGTTTGAACGAAAACCTGCCTGCTACAATTTTACATTATTATCTTATTTCATGTTCACCAGTAAGATATTAATGTTCTGATAATTCACCATTTTTATTTTTATTTTGTTGTCGATGTTCTGCTACGCTCATTGGTTCCTTTGTAGCGTCAAATCGTAGGCTTGAGGAATCTTATTTTTTATCATATTTAAAGCCTGAGAGATTACATTTTTACGTTTTATTACGATTTTATTTACTTCCTATTTATATATAAATGAAATAAAAAAAGTAAACTGCATGTTTGAAATTTTTTGTGAACCTAATATGAAATACGATTTGATTCTGAAAAAGTAAGAGATTGATTCTGTAGATTTTGTAGATGTCGCAACGCCAATTATTAAATCAATCGGACCCAACAAAGAGCCAAGTACAGACACCAATGCCGCCCCATTCTGAGAAGAGCACGTTGAATGCAATTATAAAGGAGAAGAATGTGCGGCTAAGAGTTGTAATATACTTTTATAGCTAGACCCTTTAAAGCCACCTGAAAATGGTCGAAAGTCGCCAAGGGGTATTCACAACCTAAACTCGATGTCGACTAAGTCAAGGTGGTTGAAGCGGCATTGGATGAGTTTATCGACGGGTTGCAATATGGAGAATTCATTATGAAGTTCAAGGTTTCCGCTTCAAGAATAATGCTTTTATAGTAAAATTTTTGGACAAAATGTCCCGAGTTTGGCTCATTGAAGCTGTTGGAATATTACAACCTTGAGTGGCAACTAAGATTGAAGTGATTTATAGAACATCCCCCAGGTCAAGCTTCATATTGCTCAGGAAGAATCTGATACCTTTAAGCAGATGATTGGCAACAAAGCAAACGCGTTTTACTTTGATACAATAAGCTTGTGCTTAAAAGGCGAAAGTATGATGCTTAAATAACAGAAGCGGATCAGTCGTTTATGACAGTTTTTTAGAAACACGTAGGGCAAAACCTTGTGTTAGATGTGATATCATATCTACGGGATGACCAAGGTTTTGTTCTAGACACGTATGTTCGAGAAATATTCACATACAGATACGCCTCTTCTTGACAGTTTTCGGAGTATTGTACCGGGCAGAATCAAGTACAGTGACTAATTAGAATTTTACCACATATTTAAAAAAGCTGTGCTTAAAGTGTATAACCAGCTCTATCTCTCTCTCACTTTGTATCAAGAAAGCAAACAGAGATGCCCCTGGTGGAATCCCGGTACTAAGGACTCAGAAGGATATGATATCAAATGCCGTTAGGGGCTTATGAAGTGATTATTGTCAGGTGATCGAGAAAATGCCTGCCACTATTGGACTCCAGAAAACCTAAAGAGGTAACTCATCATGTTGATTGAAGGCATTATTTTTGCCTTCGAATAAGATGGTTGAGATGAATAGTTAAATCTCAGGACACATAATGAGCATACACTTCCCGGAAACTAATAGTGTCTATTTTTATAGCAGCAGGAAGTGATAAAATATTGTCTGCTATAATCCGAAAAGGATTGCAGTCCTATTTGGATGCATTGTGCGGCAGCTATCAGGTGCGCTTGGCAGTAGAATATACTCCGGTGGCCTGGAGAATGCAATTTTCATTCCAAAGCTTGTTAAGATACATATTATTTGGCCAAATTCTATAGATTGTTTAGCTTGACAGCCTGTGCCTCCGCAGCTAACACTTAATACTTTTATACTATTTACAATATTTACAGTTTTCTTACACCTACTTCCTCTCTTATTCATAATTTTTCCTTCACTATTCCTCTCCTTTCTTTCTTCTCTTCTTCACCATCTTACACAACACCCCTTTCACCCATTCTACTGCCCTTCTGTCCGCCCTATCATGAAACAGTACCTTCATGCTTATCCCACTCCTTTCCAACTCTTCACACTCCTATACCCAGTGCTTAACTTTTGCCTTCACCTTCACACACGATTCACACATTCTCTTCGCTCTAAAAAGCCAGAACCTATTAAAATCCTGTGTGCAACCGCATTTCATTCTTGCTATAAGTTCCTGACTTCCTTGCTCTCCTTTCTCACACAAATATTGCACCCTTTTCCTTGGCATAATCCACACATAGTTGCCGTTTAACGTTTGCTCTCTTATTCTCTTCTCTCCTTCTGCTTTTTCATTCTCCATGTCATTCTTTTGAATCAACTCATATACCTTCCTTCCTTGCTCGTGCATCCTTCTCACTTCATTAATCTTCAATCCATTCGTTCTAAAATATCTTTCCCTTTGCACCTCCATCTTCCCACCCCTACGCCTGTTCTTCATCCACCAACACTTCCGAACCAGCCTACGCCCCCCTATTTCAAAAATTTCACCTTATATTTATACGCTCGACTCTCCGTTCTAATCCCTAGACGCGTTGATCCTGTCTCCCTTCTGACAATATAGATCGGCGTATTCCTTGTCAACCCCAGTGTCACTTTACATATCTCTTCTGTATCCTGTTTACCTAATCACTTACCGTCCACCCCCACATCTGCACTCCGTAAAAGAAGACATTCATCACTAACGAATCGAACAATTTCATTCTTCTTACAAAATCATCTCCGAATAACCTCTTCCTGAGCCCGCACACCTGCCTCATCATCACGTTTGCTCTTCTCACCCTGTCTTTTATATGACAATCTACTTCCCCATTCCTTCAAAACAGGAAGCCCAGGTACACAAACTCTTTCACCTCTTGTACCACTTTTCCCTTTCACTTTTACTCCTCTCCCTTATCTAGGACCACATCCGGACTTCTCCTTCTCTAACATCTCCTACCATTCCGGTCGCTATCTTACTTTCCATATCCGCGATTGAAATTGCAAAAAGCGATGAGCTCAGCGGGTACCTTCAGAGATTCCCTTCCCCCCTCGCAGCCTATCTTTTGTCACCTCATATACTCCCTTACCCTTTTGATCAGGTCTGTCTCCATTCCTCTCTCTTACATTACCTCCGACAACCTTCCCCTATCCACCGAAAGGAACGCGCCTATTAGCTGTTTAGTTATATGCTCTATCATTTAATTTGTGGGCGCTTCTGATCAATCACACAGAGTTACTAACACCGTTAATAGGTGGGCGTATATAATGTAAATGTACAATGGATGACATCACTGTGGAGAATGGTAATGTAAAGACGAAGTGTCACATGCTGGCTTTATATATAACGAATCGAATATGAATATTGAATTATGACATGCCCACGTCTACAAAGCACACCAAAAAGATAACACATGACATTAATCATCAAATTGATAGCTGAATGGTCGACACAGATCACTTTCTTTGCCAAAATCATTTTTACAGCAGACACACTATTTAAAAGTCCTTATGGTCTGTAAAGTTAGTAGCTGCGTTGAGAAAAAACAACGTAAAATTTCGGCTTAGGAATTTCCGAAGATCATTGTCAGAGTAAAACTTTGCGTTAAATCTCTGATCATAAATCCTTGTTCATTTATCTACAGAAATATTTGCATGTCAATGGTTAATTAAAGATCTTGAGATAATGGCCAGGTTCATATTAATTGAAAGTAAGGGATCGGTACTTTCTTTACCGATTAAACGGAGTAGCACAATTGACACCTGTCCTATTCTATGGACGCGTTCATAGAAATGACAGGTCAGTTTCTTTTTCTTTCTATTTCCTATTTCACTTCTGATGGCCGATTTATGATTTTTAACAATATTTTAATTTTTTTCTCATATGAATATATTTACAACTTTAATTTGCCGCCAATTTATGAAAAATAGAGGCAGTGATGTAAAGAACGCGGATATCTCTAAAATGAGCAGTTGTGATTTCTATTTATTTTTAGGTTATGCTAACCCATCTGTCACCAGTATCAGCCTAAGAATATACAAGGATTACCACTGCACATCTCAAAGATATCCGAGTTCACACCTCAATAAATAATTCAAATTTGAGGTTATGCTCACTTCCAATTGTACCTGTAAATTCACAAAGAATGTATTCACTTATTATATTCTCAATTCAAGAAAACAGTCGACGTTTATTTAATACCCAACTAAATTTCTAAGCAAATTTTTTTTTAATTAGTGCGGTTTCTACAGAGCATTGATCCAACGCTGGTGCGAGTGAAATCGCATCTAGCTTAGGGACTTTGATGCTGTTTCTAAGTCAAAAATCAAACGAACCTCTCTTTCTATGTCCACCCGTTAAAAAAAGAGGCTGTTCGATTTTTGACTTTCCACACGGTATCGGAGTCCCACTGCTGAAGCCCTGCAGTGGCTGCTTCAAAGTCAAAAATCGAGCGAACCTCTCTTTCTATGTCCACACGTTAGAAAAAATTTAGAAGGAAAGTGTCACTGTTAGCCAGTTCCCCACTGTATTAGCTATTATAGCCTTCCTGGGGTGGCATTGTGATGCCCTGCTCCAATTTAATGGATCAAATCTTTGTTTTTATCGCATGAATTTAGACACAAATGTTTGATCGTTTTGAAGTGATCAATCGCAAGAATCTCCTCATACATTGTACTCGTATGTCAAAGGAGAGGAGCAATATTCGATAATCGAGAATTCTTCCCGACTTCTCAATTATTGACCGTCATTTTTCTCTTTTTGGTAAGTAATATAAAAAAGTTATAAGTGCAGTCGTTCGTTTGAAAACAATTAAACATCTCTGTCTACTGACCGCAAATCTCTATTTCCATTCGGCTCAATCCTGCCTATTCAAAATTCTTTATATTATGAAAAAAGTCAGATATAGTTCGAAGACAAACCATTCTATCAAACGTAAACGCAATGCTTTTCCCGCGTTGCAAGAGAAATAAAAACTGGGCTCTCACTCAGCTTCGTTCAAATTTCGTAAGTTCAAAAAAGACTTCCCCCACCTTTGTCTTTTTCCTTCTTGTGAACATTGCTTGAAACAATTGAATATTGCTTGACCTGCTTTAGTGGGGCTCCGATACCATGTCGAACATCGAAAATCTAACGGACCTCTTGTGCTAACGTGTGGAGATAAAAAGAGAGGTTTTTCGATTTTCGATATTATGTTAACTATATTTTTAGTGCTTTTTCCATAGTTGATTATTCCTTTATTAAATGTTGTACATTTTTAATTTTTCTATCATGTTTTACGATTAATAACTGCAATTTGTTTTATTTGAAATAACTTTTAGTTTGAAAAATATACTTCCTTTTTTCATCATATTACAACTCAATTAACAAATTACCCAACTGTTGTAGAGGGGTCGGTCTTTATTTCGTAAAGACAAAAGTTTGGAGGGGGATTGAACCCCCTAAACACCTCCCCTGGATTTGCCACTGGCTGCAAGGTTTATTTAAACATTCCGACAAACGTTTGTCAACCAACCAACAAATCAGGATATCCATTCACACCTTCGGAAAAATCAAACAAATCTAGTAATATTTTAGTTATCTTCTGAAACATACAGAAAGATTACTAAAATATTGCAAGATTTGACTAAATTTTCCGAGGATGTAAATGACGCAGCTATCTCTGGCATACATGATCATTAATCCTGTATATTTTCAGGTTATGTGAACCTATGTTTTTACCAAAGAACACACAAAAGTAATCACTGCGCATGCTATAGATATCTCCACTCTTGTTCCACTGCTCGTTACCTCAGTGCTCCCAATACCGGCCCACAACCGAAACTGTGCATACGTCGCACCAGCAGCCTCATTTGATTCTTATCGGGGTTTTAAGAACAAAAAATAATATCTAAATAAACTTAAAGCAAAAAATTATTTGTTGTCTAAGTTTTAAAAATAAATTAAGCTCTGATTATTTTTGACGTTTGTGTCCATGGTGCGCAGAAATTCAAATCAACCGTCAATATGGATTGTTACGTACATGTCTACTGCGCAACTTCATTTCTCGAGCGACCTCGATAACGTGAAAACTCTCTCCGAAATTTTCATAGAATCGAGGTCTGACTGTACCTCATCACCATTTAATCGAGGTACCGATTGTGCTACCACGCTCCGTCGGTAAAGTAATCTTGTTCAAACACATCGTAAGTAGTGCAAGTACCGATTCCGCACTCTTAATAAATATGTACTGGCCCATTGTCCAAGGATTTCTAATTAATCATTGACATGCAAAGATTCCTGCGATTAAATAAAAAATAATTTATTTTCGAGATTCAACGAAAGGTTTCCGCTGTGACAATTACCGTGGCGAATTTTATACACTGTGTCAGCTGTAAACATTATTTTGGCGAATAAAGTATTCTGAATTGACAAGGTGACCATCAATTTCATGATTAATGTCCTGTGTCATCTTTCTGGAGTACTTTGTAGGCGTAAGTATGTCATAATTCAATATTTATAGCCGCTACCGCTTTATAGTCAACCCTTGTTGACTTTAACCCGAATTAATGATTACCTGCAACATTTTTACCCTTGTCTTTCTGTGTAAATCACTACACGGTAATGATGCCAAAGTCAACGTTTCACGATGATGCTGACAACAGGAAGAGATTTCATCTCCCAGTAGGCACTCGTTATTAATAAGCTTAATTGTGTTTTAAACCAATTATTTTCTTACACTTAGAGCTGTTTAGTAGAACTTATAAAGTAATGAATTTTACAAAAAGATGAAAAATTCCTGACCGTAAAAAAAGTAAATTCTATTTTAAAAAAAGATAATTTTTTAAATGTACAAAGTATTTAGTAATATTTGATCGCAAATTATCCTGTGAAGTTCATGTTGAAACAGTGGTATAGAAAGCTATGTCTATCTGGGCGCGTAGATTTGCAGTGCGGAAACCTTGATCTTAAAACGCAGTATTACTTATTGTTTATATAAAATGATGATCAGGTTCATAACAGCACGTTCAGTAACTATCCAACATCAACTCTTAAAGAAACTTTGTACGTCCCGCAGCTGCATATTTTCATAAGAAAAATTGCGACACCGGAGGTCTATAGGCTCTTAGTAGGGGACTAAAGGGAAAATAAATAAATTATTTGCACCAGGAAGTTTCCTTTGGTACACAGGCAGCTATGGAAACTGAGAAATAGGAAAGATCTCTAAGGGGACATATAAATGCTAGCATGTTTTCATTTGAATAGTTCGGCAAGAGCCAGATATTTGTCAACAAGTGATTTGTTTGAGTATTCCTCATTTTTTTCGTTATGTTTGTACATAATTATTTTTCAATAATATCCATGAATCGCACTTAGGTTTTTGTTACAGGAGTTTTCGAAACAGTTTGCAACAAAATCATTCCCCCAAGTCGAGTTTTTTTGTGAAAACGTGAAAATTAGTGTCAAGTTTCGCGAAAGCTTCCAATGATTTTATACTTTCTTAAAAATTTGCAACAAAAAACAATAATCTTCTATTTTACACGCCTTCTAATGAGTTCCATAAACTTGATAGTATTTTTAGTGCACCACGTATGAGGATGTGGTTTGAGGGTAAGCCATTTATATTCGCTAAATACTCCTCGGGATATCTCCTAGTAAACTTTAAGAGCCCAGTTGGAGAAATATTACAGATATTGCCCTGAAACCTTCATATGATCTGATAGTCAATCTAAACTTAAGGTTCTCATATCTGAAGAGAATGGTTAAATGAATGCTTCCAGGGTAGGCAGGAGGTAGCAGGTTATTAAGATCTTTTTAAGCAGGTTAAGATCTTTTTGAGGTGTCGAATGAAAATAAGGTCTGTCTAATCAGAGTTCTTGGCTATAAAAATATTGATGGTAATGAGAAATTATATACACTGGCTAAGATGGTTTCTTTATAGATTTCGATTGGCCAGGATCTCTACTACGATATATCATACACATCGGCAAAGCATCCATTGATAAGCGGCTATTGAAAGAGTAAGCGTACTATTGCAAAATAATCAAAAAGTGTTTACTCCAAGAACCTTATAACTGGTACATGAAATAAGATAATTAATGAAATCTTAAACATGTGAAGCAAGCAGCTTCATGTCTTAGTAGGGAAGCTTACAGGACGCTGTTGCAAGTTCGATTTCTTTAAAAGTTCTCTTATGGATGCGCATGCAACATTTTCCTGCTTACCATACACACTAAAAATATTATACCATTAAATGAAATACACTCATAGAATGCGAGTAAAGGACAGGCAAGTGATTGTCAAATTACAAACACGTTTCCTTGATTTGTAGCGTCCTTTGCCAATCGTATTTATGCAATTACGTTATTTCTTTAGAAAGTATATATTATAGGTATCATACAGTGAAACCCTCAAAGAGCCCTCCCTTCTATAGTCCTTCCGAGAATTGAAGCCGCGCCACGGATGAAAGTAAAAGGTTCTATTGGGGGTATGCGCTGGTCACTCAAGCGTGGCCAAGCAGAAGCGTGGCGGTAAGGAATTCTACCCTAATTTCCTACCTGTGTAAATAAGTCTCGACATTCCGTTAGTTCAATCAAAGCAGGAGACACTCATGAATTAGCACGACAAAACTCAAGCGGAGCAGCAGTGAAGCTCCGATGCCTACTAAAGCCGGTAGGACTGAACGGATGAATATCGTCAAGTTATTGGACCAATGTTTATCAAAAGTAGCAGTGTATATAAATTCATTTTAATCCAAGATTAAGTATAGAATGAAATATAGGTTAAAATTAATTATTCACTATAAGAGTTCTTGTCAATATTTAATTTAAATTGAAATATCTTCTGAATAGTTTCAAATTGGCGGCGTTGTCGTAGCTAACAATAGACTGTACGAATCGATAAAGAAAAATAACAGGTATTGGATAGACAGATAAAGAGAGAGAGAGAGTAAGAGTAGAAAGAAAGGTCCGATCAAGTTCAGACACTTGAAGTGTTGACGTGCAACCTTTCGTCGAAAAGTGTAATCTTTTGTGGATATTGCTGTCTTCTAATGTTTTGATCAAGTGAGCGACTGGTATCTGGACCGAGTATTCGAGAAAAACCTCTGCTTTTAAAGGATATACTCAGCGGTCCGCAAACGTTTGAAGTACATAATCAGGTAAAACATTTATTTAACGCGTATCAATCAAGTTTCTTTCTTTTTTCAGAAAAAATATTCAGTTGACCCTTGTCTCCATATCACAACAAATATTTGTTAATATGCATTAAAATCCACATGAAATGGGTTATGAGCCCCGGACTGTTCACATCCGTAGCTGGACATAATGAGTTAGTTTCTACCCACCGTCAGCCTCGAAATCGTCGCTGTAGAAAAGGTTCACTTTATTATTTTTTTATTTAGATTTTTTTTTGGTGTCATTTCAGGTTTTCCATTATTAGCAACGAACGAAGGCGAATGCTTGATAATTTAACGTATTTATGATTTAATTCAATACGATTTTGTGAATTCATTTAATACAATGTTTAAAATCTTTTGCTACGATGCTTAAGTTAGTGCGAATTATAAGCATACACCGCCAAAAATTTCTTTCGGAATTTTACAAAACTTGTGGTGAAAGTTCTTTGCAGTTACATGTTTCGTAAAACTATGAAACAGTTCGTAATTATCAGTAGCACAAACGGCATAGTATTTCAGTTACATTTTTCGTGAAAATCTAAAATTTTTCGTAATTTTCAGTAAGGGTAACGTAAAATTCTTAGAGTAATACATTTCTTTCGCTTAGTCTTAATTTAAATACATATAAAATGTTTGCGCATTAAATTTTAATTAAACGAAGAAATGTATTACTCTTGGAAGTTAAAGTTGCCGTTACTGAAATCATCTGCGTTAGCTAGTACTGGGCAAACTAACGATATTCTAACCTAAAACGGTCAAAAACCCGTTATTTTGATGTGTTCGAGGCCCCGTAACATCGCGAAAAATTTTTTTTCACAAACTGATAATGGCATCGTAAAGAACTACTCTTTACCTTCAAAATGCGATGCCTAACTTTTTGATAAGATTTTTCATAGCCGAGATATGGCGGATTCAAATATGAAAAATTTCACCCCCAAGCCCGGTAATGATAATGTATACCCGGTATACCCGGTATACCCGGTATACCCGGTATATAATGTATACCCGGTATGATAATGTATACTAAGGGGTTATGGAGGTCGCTGATTACAAATCCAATATCAAATTTAAAGAATTCAAAATGGCGGATCCAGAATGGCAGCCATATTGAATTTTCAAAATCTGACTTCATATTCTTAATGAGCAACCTCAAAAACCTATATATAGATTTTTTCGATCGAATACGATCACTTATA
>NC_046657.1:103765372-103780316 GCF_010883055.1 Belonocnema kinseyi | reverse complement strand
TTCTGAGGTCGGATTCGGATTCAGCGCAGCAAAAACCTTCAGGTATACTAGGTCTGGTCTCTGGTTCCGGACCTTTGTCAAATTTTGTCGGCCTGTGTTATCTGTACTAGTGAACAATACTGGGTCAGTACTGCTTTGGCAAAGCACTAGCCAGGTGTACCTTATTAACTTCGTTAACGTTAACTGAACGATATTTGCCTGGCCCCGGCGAAAATAATCATTAGTGCCCTAAATCAATTTAAAAAGAATAACGACTTTAAGTACTCATAAAAAGGTATTTCTGCATACTGAAACCTTCAAAGACCTCAAAATTAATATTTTAAGTAATATAAGATAAGATAGATTTTCCATAACTTTAGGCACCATGGCATTTTCACTAGAACCTGACAGGGCACCCATCAGTTTTTTCTAGACAAGATATTCTGATAGGGGCGCTAATCAACTTTTTCTAGACCAGATATTCTGATAGGGACCCCGTCAGAACTGACCTTTTAACAGGAAAAGATGGTGAAATTTCAGCACGGGATGTGGTTAAAAGGGATCTCTATGTCATTTCTTACTTTCTCGTTCCTTATTTTGTTACAGAATCTATCAATGTTCACTTAAATGTTCACGAAATATTTATCGTAATTTTCTCCCAAACTTCGTAGCTTTATGTCAAATTGGTAAATTTACGAAAATGTTATCGTAATCCCGAATTTAGTGGCAGACATTTGAAAAAGTCTGTTACTTTTCCGCCTCAAAAGTTTCGTAAAATTCCGCACATATTTGACAGTGGAGTGCTTTAAGTAATAGAGCTCTTAAGGCTGATGCGCTTACTCAGCGGCTGTGAGCATTTAAAGTGACATCAGTCGCCTCTGAATAAATTTCTAGAGATACTATCTGTCACTTCATGGGATTTCGGGCTCCTACTTTCCGATGATCTAGGAAATTCTTTCAATATGACAGGTGTTTAGTAAAATCGTTTGGTCAGTTGCTGCCAGTACTTTACTGACGCCCAGATATTCGAAATAAGCTTCATATTTTGTGTGCACATTGCCTTTTGTTAAAATAATAATAAGATTAACATATGAATGTTTCACATTCCCTCCTATTGTCTTTACTTTATGCCTGTGTCCTTATATATCAATACACTAAATATGTAGAAAGTTGAATTGATAAAAACTTTTTAAATTATTATATGAATTTATGTGTTAATAATTGCAAATAATTACAAATTTAGACCTCTCTGACAAAAAATATTGTATCTCTAATATTAATTTTTAATTGTTTAATTTTATTTAATTAATAACAAACTTTTATCGTGTATCTGAGTTTATAC
Organism: Belonocnema kinseyi; assembly: GCF_010883055.1. NCBI lineage: Eukaryota > Metazoa > Arthropoda > Insecta > Hymenoptera > Cynipidae > Belonocnema > Belonocnema kinseyi. Next base: position 103,778,995 of record NC_046657.1, on the reverse strand, counting down.
TTTTAACATAAAATACTATTATCACATTTTTTCGTAGTGCCACCTTCATCTAGCAAGAATTATTTACAAAATGTTTATTCACTTTGTTTCATAATACATACTGTTTCAAATTTATATTATTCCGGAAAACTAAATCACTGTCTTTAGATAAATCCCGCCAGGCAAAAGTGCTGCCACTACGTGACAAATTCCAAGTGCCCGGTTGGAAACAATTGGAAATGCAAAATGCTCAATCGTTGCCAATCATTTTGGCACAATTAAGAAATACAATTCAGAACGATTGAGATATTAGTTATATTGTTTCTTATCGATCTAAATTGATTATTTTTAGAAGGGTGCTACACAGTCATGTCGGGTACAGAGTCTCGATCACTTGGGGGACAAGGTGCCGGTCACTGGGGGTACGGAGTTTCCGTTTCTCGGGGAACGAAATAAAAAACATCATTCGACATGTAGTCAAATTGCTTTTAAATTCTTAAAATAATTTTTAAGATTTAAAATAGCCGTGTATAAATAATTTTTTATATATTTTGACAGCTTGCTGATCACAGGTTTTAGAAGGTGCTTCCTTCGCACTTTGTAAAATTGAGCTGAGCTGAGGCCCTATGTTCATACCTATGATTTTCCAGAGAATGCAAAGATCTCGATAAGAGAGAAGGTGGCTTTGCTCGTTCGTCGCGTGGGGAATGGGAAAAAATTTCAGTTGCGATTAATTAATTTAAAGAGTTCATGTGTGTAAAAATATTGTGTAACGTATTTTGAGGTTTTCTTATTTCGTAAACTCATAATTTAAAATATTAAACTGTATCTTTTTCACTGATTAAAGTTGACCCGAGTCTCGAGTTAACCAATGAAGTAAGCTGATAAAACTGACTTTTCCTACCCTGTCTGGTTGGTATTTCGTACCCCACGCAATCGGCATGTCGTACCACAATTTCGAGAGATATCTGAATTAATATCAAGGTACATTCAAACTCGTCATAATTTTATCAGCAAGGAAATATACCCCCAAGTTTTTACTGTGAAAGTCCCAATATAAGATGTGCTTTTCGTATTTTAAAACAAGTACTGGAATTCATCTATTGAAATTCATTAATTATGACAAGCCTCTTAGGTTTAGGGCAACATGTTAATGTAAAATAGACGCTACATCATTCTGTGTGTGCGTATATTCTCTCTGAGCCATTACGTGAGAAGAACCAGTATTGCACTTGATAGGTTCGTTGTTATTTCCACATAATCGGCACCTGTCAACCATGTATTGATGTAACACGTGCTTACGAAAATTTCGGGTACTGAAAACTCTCTCCTAAAGCAGAATGACAAATACTTCCGCATCTTAAAATCTGACGTCCTTTTCTGCTCAGATATTATATGCCTCACTATCCACTTCATATTGATCTAACGTTTCGGGATATTTCGCTAGTTTGAAAAATTTACATTCGAAACCTAATATCTCTCGAACCAAGTGACCTGAATAAATGTTCCTTGGACGAGGTAAAAGAGGTAGGAGGAAAGTTTTTCCGACTAACTCGGATTGAAAAATGCAGGAGAAGACTGTCATTCTTTTATAATATAACAAGTTAACTTCAAAAAATCAAAAAATGAGTATTTTTATCGTTGGAAACGTGAAGAAAAGATGCACCTGGCCATTAAAATAATTGTTTCAAATTGTTAATAACTTTTAGAATAATTATGGCAAAATTTTCGAAAAACGCCATCAACTGCAAAATTTAGCGAATCTTGATTTGGAAGAGAGCCGTAACTGACCGTTAACTGTAGGCTCAAATCATGGACAGATGAATACTTCTCAGAAAAATTCGAGAAAAAGCTGCAACGGGCAGTTACGGACTTTACTAAATTATCGGGCGGTGATCTCGAGCCTTCGTAATTTCCAAGAGATTCGTACGGGCTTACACCTTTCTCCGGACTCACCGAACCCCAAAAAAATACGTCTGCAGTTCGAGAAACGCTCTAACTGTATTCATTTTAAGCTGCGAAATTCTTTTGCCGTAAACGACCTTTTCTAAAATCACGACAGACCTATTTCTGAGGTCCGTGATTCGAAGAGAGCCGAACTGCCCGTTAAAACGTTTTCTGAATTTAAGCATCCCAATCAACACCGCTAACTGCATTTTAGATAATTAATTAACATTTTTGAACAATGTTTGTTGCATAAATGAAAAATTTATATGCAAATTAGTTAAGGACAACAAAAAAACTGCAGAAAATAAATTAGAATCCGCGATACACGCGAGTAAGGATTCGAACAGTTTTCGTTGATTTTCTCGGCTTCGTTCAATTTTCAGTTAACGGTGTTTTCTCAAATCACGGCAGAGTTAATTTTGGAGATTAGAAGGTAATGATCAGTTTTACCTGCAGAACCCCTCATGACCCTTGTATCTTTCACCAGCTCTGTTTGTCTTTCATCCGCAAGAATAAAGTCAATCATACTGTGGGTATGTTCTTTGGACCAGGTGTACATGTGGATCATTTCATGCCTAAACCAAGTATTTGTAATAAACAAACCTCTTTCTAAGCATAAGACAACTAATTAATTTCGGTATAGTTTGGTCTTGGAACCCCAAAACTACCTAGTACTCTTTCTTTATCCTGTTTTTGGATGCATACCCATCCATTCATATCTCTTAGCAGAATTATTTTTTTACCACGATCTCAAATATTTATTGCATCATTTAAAGTATTCCAGAAGGCGTCTTTTACTTCTCTGAGATCACTGTGAACTGTCGCGTAACATTTTATGATTAATAATCTTCTAATTCCTACTTTATTTCTAGCCCACATCAGTCTGGGAGATACGAAATAATGATCTCCGAGATACTTCTTCGCTCTTTCATTCAAAATCAGACCCACTCCTTGCCTACCATGTAAGTCACTATCTACTTCTGACCATATTTCAAATCCGCCTATCACCCCGTTTTTTATGTGCCTACTTTCGCATCTCTTTTTATCGTTTCAGGCGCACACAAAAAATATATTTTTCCCTTACATGCATATTTTTTCGTAATTATTTCACCTTGAGGTCATGCGCTCCCCTAGTATTCCAAACACCCAGTCTCCATTCGTGTCCTGAAACTTGACCTTCACATTTACCGTGTGCATGCCGCTTGTCAATGAAAGTTTCAGTTCTTTCCGAGACTATTTTATTGTTTGTATTATTCATTGTCAATATTATACGCACAACCACCACCTTGATGCTTGATGTTAATAAAGGAGGATTGGCAGGGGGAGGGGCAGAACTGAAGCCAAGAAAGTCGTCTTGAGTTTAAGTTTTTATGCTGAGAAGGTCTCCAGCCTTCAGCAGCGTTGTGTTAGATGGGATTGCATGCGATCCCATCTGTTAATACCCGTCCGTCCTCTGGGCACAACACTAAATACTTATAATTTGTTCGTTACCACACATAGCGTGGAAACTATGAGATCTACCGACTTACTTTTGTTCAGGGCGATGAATTTTAAGTATCTAATGCGAGGAAAAATTCTAAGATCCCTGCGTTGAATGCTTATCAGAGCGCTTTTATGCAAAAGTATTGCAAATTTTTTCCTTCTGATATAAAAATGATCAAAACTGACTGAAAAATTGACTAGGGTAAAAAAAATATTCCTAAATTTAACCGAGAATTAGCATGCGAGATTGAAAATGTTACAAAAAACGGAAGTAAGTTAACCGTACCGGTTCCTAAGAAACGCTTAAGTAATTATATTTTGCATGTTGAAGTTTATAGCCTTGGAGGTGATACTAGTCACCTCTGGATGCTTTCTTAAATCTACCATCTGCCAGTTTATAGCAGTTACTAGCCGTTATTTGTCCAATAAAATAAAACATTTTCAGTGCAAAAAAAATTCTATCTGAAAAGGCCAAAATTTTGAATTTGTTTACCTAATTTTTTTATAAAAATTCACATCGTTCCTCCACTTTTCAACAACAAAACAATATTGGCCTGTAGTATTTAAAGCAAATGCTCAAGACACAATGGGACATATCTCGTAAATTCAAATTGGCGTAACTTGGTAAAGAAAAAAGGTAATTAAACTCTACGACCCTCAAATTAAAGAGAAACAGCAGTACTATATGATACAATTAAAGAAAAACTCCCAAACGAATTTTTGTCTTCTGTACATAGCCTCAAATGTAGTCAAAAACGCTATTTTTGGGTACATAACCTCAAATATCTTAAAATCCTAAAGTGATGGGTCAATTATGACCCCAAATTCAGATTCTACGTAAAAAATTACTTCGGAAATGAATCTTCACTTTCCAACAACTGACATGAAACTATTATTTGCAGGCCTGTGACATTGTTATGTACAAAATTTCAGTTTTTCCGTACTTTCTGTGGAAAAATTATTATTAAACAAATACAGGAGGCAAAAGTTCGGAGCATCAAGCTTTTTAGAGTTTAATGAACATTAATTAAATAAAAATTAAAATCAGATAAAAATTGAAGGCTCTGGACATTTTTGAAAGAATAAAGTGCATTTCCTGCCGCTGTTTGCCGCACCCATTCTCCATCTTTCCTGTAACTAAAATTTTTTCTAAATAAAGTAAAAGGATGCAACTAAATTTTCACAAACGTGGAATACTATGAAAGAAAATATGTTCCAGATATAAAAAATAAATGCTTATTTTCTATTTATTGCTTAATAGAAAATATACCACTTTTTAAATTTTGTTATTAAAATAAATTTCTTAAATTAATAACGATTGAGAAATAAAATTATTATTTTGAAAAATAATTTAAAAATGTATATGGTGAAGTTTTTTTAGAAATCAAGCTTCCATTTTCGACATTGCGTTTTTGGTCTTTCTGTGAAAATTGTCTCTATATTTTGTTTCGCAGGTTGGACTTTTAATATTGCAAATTGGGCTTTTGATTTCGCATGTTGAAATTTTGGTTTCGGAACATGGGCTCTTATTGAACACGGTTTTCCTATACTATAATTTGCACATGGGCTACTCATAAGACTGTCGTAATAGCTCATTTCATTGAAAAATACATAATCTGTACGAGACTTCCTCAAAATCCACTGATGTGCAAGCATGGTTCTTTTAAAAGTCTGCACATTATCTGGGAGATGCTTATTATGATGCTTATTATGCTTCTTTGATGTTTTCGGAAGTGATGACTTTCATCCTAATGTTTTCGGATTTATCCTGAAGAACTTTATATAAACTATTGACGTCTACGATATCATTACCATAAGCGATATCTTGATTTACAATTATCTTTACGGTGGCACAGACTCCGTCAGCTGCAATTTTTCCGTGTCCAGCCTTTGTGTCATTATACACTATGTCATTGATTTGTTCAAATAGTTTGGTCAGATACGTAGTCATAAAAGCGAACATAGATTTGTTCCGGTACTGTGTGGTTGAACTATCAATAAAAATACGCAGATGCGTTACTTTAGGATTATCTTCGATAACCATTTGAATTACTGGTGCAATGTGCGCTATTATTGCAGACGGATCGTGTCTCAGAGAATAAGAAATGGTACAAAATGCTTTATGGCATCTGTTTGTACACATCACCACTGTATGCAAAGTAATTTGATCTCTAGATGCTCCGAAGTGAAACGGCTTGAGCTTCTTGACCATACTTCGTTAAAAGAATTGGTGAAAAATCGATTTCAAGGAGTAAATCTTTATCAAATTCTTCTTGAGGTTATTCGAGACTTTGTACTGATGAGTAATTCTTGTAATGTGACCTCTAAATTGCGATAACGATTTTTTGAAAATTTTTTCTATTTCCTTGACTGAACAATGCAAAAGATTCATGTTTTCATAAGGCGTGCAAAGACACGTGTCTCTTTCTATAATTTTCGGAGTTAGAACCCAAAACAGTCGAAGCTTGCATAATGCAGAATAACTTACCAAAAAGATGCTTTCATTCAAATACTTTCGATGCAATTCTTTAAACGTATATGTGAGGTACCTTTTTTGAATTTTAGTCTTATATTTTGTTTTACAACCTTTTTTCCCTGGACAACATACGCTAACAGCATCTCTAGGAAAAAAGGACTTCATTCATTTGTTTACAGCTTTTGTAATTTTTTAGTTAGATAGATTATTATTTTTATGAGAGCCATATTCTCGCAACTATTTTAAACTGAAGAGCGATTTGCATCTTTTTAACATTTCGTACTTTTCAAGAACTTTTCCGTACAGTGCATTACAAAGAGATCTTTTAACTTTCACTTATTTTATGCTTTTTACACTTTCTTTTTATTGATTTTGTAATACCTCACTAAAAACGAGTTTCTCCGTCATGTTTTTATTTCTATCAACTTTTTTTGTTTGCTAATATTATTTAAATAAATTTCAAAGTCATTATTATCGTAGGTTTCACTATATAAAGTACTTGCAAAAGTGACCGAAACTTTGCTTTGAACACTGATTATCCTCCAATGATTCAATTTTGCAAAGAGAGCCAGGTATTTTCCAAATACATTGCTGAATCAATATCAACATCTATTGAAACTTCTTTATCAACATTCATTTGAAGTTTGCACAATAGCATTTTCTTCATCAGTATTTTTTTTTCTGCTGACTAAATCCATAACCTTGTCTTCCCTTCTTCCTCGAAGATACTTGTTCCCTTTTGCTTAAGTCCTTCATCAATAAAACCTTCCCATCTTGTTTTAACACTGACAGTTCGAATGTTTTTATTACCCTGGTTTAGAACTAAATAATAATGTACCTATAGAAGTAGAAGGACTAGCTAAACTATCTATTAAAAAAAAATGTAAAAAAAGAATTTTTCGTGATTAGAAATAATTGATAAATAATTATATTTCAATATTTTTTAAGCTTTAGTCTTGAGACGGCTTGATCTGATTTTTCTCATTTTTTATAAGTTGCAATTCCTTGATTTTAAATTCTTTATTTTTAATTTTATTTAAAAAATTTAAATACCATAAAAATTATTCGCTAAATAAATTCGTTCGACGTTGAAATTTTTTTTTTTTAAAAAGAAGTTTTTCATATTTCGCTAAACTACATTTACAGGCCTCATCGACCCTAAGGGATTAATAAATATAGGGGAAAAGGCTACTTTTTGTCATATGCCTAGGGGAAAATGAAAATGGAAAAATGTTTAAAGTAAAAAAACTCATTTAAAGTGAAACTCTTAAATAGCCCTCCCTTCTATAGCCCTTCCAACAATTGACAACGCGCCGCACGTTCGTGTAAGAGGTGCTGCGCGGGGGCGTGGGATCTGCGGCTGTCACTCAGACGAGCAGTCAGGCGTGAGCAAACAAAAGCGGATCAGGCTATAATGAGTTAGTTGCCACCCACCGTCAACCCCGAAATCGGCGCTATAGTAGAGTTTCACTGTATTTCAATCAAGTTTGAGTGGATTTAGATGAACTTAAGACAAACGAGAAGAAATCGATGAAATTCATAAGAAATAGGAAAATTCATAGAAAGGTTAACCAAGTTAAAAAAATAATTAAGGGAATTGAAAAACATTACAAAATATGTTAAAGGTCATTGAATTGAGTAAGATTGGAATTAATTTAGAAAAATTATAGATAAGCTAAAAGACTTTAAGATAAATAAGTAAACAAAATGTTTTCAAAAATCTACTGAATTCAGTAACATTAAGTTAATTTAGAAGAATTTAAAAGGATTTACAAGAATTCAGGATGAATTAAAAAAATATAGCGCAAATTCCAAACGAATTTGCAAAAAATTTCTAAAAGCAACCTAAAATATTTCTAACGCTATAAAATCCCTCACGTCTTGTTAATCAATTCTTGAAAATCGATTAAAATATTATGAAATCGCATTAAATTACACGAAATCCAGGATGAATTAAACAAAAACTTTTTAAAATTTTATTAAATTAAATAGAATTTAGTAAATTTAGAAGACCTTAAGTAAATTTAAAAAATTCAAAAGAATTAAAAGAATGCAGGTTTATTGAAAAATTATTAAGGGTGAATTCCAAGAAAATTAATTTCAACTCTCTTCAAATCTTAGAAACCAACGAAATACCTCACTCTCTGGAACAAATTATTTTAAATAACTTTCATATGTAAAATAAATTGAAAAATATTTGTTAAATTACTAACAAAATAATAAATGACGTATGTTATTTAGAGTTTACCAATGTGTTTTTGAATGAGTTCCCTGGCGGAGCAAAGGAACCAAAAGGAGCCTCGACAAAGTATCTTTGAGGACCCCACAGAGTCCCCGTTCGGCTCCTTCTTCAAAAACTGAAAAAAAACAGCAAGATCAACTTTGAAATTGTTGAAATTCAGATTCTACGTTAAAATTTCCATTAGAAACTTACCGAGTAATCACGAAAATTTTTGTTGCAGTGTTAACAATTTTAAAAAATATCAGTAACTTCCTCTGAAGGTAACTTCCAGCGCATCCATAATAGCTCATGTAGTATGTTGCGCCCGAAGTTTAGAAATAAAATTTAAAGTTGACAAATAAATGTAAATAAATACATCTAATAATTTTTATGTCTAATTTCATACAAATTTAATTATCAATTTTATTTATCTGCTACTAAAATAAGATGCACTTAAAGCCGCCTTCGGCCCATGTAAATTAGAGATATTTCATTTTTTTTCAAGTTTTTAACGCTGTAAGAAAAAGTATTATGATTACTCCGTGAATTTTTAGTGTAAATTTCAACGTAGAATCCGAAAATCTACAATTTAAATTTGATCTTGCTGTTTGTTTTTAGTTTTCTAAGAAAGAACCGAAGGGGGACTTAGTGGGGTATTTAAGGGTACTTTGTAGAGGCTTCTTTCGGTTCCTAGGGTCCTCCGGGGTTACTTCAACATTTTACCTGAGATGTTGCTTCATTTGAGCTTTCGCCTTTTCAATGGAATTTTACTTCATTCTTTTACACCTCTCTCTTGCCGCCTTAGCTCTTTTTTCTTTTTTTAAACTTTCCTCTTCTTTCAAGAGTTTATAATACATTAATGATAAACAACTAGAAACTAATCAAACTCGCAAGTACGTCGTGTAAACAAACAAGCCGGTTTAAACCTAACATAAATATTGCAAACGAAATTCAAGATCGGAACAAGTCGTAATTATGCATTTCAATTTGGGTGGGTAAAATACAAGACTCCAAGATGTGTTCACGCCGATGTTTAAAGCAGTGATACCATGTGCATGGGGAAAAACTTTATATTTTTATTATTTTAGACGAAAATTATTTTGAATTATACCAGGTAAGAAGAAATTGAATGGAACGGATAGACTTAATATAAAAAAATTTACATTTCAATACTTTCAAATGCGTAATAATTGAATTTTTGTGCGAAATGCCATTGAATGCGTACTCATTTCGCTTAAATCATTTTTAATTTTTAATAATTTTTAAACTTCAAGGCATTAAAGTCATTTGCTTGCAATGTCAATAAGTTTATGACATTCAATGCTGTTTAATGCTACTCTGCGAACCACCAAATTGTATGCCATGCATTGCCTTACACGAACCGAGCATGGAACCACGACAATGCCATTTAATGCTGTCGATAAAATATTAATAGAATCAATGCCAGTCAATGCGATTTAATTATATGCCCATCTATGCATCCCAATGAAGTCGTTGTGCCTGGGTAATTTTTCAGGATTCATTTAAATAGCTTTGTAAAAAAAGTTAGATATTAATACGTTTATGGTGACAAATTTTGTTTACCAACTTTGAAAAATATTATGTTTCGTCCTATGCTATTTGTATTATTGTTTGACCCTTGACGTGCAGACATATTCTCAGCTGACATCACACATGAAACTATGGTCAAGGCAATGAATGTTATGGTTACGACCATGGATGGTACTCCAATGTGTAACAACTCAAAAAGTATTCCTAAGGCTTTAAAGTAAAATGAATTGTAAAATACTTTGGTAAATCATTTTCTGCCAGTCTGCCATGAATTTTAATCTTTTATTCTATTACTCCTGTTGTAAAATACATAAGTAACTGCTAGTTAATTCAATCGATAATAAAAAAATACGCAATGTTTTTTTGGCCGTTCTTTTTTATTTACGATTAAAGCTTATGATCCTTACTTAAACTTAAACCTTAAAGAATGAGTGGTCAGATACTTTTTCTTCAATTCGACGTCCAAGCAGGAGCCAAAAAGTTATTTCTAGTTATGAAACGACGGATGCATATGTATTGACGTAACCTCAAAAATATTTCCGAAGACACTTATATTTTCGTGTATATCTAGTGTATATTGCATTAAAATGAAAATATTATTGATGAAGATTGTACTTTTTGGGTCCGACTTTAGGATTTTTAAACATAAATTTTGAATTAGTTTATTATTTATTTCCTATGCCACTCCAAAGTTCGTCCGAGGCATGTGTGAACATCCTTTAAAGCGATTTTTCAGGTACATCATATTTTTTTACACTGGCTAACAGTAAAATCACATCATTTTTATCATGGAACTTGGCATGAGGTACTAAAATGAAGATCTTCACAAAGCTTTACAATAATACAATCAGTGATTTTATTAATATAACCCATGGACACCAAAGTGCCTTTCTGTGGAGAATTGCCATTACACGCAATGATATACTTAAAACAATCGCGTTTTCGAGTTCCTGGGATAACATGACATCAAACTGACATTAAATAAGTATATTAGGCAATTAATGTTATAACAAAACTCCATATATCATAAATGGCATTTATAAATGCAAAAATAATATTTCTTCTAATAGAAAAAGAAAAAGAAAAGAACTATGTATAATTGCATAATAAATGTTTAGTGTAATGTAGAATCAGTTATTTTTCACATGCTATCTCTTTCCCGTTTTTAATTTTGTAGTATATGCAAGGTTAGTCACGAGCTTCAAGTTTAAACATTGCAGTTTTTAAATATTTTATTTCTTTGCAAAGAGCATGAATAGATTTTAGAATACTGTAGCGTTTTTTATAAATTTCAACGAAATGCTTGTAGAAACAGAAGGACCTATGCATTAATAAGAAAAATTTGTCTTAGAAATGCTCCCCATACATATAGTCCTTTATGCCCAAAAATTACTTGAAAAGAGCGTAAACAATTTTTAAATATTCTTAAAAAATTATTCCATAGATCCTTTGCGATTTCTAAAATTCCCAAGAACAAAATAAAATGCTATTTAAGAAGTTAAAATATTATTTTGCATTTTTTCCAATACTTTGATTGTTCTTCAGAACGGATTTACTATCACATTAAACCAAATTTGAATCAATTGAGATTCCAGTTCGTACTATAAAATGTTACAAATAAATGTATTTTATCTTTACACGTTACTGCAACTTTTTTAAAACAATATTTACCAATTAAAAATAATTGATAGGATTACTGGTTTTTTATTTTATTTACTAATAAATAGATCGTAAGATCCAGTTCGCGGTCAAAATATGCAAGTTGTGAAACAAATATATTCACTAAAATCGTTTAATCTAAAAAAATCTATAAATTTGTTATTAATATCTTTTTGATAGGTCGCGCATATATGTTTTTTTAAATAAAAAATTTAATGTTTCGACAAGGGACGCAACCTACGGAATAAAAGAAGTTTCTCACCCAAATAAAAGGTAAAAATGTGTCATCAATGATTTTTCGATAAGATACACAGCTTTTGTGACAATTGTGATAACGCATTTTATTAAATAGAAAACTGCGTTCAATAACGAAAATATACGGATTGAATCCATTTAAAAACAGGCAGGTTCTATACTTGAAGTTACAGAATCTCTCGGGGACAAAAAACGTTTTTTTTTTTTTAAATGGGTGATACATAAGTGATATACCTATGTGGGTTCGGAGAGACTACTACGGAGTTCCAGCTGCCACCAACTCTGTTTCACTGACTCAGTTTTACCGACCGAGTGAGATCTAGACTTTTTTGGTTAGATGGCGCTTCTGAAGATGGCGCACGGGGGATTCCTCAGAGTTCTCAAAACTTTCCAAAAAGTATTTGGTCAAAGCGATCTAGGGGGAGGTTTCTCAAAGCTTCTAGAAAGTTCGGCCCAATAGTACTATATATTTAATATGCGTATATATTGCTAACTGCCTATGCCTTGCACTAAGCGGCTAGCAGAGGGGGTGGGGGTCTCCCGAAGCTTCTTGAAACTTGGGCCTAATAGTATCATAAGTCACGTGCGGCGAAGAAAGGGGGCTTACTCAAAAAAATCAAAATCAAGGATTTTACACCTTTCGATCATTTTTGAGTTGCTCTTTTTAATAAAATCATCCAAAGAAATTTCCAAGTCTTAGTATTGCTAATAATTGAGTTGTTAGGTACCAAAGAAATTGGACTTTTACTCGACAACGCGAGCCAGCTCGAGATCCCGTGAAACACCTCCCACCACTCACCGCTACATGCCCGCGTCCCGTCTGTACACCGACCGTGAGCCACATCTATGAAGCAGCTATACGCGTAAGAATGTTGTGTTCAGTGGAGAGGAAACATTTCGTGAGTCTTCCCTCTATCCTAAAAGTCGCGTTTATCGGGTCGACTTTGACTGCTCACCCTGAAAAACCTCACTTTTCAGAGTGAGGCCCCTTTCTTCGGCGAACTTCACATATACGTAATACTTGTATATACTGCTAACTGTATATACTGTATAATTTGTATAATTTGCCCCCGTATTTTAAAGGCTAGAAATTTAAGCCTAGTTAAAGAGACGACCCATCGAAAATGTACTTGCGACGTGCTCACCGGTAACAGATGGCATCACCATAAAGTCCGTTAAATTTAAGGGAAAATTAAGAATTTGCGGAAAATTTAAATGTGTACGAGATTAAAACTTTAAAAAAATTTAATAATAATGTGCCCATGCCTTTCGAATGCTTATTTATTCCTATAATACAGTAAAATAATGAGCCTGGGCCGGGCTTATGGCTGGAGCAGGTGGGGAATTACCCGGGTGGATTGCCCTTTTATAGATAAAGTTTTTTTTTTACACCTGAGCGACCGCTGCTCACACCCCCCGCGCAACTCATCTTACCCCTGCTTGCGGCGCAATGCAAATTTTCGGAAAGACTTTATCAGCGGGTCTATCTTTAGGGTTTATTGCACTTGTGATGGTAGTAAATGTGGTGGTGGTGGATGTGGTGCTGGTGGTGGTTGTAGTGGGGTTGGATATGGTGGTAGTGATAAAGTTCTGAATGGAAGGTTGCTTCTCAACCAATCATAACTATGGTGATTGTGATGAACATTTAACTGCCTTTTTGTTATGAGTAGAAAGAAAGCTAAAGCAGTTGATCAGTCTTGATTCAGCTGCATCCATATCAACATGGATTTCAGGAAGCAGATAAATACTTTACTTCAAATTGTTAAAACGAGTAATGCGATACGACGAAAGCATTAAATGCGAAAAAGTGGTGAATCCTACAATGAAAGTGTTTTAAATGAAACGTTGAAGCCCATATTGAAATCACTGCAGAGACTGGTAAACGTTGCTAATGATTCTACTAATTGATAAGTTAATCAAGTGTTGCACGAATTAAAGTCCAAAATCAAGCCAAGACCGCTTAAAATAAACGATGAAGCCCAAAAATTGTTACCTGAAGAATTTGAACAAAAAGATGATGATGATGATTTTTTTTTTTTTTTTTTTTTTTTTT
>NC_046657.1:103759896-103765272 GCF_010883055.1 Belonocnema kinseyi | reverse complement strand
CACAACCACGTCTCAAAACCGTGAGATAGGTGGTTACAGTCTGTAAAGGAATCAATACGACGATCCAGCAAAAGCCTCGTGCACCCTAAGAACACGGAGCGATCCAAGATCAACCGCCTTCTGCATTTTTCCCGCAAGTGTTCTAGCATATTGTTGACACGCAGGGATGCTTTTTAGGTCAAGGCAAGTAAAAGCTTGGCACCTGCAAAAGCGCCGATGATAAGGACGATCAGTTTAACAGAATATTCCGGGTACAATCGTTGCAACTCCCTTATAAGGTCTCGATACCTCTCTTTCTTTTCATTCTCCTTGGCTACGATGTTTTTGTCAGCTGGTGCCGAAAATTCTATAACGAACATGGTTCGCTTCTCGAAGTCAAGAAGAAACATGTCAGGCCTCGAGTGGGCAACAGAAGCAATTGTAGAGAATATAAAGTTCCAGTATATGCGGCACTTCCCATTCTCGACAATTGACTTAATTTCCCTAGGAGCATTTAGAGGAGCGATATTAAGGTGAATGCCGTAGGAGTGACAGAGATGGTAATAAAGCACTCTTAGTGTCGCAATGTGCCTTTGAATGTAGGTCGTTCCCGCGTCAGTTGGACAACTAGATAGTATGTGAGGTAAATGCTCGGGGTGTGCATGGCACGCCCTGCAGCCATCATCGGGAATGTCTTGGCTCAAAATGTGGCGACAGTATGCTAAGCTGGAAATGACACCGTCCTAGCATGCAAAATTGAAACCCTCTGTACCAGACTTTAATCCGGGCGATTTAAGGAAAGCAAACGTTAGCTCACAATCCGGGCTTTCAGGAGTGAGTACTCGAGTACCCAGAATAATCCTGTTGTAAAGACATTCAAGACTCAATATTCTGCGACCTCCTTGACGGCGTGAGATGTACAGTCGCGGAACGGAAGACTTAAGATGCACGCTTTTGTTCATGTGCATAACCTTTCTTGTCCCGATATAAAAAGATCTGAGCTCGTTCTTCGTCCATGGAACTACTCCAAATGAATAGAGTAGTACCGGGACGGCAAGCATGTTCGTTGCAGATACTTTGTTCCTCGCCGACAGTTCGGAAGCCCAAATCTGTCGGATGAGACGTTTGTATCTGCTTCGGAGAGTATCCTTTATAGATGTCATATCCTGAATGCCTTTTTGGAGGGCCGGGAAGAGGTCGCCGATGAAGACCGTGCTGGAGGACCTTCGACTTCGACAAACACCGACAATGTGACTCGTGTGCGCAAAGTTTTGAACTCAGACCGTCGACTGAGTCGACTGACCAGCCCATTCGTTTAATTGTCGGGTCCGACAAGACATCGCAGCCGACTGGAAGTTGCACCACGACAACGCCCCGGCTTACACCGCCTTTCTTGTGAACAGCTGCCTGACCAAGGCCCGCATCCCAACGCTTCCGCAGCCGCCATACAGTCCAGATGTGGCCCCTCAGACTTTTTTTTGTTTCCTCGCCTGAAAAGGCCGATGAAAGGCAAGCATTTTGATACGACAGAGGGGATCCAAGCAGCATGCACTGCGGCGCTCAAGGCTATTCCGGAGAATGGCTTCTGTGACGCCTTCAATGCTTGGACATCGCGCTGGCAGCGCTACATCGACGCAGAAGGAGCCTATTTTGAAAGTTTTTAAAGAATTGTAACGAATGGCTCAATAAATTTTTTTTAATCGACTCAGTCCTATTACTTTTCGGACAAACCCTGTATACACATAATGTGAACATTATTTGAATGTTACGTTGAAAGTAATTGAATCATGTTTTTTCTTTTGTGAATTGTTTAATTCATTAAGAACTGATTCTACTAAAAGTTACATTTTCTTGACTCAGTTTCAAAGCTTAAGATTAAATAAAAATTTTTTTAATAAAATGTCAAATAAGAAAAAATATATGAAGTTAAAGTTTTTGAAATGTTTTATAACAGAATTATATTTTAATGGCTTTTCTGGTGTATAATTTTCAATTGATTGTTGGCTAATTAACATTTTCTGATAATTGAAGTAAATAAATATTAAAACTTAGTTCCTGAAATTTAAGTAACATAATTTAATTATTGACTTAAATATTATATAATGGAGTATTGAATATAATTTGAATATTAAAAATTAATTTAAATTTGCAATTATATTATTTCAATTAGATAATTTTTCAAATGATTCTGATGTACTGAAATGTGTATTTGCATTCAATTTTTCAAATCATATAAAAATAGGTTTGATTTATTTCTGAAATTAGTATCAAAAGTTACCAATAAAACAAATTTTCAAAAATGAATGTGATATGAAAAAACAAGTGTTTTCTTTTTTTACATCTGGGTAATCGATTCTTTTTTTAATTTTTAAAGCGACAAGTAAAATAAAATTATCGAAAGAACTTATTTTAAAAATTAGAACAATAGAAGCGTCTTAATAATTTTGAAAGATTTTAAGAATAATTTTCTTTAAACAGTTATGGGAAAATTTTAAGCAGTTAATAATTAATTATGAAATAATAATTTTTAATTTTAAATATTTCAAAATTGTTAAGAAATAATATCGAAGATTTTAATAAAATTATTTCCATTTGCCGTGATTTAATTCTAATTTAGGTAAAATTAATTTTTTAGGGCGTCAAGAGCAGGAAAAATATACAGTTTAGATTCATGGAAACATTCAAAACAATTTTTTACTAATGAGTTCTAAGAGCTCATTAAAAAATATTCAAAAACTTTACATATTATTTTATAAAATAAAAAAAGAGTTAACAAGTCTTTAAAGCAATATCGTGCCAAAATAAATAATTTTAGAACAAATTTTAGCCAATTTAAGAGATATTTACAAGTTTTAACACCATTAAAAAACAATACAAATTTATGAGATATTTTAGGACTTTTTCGAAAATTCAGGATAATGACATAAATTCTTTAGGTTCCCAAAACAATTTGTTAAGACTTTTTAATTTAAGAAATGAGCTTTAGCAGAAAATTCGAAAAAGATTTTAAAACATCAAATATTTACTTAAATTTCTTGAAAGAGTAGCAGATTTTAAAGCAAAATGTTTCAATTTTGTAACATTAAAAAATAAAAAATAAAAAATAAATTAAACCATGACATTCTATAAGTATTGCGAAAATTTACAAGAATGAAGCAGATTTTAAACTGCAGAAGATTTTAAAAAATGCAGATTGGTGTGAAAGTTCTTGAACAAAAAGAAATTCAGAGGTTAAAAACTCAAACGTCTGGACACTAATGTTTTTTTTTCAAATTAAAATTTGTGAACAAAATGTGTAAAAAACTGAAAATCCATATGATAAAGTATCACATGCCCTTAATTAGAATAACTTTAAAAGGTCTCAAGTGAATAAATTAATGTTATTCAAGTTTTTAGGAAAATTGGGGATATTTTGAGGCAGCAATTTAAATTTTAAATAACTTTTCTAAAATAAAAAAAAAAAAATTCCAATCAGATGAAAATATTTTTAAGAATTTAAGAAGTTTTGTGTAGATATTTAACTCTAAAATATATTTAATTCTATTTCATTCTAAAATTCAGAACTTTTCCTATTATTTTGTAAAATCCCGTAAAATTTATATTTTTCATAATCTAAATTTTTTTTTGGCGAATCTGAAGTATTCACAAATAATTTATAATTTGTAAAATTCTGTAAAACAAAATATATATTTTTTCAATCTTCTGTATTCTTTTTTTGACACATCTTGAATATTTAAAAATCTGTCATAATTGTTTCATAAAAATGATAATACTTACATAATTCTTTGATAAAAAGCTGATACTTCTTTCCTTGTAAATAAATTCAAAATGTGTGTAACTAAACAAATATCAAAAAAGCATTGTTGTGTTACGTCAAAATATTGTTTAATTTATTTCTATACCGCACTTCATCCTAAAAATCTATTTTTATTCACAAAACATCTGTTAAGTTTTTGAAAATAATACAAGAAAAATGTATTACACAACTGCAGTTAGGATGTGGAAAAGTAAACGTGTTTAAAATAACGTTAAGGAATATGTGACCGTCTCATAAAAATAGTACTCGTACATTTTACGATGCATTGATACACTGAATTCATTCTTTGAGAATCTAATTTTAAGAAGAATATAAGTCTTCAGAAAATTTTAACATATAAATTGTTATTAGAAAACTGAGCAAATTATAAAAATAAGCGCGCGCGTGCGCGCGCACATAATAATCTAGTATATATATATAACAACAATAACAATAGCAACAATGACAACACCAAACATAGTTGTAGTAAGTGTGGTTCAAAACAACTGAACGCGCAGGACTCCCGACAATGGGTCGGCCAACAGTGCCGACCAATCTAGAGCTGGGGGAGCCAATGAAAATGGATTCAATGCGATGGATCGGTGAGATCTCGTGACCTTTGGGTGGACGGAGCAACTGAATCACGACTTGCTAGACTGCTACGGTGCAAGTGTGGCCCGTGAACGGGGTTACATGGCACGGCTGCATGCTCTGTGGTGTGAGAACCACCCTGAGCTATCGCACTTTTCGCAGCAACGTCTGCGCAACCATGCTGAACTACTCCGTAAAAGGGGTTATGAAAGCGGAACGCCTACTCTACTACAGCTGGAACAAGCCGGCAACAAAGAAAGAGAGGCGACACTAAGACCAACCGCGGGCAGGCATCCAATAGATGAAGAGTGATGCTTTACGACCCGGAGAAACATCAACACCAAGGTTTCTCTCAAGCCTAAAGATCTGGCTGAAAAGGATGACGAGCTTCGTGGACATTTTTCCGGTGAATCCGACCTCTGGGCTATCAATTATTGTGTGTATAATGCAGCGGGAACTTTGGTCGATGCGAACAGTAAAACAAAACCAACGGCTGATCATAAGACCAAAAGACGAATGCATCAACTTGCCATAAAGATAAGCTGGGCAAGACAGTACGCGTCCCGCATTCAATGTGTGATTGACTACATCACATCTGGCAAGAATTTTACCGCCAAGGTTCGAACGTTCGCGCGCGAACTCCGGACCCGTTATCACACACTTAACATGTCAAAGCTGCTGACCATCAGGCAGCATATTGTTGAGAGAATACGGATACTATCTGACGCTAAGAGAAGTATAGAGCGGAGGGAGAGGTGGATCAGAGAAAATCAACAGTTTCTCTCTGACCCATCTCGAATCTTCCAACACCCTCCAGTTACTGTCGAACACCCACCCAAACCAGAGGAAGTCGAAGTATTTTGGAGAGAAGTCTACGAAGTTCAGCATAGACTGCACGAAGACTCAGGAAATATAAATAGCTTCAAGTAGTTATGTGTTGCCCTCATAACACCTGATAAAGAATGCCCACCCATCACTACCGAGGAGGTGAAAAAAGTATTAAGAGGGAT
>NC_046657.1:103752097-103759796 GCF_010883055.1 Belonocnema kinseyi | reverse complement strand
GGGTATCACCTCCCCTCCACCACAGAAAACTGTGGTGATTCTTGGATGATGATGATGATGATGATGATGATGATGATGATGATGATGATGATGATGATGATTGGTGATACACTTGTCAATTTTGATTATCAATTTATCTACGTGGGAGATAAAAATGATGATAGTAGTAGCATTGTAATAGTAAGCAAACTGCAGAAAGTCGTGAAACGCAAATAAATTTCTTTTCAGAAAAAATATGAAATATCATGATGATGGTTTTTGCGTCTTTCATGGCGATGAAAAAAAAGAAAGAAGGTGGTGAGAAGCAGGATGATATGAATGAGAAAGATGAAGATCGAAATGACAATGGAAAATAGGAGGAGGATCAACAAGAATCAGAACACGATCAGGAACATGGTAATAATGCTGTTGATGATTTTTATTATGATAAAGAGGAGGAGAAGGAGAAGGAGAGTTCAAATGGATTTAGTGAACTGCTTTTTAAGACTTACTCATAACTCCGTAAAAAACTTTTTTTTTACAATTTGCAAATATATATTTTGCCTAATTTCCTCTCAAAAACAACATATTTCGTCTTCGAGAGAATTCGCTACTGCAAGTGTAGATCCTGCCTGATTTGAAATAAATTCGATCTAGGAAATATGAAAAACAACGAGACATGAGAAAAGGCGTTAACAATTGAAAGCTTCAAAAGGCCTACAAAAGCGCCTTTTTATCAGAATTTTTTTTTGTATTTGTCTTTGCGTGCAGAGTTATATTGATCGTATTGGATTTTTAAGGTTAAGAATAAAACTTAGACACTCCAGAAGCTTACATGTAATTATTACATAAGATGTAAACATTGATTTAGAGTTGAGCATAATGAAAATATCTTCAAGGTAAATTACCAATAGAACACCTTTTAATCTCAAAAATTAAACCACAGGCACCATGATCTTCATAGAAATAAATGGGGTGTACAAAGTCCAAAAGACAGACAAGTAAATACATAAATTACTCTCTGAAAGCTAATTCTCATAAAACAATTCTTAGAAATTAGTTTTGTAGCTAAACGGACATCATCTAATTTAAAGTGAGGTGTATCTATGAAAAGAATTTTTTTTCAATCTCAGATTAATCTCTTCTCGCCATTAGATCCGTTCATCAGAAAATAGAAAGTCAAAATTGAGCATGAAAATTTTGAACCTTGAATACTGCTCCCTTTTTCTTTAGTACTGTGACAGCACCCTGCATATCCAGCAATTCCCGCTTATAGAAAAACCATTGTAATTGATTAGGAACTAGGTATACTTATATTTAATGTTTCGGTCGATACGACCTTTTGGGTTGCGACTCCTGTCCATTATGATTCCATTGCATCTGCTTGCTTTGATTCCATTGATTCTGCGCGCCCTAAGAATACGATTGGTATTGCTTCTTGGGCGGGCCATACGAGTTTCAAAATCTCGTTTTGTTGGGTTCAGCAGTTACTGTCCCAGACTTGCGTTCAAGAGGCATTGTAGCTGAGGGGACTGGATGAGTGACTTTAGTGTTTAGTCCGACCTTTTAAGCTGCCGTTACAGAATTAACACGTTTAGCAAAAATCTACCCATTAAGATTCTTGTCCACTAGACAATTCTCCGCCAAGGCTAATCCGTTCGAAACTTTTTCAAACGAAGGAGTAAAGAATGATCTCCTGGACAATGCCATAGAGTGATGTAAATCATATGTGAGGGGCACAGCATCACTTAGCTTCCGAAAATTCAACTTATCATCTGGATCTTCAGAGAACAATAATTTATCTAAGACTGATCCAGTTGCTCATATCGCTGCGCCAAACTGATTCTGCGCGAGCACTTGCTAATTTTCCTTCCTGATTTGCTTATCGTCCATCATGGTCAAAATCTCAGGAATCATTTTTGGAGCTTGCATAAACTAACAATTTTGGATTGGATGATAGGTAGTTAGCAGTTCTTGACGTACCTCTTTTTTGCAGCCTCATAGGAACATATCAGTCCATCTTTCTGCAAGAACGGCATGAACCTTTGGTGACACTGATACAAAGCCAATAACGTTATTGCCCAACAACGTTAACACTTATTCTCAAGAAACTGTATCAATGTTCTCCTCTTGTGGAACGGTGACACCGTCGGATCGTTTACCTGAACTATCATTTACACTTAGGTTTCGATCAGGTGTCTCATAGCGCATTCGGGTATCCTGCACAGGTGCACTGCGATCTGCACCGAAGCAGTTTGGAATGAGAAGGGAGAAGTAAGAAGGAGTGATCGGATTGCTCTTGGAGTACACCAGTGCAGAATAAACGCATGCACTATCAGTAACAGTAGAAGACTGACCTCCCGGGCATAGCTCAACTACTTTATCGCTAGACCCATATGTTGGCATTGCAGAGATCTCATTATCTAATGAGGGTGACAAAGATCTAAACTCATTAGAAACTGTAGCTTGTAATGAACTTGCCGAGTCTCCTGGATCTCTATCGGGCAGCATAGTCTCGTCAAAATCTCTATACTCGTCTTACATCAAATATAGATTCGCAGAATATATATCTTTTCGTCGATCGTAATCATCAACATCTGACTTACTTCTCGAGCAATAAGCGCGTCTAGATCGATCCCTCTCACGCGAATATGATCATGAACAACGAGCATGGTGACGGCGGCTTCCATTCTCCGGACGCCGCAGTTTCTATTCTAAGTTCCGCAGCTTCTCTTTCATCTCTGTTTCCGAGTCATCTCTCCCATGATTCTTATGGTTTCTACAACTTCTGGAGAATCTTGATCGATCTCCCACCCTAAAGAAGAATCATTTATACTAAATTGAAAATGGGGACGCACTTAAACGCACATGTGGAGCGAAACCCACTAAACAACGTAATGACTAACCTGACCTGTAAAGTTGAAGAGGGAGCCACGGAAAAGTTTTTTTCTTGGACTTTGAAAATTTCGGCGCGAAACTTGCAGATACGATGGTGCTACTTTGTGATCCAGAGGATAAGACGGTGTAGTATAATTATACAATACAATTTTCAAACGATCGTCAAAAATTTCCACTGTCCATAGGAAGCATTTGTAACTGGTTTTACTGCTGGACCCTGGACTTATCTGGAAATAAAATGTGATATAATTTCTGATTTAGAATAAATAACCTTTTCTTTCTGAAGATAACTAATTGTCTTTATGTTTTTTCTGATTTTATTCTTTACATTATTCGCAGGGTGTTCGCTGTACCGGTAAATGACTAGAAACTCTTTGAGACTGATGCCAGAAAAACCAAAAATTTGCAAAATTTTGTAATGAAAAAACTATCTAACTACTTGATATAATGCTAGGGGTGTGAAAACATAAAATAAACTGAACAGCGCTGGTCGAGTCGGTCCTGGTTCTGCGAGTTGTCGGCTTTCCGGGTTGATCTGCAGACCCTCAAGCAACCCGACAACTCATAATTAGCTCGACAACCCGAATTCAACACTGAAAACCCGAAATAAATTCACATTTACGGATTTCACGATAATTATTAGTAAAACAGCAGCTAAATAAACTTTACTTGATTGGAATGACGGCGCACATTTTTATGAGGTTCGATTTGACTTGTTTTGTGAGTATGAGTATATGTCGAAATGAAACCTTGTACTGCGATTTTTTGACACTCTCGTATATCCAATCGGCATTTATGCCCTTTGCAGTCGGAAGCTTTAGTTTTCCTCCCCTTTTGAATGCCAATTCTTAGGTCTTAGCAGAAAAAAATCACGACAGAGGAACGGATATACACTTGACCGATACTATAAGGGTTTCGACCTAGGGGGTGGGAGGGGGGTTGCCTGCAAAAACCGCAAATGTGGTTTTAGTTCGTTTAATCTTATATTTACAAAGCTTTTAAGGTTTTGAAGTTGATTGTGCTTGTTTTGGGCATTTTCGGGTTCTTCAGGTTGATGCGGGTTCACGGGTGGAATGTGACTCACAACTATAAGCATCTCCTTAATTGTTAAGAAATTAAAAATTAAAATCTTTCGGAAGCAAAAATTGTCGCAAGAAAAATGTTCTGCTTTAATGAACTGTTAATATCAATTATTTAATA
The DNA here is from genome assembly GCF_010883055.1 of Belonocnema kinseyi. Classification (NCBI taxonomy): domain Eukaryota; kingdom Metazoa; phylum Arthropoda; class Insecta; order Hymenoptera; family Cynipidae; genus Belonocnema; species Belonocnema kinseyi. The sequence continues at coordinate 103,755,719 of NC_046657.1, read as the reverse complement.
ATTTTTTCAGCTCAACAGTAGTTCAAGTATTTGAAATTTAATAATGATTTGTCTTAGAAGAGAATTCTAAATTAGTTATAAATTAAGCAATTCACAGATTTTAAATTTAAAAATTGAACTTGTTCTATGTCTTATTAGGTAAAGAAGTGTAAAAAAATTGCAATTTTCAAGTTCTTCGAACTAAAAGATACGTAATTACACACTTTTATTTAATTATTCATTCTGTTGTAAATTTATTTATTTATTCTTAGCATTAAATCATCGCAAGTGATCGCGCAAATTCAAATTTTTAAATCAGATTTCTTAAAGATTTCCACCTTGAGTGTTTCAGTTTAGTTTATTTCAAATGAAAGAAACAAGTTTGGTTATGAGAAATCGAACTTTTTCATTTCAGATATGAAATATATTTGCAAACCAGGAAAAGCCCGGAAAATTACCAACAATTTTCTCCTCAATCAAAACAATCAAACCTGTGTCTAATTACACAGCCACACAAAAAAAAGTGTGCGGATCTGGTAACAAGACACACATATTCCTATGGATTTTGGGGCCCAGAATTCAAATTCGATATCAAAAATTACCCATTGCGTCATGGTTGAGCCATAAACTCAAAAAATGACGAAAAATCATGCACGGAGACAAATAAATTTCAAAACACAAACACAATTAAACTGATTTTTTTGTCCCGTTCTGTTTGCGGTACCATTTGAATCAGCTTGGACTTAACCTGCAAAGAGGTGAAACCTATCCTAATCTAAAAAAACCTGACCTAACATAACCTAACCTAACTTAACTTTACGTAACACAATTAAACTCATTGTGTTGTCCCGTTGTGTTTGCGGTACCGTTTCATTCAGCTTCGGCTTAACCTACATAGAGGTTTAACCTATCCTAACCTAAGAAAATCTGACCTAACCTAACCTAGACGAATGAAATTCAACCACACGTGTAGCTATGTCAGCGTACGGTTCTCAGTCTTAAATGTGTGCTATATTTAATAGGTTAACTCGATCTTAACCTACAAATGAATCTAACTTAACAGAACGTAACGAAATTTTGCTTAACGCAACACAACTTAACTTAAGTGTTCCCGTTGTAACACAATAAAATTCATTTCATTGTACTACAGGTATTTAAAAATTTAGACGCACATTACTCATTTGAAGAAACTTAGAACTACAAGTAGAATTGACCCCATTTCAATTAACCTGACAATGTTTGTATCAATTAAAATGTAGAACTGTAACTTAAACATGTAAATGATTAAGAGTTTTATTCAAAATTTTTTCTCTCTGCTTTTCTTAGACTTGAGGGATATATTTATACTATCTTTCGTGTTTACATTTTATCTTGCTTTTTATCGTAATTAAACTGATTTATAGACCTACCTTTCAACATCCAGCAAAAATCAGCAAAGTGAAGTTTTAAATTCATCAAGCAGCCTAACTTTTTGTAGTTTCTTATCATTTTTGCAACAATATTCTCGTATTCTGGATTTTTTTTTGTTACCGAGGAAATTTGCGTTTACTGCTTTAAAACTTTCCCAAGCGTCCATTTTAATTTTCGTCATGTGGCTCACGAAATTAGTATCTCTTGTCAATATTCGAATCTGTAGTGCATCAAAGATTCCTTCTTCCAATTTAGCGTCTGAATCACTAGGGAATTTAAGGGATATATACTTATAGCATTGTCCATCTTTGTCTAAAGCCTTGACAAATTGCTTCATGAGCCAAAGCTTTATGTGGAGGGGTGGTTGTAAAATTTTTTCTGGATCAAAGAGGCTTTGGTTGATGATATCATGAGAACCAGGTTTGCGTGAATCTCTTGAAGGCCAATGTTTTTTGCTGTAATGATTGGCTCGATCTCTGCTATTCCACAGGCATACTCGTATAAAGCATGGTTCTCTCGTGAAACCCGGTTGTTGGCCTAATATCATTGTTATGATTTTGAGATCACCACATATTTGCCATTTGTGATTCGTGTAATTAACTTTTTCAAGAAGCATTTTAACAATGTTATATTCTTCTTTGATGAACGTTGAGTGAGCTATGGGGATAGGAGCGTAAGTATTCGTGTCATGCAGTAAAACAGCCTTAATGCTGCGTTTTCACGAATCAATGAACAATCGCCATTCTTCATCTCTGCACACATTTTTCTTCAAGTGGTTCATTAGTGCGTTAACGTCAGTGCAGTACACTATCGATGACCTATCGATGGCCTATCGATGACCTATCCATGGTCTGTATTCATTATCGGGAAGCTTTCGATTCGAACTTCCATAGACTTATCATCTGTCTTATGGAAATTTTAAAGGTTCATCCGCAAATAGTTAGGTGCATAGAGAGATTGATGCCGCTTTGGAAAACCAGATTTACTATCTCATCTGGAAAAAATCGTGTGACAACTAACAAGTTCACCTTTCAGAGAGGCGTCTTTCAGGGCGACACCATGAGCCCACTGCTCTTCTGCCTTACATTATTGCCACTATCTTTAGCACTTCGCCATTCCGACGGGTACTTATGCGGCAAACCTGCAGATCGAAAGTACAAGGTCACTCATGTAATTTACATGGACGATCTTAAGATCTATGCTAAAAACAAAGAGCAACGACATCTAGATCTAGGGATTGTCGAACGATATAATAAGGAAATTGGAATGGAATTTGAGTTAGACAAATGTGCCATGGTTTACTTGAAGCGAGGAAAACTTATTGGCACCCCTGAAGATTCTGAGCTGGTTGATAGAAGCGCTGTACGCCACCTTTGCGCTGGAGAGACTTATACATACCTGGGCGTGCCACAGAGCCGCATTCAGGATGTGACATCTATCAAGGATACTCTCCAAAGCAGATTCAAACGTCTCATCCCACAGATTTGGTCTTCCGAACTGTCGGCGAAGAACAAAGTATCTGCAACGAACATGCTTGCCGTCCCAGTACTACTCTATTGATTTGGAGTAGTTCCATGGACGAAGCACGAGCTCAGATCCCTTGATATCGGGACAAGAAACACTCGGACTTGACTACAGTATTAGGGGTGAGCAAAATGCATCAAATCTTATGTATCTCGAGTACTCACTCCTGAAAGCCCGGATTAAAAAACCACAAGAGAAAAACTTTCGTGAACAGCTCCTTAATAAGAATATGCACGGCATCTTCTACTAAAATGTGAAGGGTCAGTCAATGTCTTGTGAGCTAACGTTTGCTTTCCTTAAATCGCCCGGATTGTAGTCTGGTACAGAGGGTTTCATTTTGCATGCCGAGACGGTGTCATTTCCACCTGAACATAACGTCGCTACATTTTGAGCCAAGACATTCCTGATGATAGCTGCTGGGCGTGCTATGCAAACCCGAGCATTTAGCTCACATACTATCTAGTTTCCTAACTCACGCGGGAACGACCTACATTCAAAGGCACAATGCTTCACTAAGATTGCTTTATTACCATCTCTGTCACTCTTACGCTCCTCTAAATAGCGCTCCTCTAAATGCTCCTAGGGAAATTGAGTCAATTGTCGAGAGTGGGAAGTGCTGCATATACTGGAACTTTATATTCTCGACAATTGTTTCTGTTGCTCACTCGAGGCCTGACATGGTTCTTCTTGACTTCGAGAAGCGAACCAT
>NC_046657.1:103750985-103751997 GCF_010883055.1 Belonocnema kinseyi | reverse complement strand
AAAGAAAGGCGTAGCCGGATGTCGGGAGAACCTGCTCATCGATAGATGTGTCTGCAAAGATGCAGCATTCTACCAGCGTGACCTATCGATGGCCTGGATTGTATATCGGAAAGTTTTCGATTCTACATCACATAGACTTATCATCTGTCTTTTGGAAATCTTAAAGGTTCATCCGCAAATAGTTGGGTGCATAGAGAGATTGATGCCACTTTGGAAAACCAGATTTACTATCTCATCTGGAAAAAATCGTGTGACAACTAACAAGATCACGTTTCAGAGAGGTGTCTTTCAGGGCGACACCATGAGCCCACTCCTCTTTTGCCTTACATTATTGCCACTATCTCTAGCACTGCGCCATTCCGACGGGTACTTGTGCGGCAAACCTGCAGATCGAAAGTAGAAGGTCAGTCATGTATTTTACATGGACGATCTTAAGATCTATGCTCGTTCCTGAGCTCGTTGAGAGAAGCGCCATACGACATCTTTGCGCTGGAGAGACTTATACATACCTGGGCGTGCCACAGAGCCGCATTCAGGATGTGACATCTATAAAGGATACACTCCGAAGCAGATACAAACGTATCATCCGACCGATTTGGTCTTGCGAACTGTCGGCGAGGAACAAAGTATCTGCAACGAACATACTTGCCGTCCCGGTACTACTCTATTCATTTGGAGTAGTTCCATGGACGAAGAACGAGCTCAGATCTCTTGATATCGGGACAAGAAAGGTTATGCACATGAACAAAAGCATGCATCTTAAGTCTTCCGTTCCGCGACTGTACATCTCACGCCGTCAAGGGGGTCGCGGAATATTGAGTCTTGAATGTCTTCACAACAGGATTATTCTGGGTACAGCAAATAGAGTTGCAAATCTTCTTAAAATGGTCAGGAATCACGAAGAAGTGGCCAAAGGAGCATTTATATACAAAGCAGCGGAGGAGGCTGCTGAAACAGTCGGACTTGACTTCAGTATTAGGGGTGAGCAAAATGCATCAAATCTAATCTATCT
>NC_046657.1:103708915-103750885 GCF_010883055.1 Belonocnema kinseyi | reverse complement strand
GGTATTTAGCCACTGTTGAATTTATAACAATTTAAATTGTTATTAGAATTTTTTATTGAATATTTTGATTGCGCATGGAGGAGGAATGAGATTTTATGTATTCCTTTTAAGATTTTTATTAAATCAACCTATTCTCATTTACATAATATTTTGCCCTATGCTCCATTTCTAACTTTATTGAAAATCAGCTCTTTGGTTGTAATCACATTTATTTTATAATTATACGAAGACAATTTGGTTTATCCAAATAAAATAATTCTCCTTTAAGAGTGTAGCCGTGGCTCAATAGAATAGGTAGAGGATAACTAAACTCTCGACTAAATTCGCTCGTATTTAGGTATTAAACCTTTAGAAGTTCAGTGAACTCGTATTTTTCACAGGTGTCGTTCGGCGACTACCTTTCTATGTTTATAACTTTACGTAAGTCCGCAATGATAGGTGATAATCGATCGATCTTTTCAACAAAGAGGTGCACAATGGCAACGTGTTAATGTTTGACACTCGGCCTTTTATGACAGTGTCCCCACGCAGGGCAAGGGATGGCACCTGTCCGCTACTTGCGCTCGCACAATAAGTGTAAATTTGATCTGAGTCGAAATCGGCTCGGACTACAGGCATTCGCCTACCTAATTTAGAGGATTAGGACGAGGGAAGGTAATGAATTGCTCCCAACTGTATACTCTTTTCTGGTTATATCCAGTTTTTCGAGGGACTGCCTCTATAATGCTTTTATTTTCGAAAGCGAAATTTCACAACTCAGATTCTTATAGAATTATTCTCAAGGCTCATGCCGAGATTTAGAACTTTTCTTAGCCAGATTTAGAGAGGTATACTCCCGTCTGCCGATAAAGATCTAAGATTCTACGTAAGACTTTCTAATTTCACAATCTAACTTACTTGACCAAGGTAAAACGTTCGCTGATTTTACTCGATTCGACCAAGTAAGATTTCGACCAAGTAAAATCAGCGAACATGCCTTGCTCATCGGTTAGTTTAGGAAATTTATGAGAGACAATATTTCTCTTGGTTATTCTGAGTGGCACTTAGCCTTGGAACTCAAATATTTTAAAGTCAAAATGTAGACGATTTCGTCTAAGTCAATTTTAGTCCTTTGGACTTAGAAAATTTTCTCAAAAATTTAAGATTCAACTCCTTATAGCGCGTTTTCAGAAATATTCCCGTAGGAATGACAGTTAAGTTTTGAGTAAAATCAGCGAACGGATTTTGAACAAGATTGCGGTTGGAACCGGGTACACTGGGTATACCAGCTTCCACTTCAGAGGTCTTTTCTGTGAGTAATATCAAGCAAACTTAGGTTTTTAGCCTAAGTTAACAAGATATTAAAAGATACTTGAGGATGGTTAGTCCTCAAGATCCGTTGCGTATCCTACGTAACCCCCCAATTGTCTATTCGGGGTCGTGCTGCCCATTTTATAGGCAGTCCCCCATTCTAGAAGATTTTTAGAGGGAGTATTTGAGTCTGCGCCTTCAAGATTTCCCTTTAGAGATGCAATTACCTTCTAAACTGTACGTAGAGTTGCCTAAGATGAGGCTCCATGCTCCATGCTGTAATCTATGCAGCGGAACATATATATGTATGAAAAAAGCATTAAAAATAGTCAAACTTATAAGGAACTGTTAGTTGATATTTTTTTGCTCTTTTTTCCTCTCTGATAATGTATAATACGTTCCCCAAAAACTACTCCTAAGTCATACATACACACCTCTCGTGATCAAAAACGTTTGAAAAGTTAGAAAAAAACCCTGAACAATGTAAAAATCATTTAGAACTCCAATTGATTACATCTACCAGCGGAAGATGTTCTTTTGCATACGTTCACGTAGAAGGGTAGTTTTTTGAGAAAACGATAATGAGGGAGAAATTTTGAAGTGTAATGTAATTAATTTTGAGCTTTGAAGCATGTCTTCGTTTTAAACGTTGGTTTTTTATTGAATAAAACGTTTTTAATCACGAGGAGAGGGTATGTATGACTTAGGGGTAGTTTTTGGGGAACGTATTATAAATTATCAGACAGCAAAAAAAGAACAAAAAATATCAACTAACAGTTCCTTCTAATTTGGACTATTTTTAACGCTTTTTTCATACATATATATGTTGCGCTGAGTAAATTCACGTGGAAGGGTAGTCTTTCGGGAAAATTATAAAGAGGGCGAAATTTTGATGTGCCATGTAATCAATTTGGAGTTGTAAATCATTTGTGCATTTTTCAAGGCAGTTTTTTAACTTTTAAAACGTTTTTGATCACGAGGGGTTGGTATGTATGACTTAGGGGTAGTTTTTCGGAAACGTATTATATATTATCAAAGAACAAATAAAGAGGAAAAAAATATCAGATAACAGTGCCTTGGAAGTTTGATTATTTTTAATGCTTTTACATACATATATTTATTCCGCTGCATAGGTGCATGTGGAAGAGTAGTTTTGGAAATATTATAATGGGAGGCAAATTTGCAAGTTTCATTTTATTGATTTTGAGTCGCAAATCAATTTTACATTGCTCAAAATGTTTTTAAAACTTTTAAAACGTTTTTTATCACGAGGGGTGAGTATGTATCACTTAAGGGTAGTTTTTGGGGAACGTATTATATATATTCAGAGAGAAAACAAAGAGCAAAAAATATCAACTAACAGTTCCTTCTGAGATAGACTATTTTTAATGCTTTTTTCATACATACATATTTGCCGCTGCGGAGATTCCCTTGGAATGGTAGTTTTTCGGGAAAATTATGAAAAGGTGGAAATTTGGAAGTGCAATGTAATCAATTTGGAGTTTTAAATCATTCTTGCATTGTTGAAGGTACTTTTCCCATTTTTAAAACGTTTTTGATCACAGGGGGTAGTTGTGTAAGACTTAGGGGTAGTTTTTTTGGAAACGTAATATATGTCATCATAGAGCAAAAAGAAGCAAAAAAATCTCCACTTATCGTTTATCGCATTATAATCATTTTTAGTGAGTTTTCTTAGGTGGCGGTGCTGAGTGGTCATCCTGCTAGCGCCACCACCCTTTTCTCCGAAGTTTAAAGGGCAAAACAAATTTTTTTTAGCATCAAATTAGCAAAAAAAAAAGCAAGAAATATGGCGTATTCCATATTATAATTTGCCTTGGCAGCGGCGCTGAGTGGGCGGACCTTCGTTTCTAATTGGTAGAGCAAACCGGAATAAGGAACTCGTTCTTAACACGCACGTTTAATTCAAATTTATTTTCTTCCTTTTAACAATTATTCAATAATAAATGATTGTGAACCTCTTTTAAAGCATTTACAATTTCACTTACGGCATTCCGTGCAGGAATCCAATCAAGGAACCGGTCAGATAGCCATGGTTTAAAGCGGGTGCTGAACGGGAAAAACATCCGGAATCCGTCTAAAAACGTCACGGTAAACTTGTCGGATCCCATCTTCAATATCGGCCAAGATCCGGTTGTGTAATCCGGCCACAAAGCGATTAATAAATGTTGCTTCAAACGAGAAATTGGTAACTTTTATTATCTTTTCAGGCTCATCGTAAAGAATACGGTGAAACATAATAGTCAAATCAAGTTAAGCAATTCTGGTGTACAAAATGGAGTAGGATTTAAATCCCTGATAATAGAATTTCCTAGCAATTTAGAAACCATGTGCTGATTTATGGCTAGGAAAGAAAAAAGGAAAAACTTTATACACAACAGTATATTTCAATTAAAAATAATAATTATCCGCAAGCTTTGTGGTGTTTTCAAACTAATTACTGAACTGAGGTTGAATTTAACTGCGGGTCTGGATTTTATTTGCGAACTTCGAAGAGACGACGCGACGTGAGTGCAATGTATATCCTCTTTCCAAGTGCGAAATTGGAAATTACTGAGAGTCTATGCATATGCCAGACGCAGTAGGCGCTATTCATGGCGGTAAATTTGAAAGTGTACAGACTAAACATTGTCTGAACATAGAAAGCCATATTGTACATGTAATTTGATAGAAATTCTTTCTACAGTATTAGAGTTTGAAAATATTAAATGTTATTTTTGTTATCATTTTCATAACACGTATTGAAATGTGTATCACTGGCTAATAAAAGACCTCATTGGAGAATATGCAATTAAATGCTATCTTCTTTTATCTTCTTGGAAATTTTGTAGTATATGCAAGGTTAGTCATGAGCTCAATTTTCAACCTTTACAGCTTCTAAATAATTTATTCATTTGCAAAATTTTTAGCGGCGAAACGTTGGCGCATCAACTAAAAAATTAATTGCCAGAATGCTACGATTCCAGCATTACCCCTGTTGAAGAAGGCTTTATGGCACGTATGCCCAGTCTGAGGTGCTACTAAACACCCAGAGCTTCAGCACGTTTCGCAACAGTCATTGCTCAAACTCAAATACTTCATGATGCCTTAGAAGAACTGCAGAAAGATGTTAATAAGGCTGTTGATTTTCCACTCTCAACTTGCATATACGCTTATTTCATCCATGTGCAGATGGTGAGTGAGTTGAGACTTAGCCACGCCTACCTTAATTTTGAGCCCATAGGACGTGCGGTTGCGTGTTCAATGCAACGGGTTCAATGCTAAACAAAATTATAATGCGTTGAATGAAATACCTTGTGAGATTCCTCGTTTAATGGATGGATGACGCCAGGACATATCTCAGATATATTAAAGACCTTAAATAAATAAACGTGGAGTAATAAGGAAAACGCCTGTTGGTTGTTAATGCATATGTAAGAAAAAGAACAAATAATACAGCTTAGAAAACACTGTTAGTTGATATTTTTTTCCTCTTTTTTTTGCTCTTCGATAATATATCATACTTACCCGACGAACTACCCCTAAGTCCTGCATAACCGCCCGTCGTCATCAAAAACGTTTTACAAGTTGGAAAACCACCCTCAACAATGTAAAAATGATTGAGAACTCCAAATTAATTACATGATACTTCCAAATTTCTATCTCATTATAATATTCTCGAATTTACCCTTCCACTTGTATGTATGCAATAGAACATTAATTTATATGTGCAAAAAGTATTAAAAATAATACAACATATAAAACACTGTTAGTTGATATTTTTTCCTTTTTTTTTTGCTCTTTGATAATATATAATACGTTCCCCAAAATCTACTCTATGTCATACATACTCCCCCTCGTTATCAAAAACATTTTAAATGTTGTAAAACCACCTTGAACAATGTAAAAATGATTTAGAACTCCAAATTAATTACATGCCACTTGACAATTTCCCTCTCATTATAATTTCCGCAAAACTACTCTTCCACGTTAACGTATGCAACTAACTTAGAAGTCAAACTTAGAAGCATCTAGTAGTTGATATTTTTTTGCTCTTTTTGCTCTTTGATAATATATAATACGTTTTCTAAAAACTATCCAAAAGTCCTACATATCCTCCCCGCGTCATCAAAAACGTTTTAAAAATTGGAAAACCACCCTGAACAATGCACAAAAGATTTAGAACTTCAAATTAATTACATGACACTTAAGAATTTTCCTCTCATTATAATATTCATAAAACTACCTTTCCACGTGAACGTATGCAACAGAACATCTTCCGCTGGAAGATGTAATCAATTGGAGTTCTTAATCGTTTTTGACATTGTTCAGGGTGGTTATACAACTTTTAAAACATTTTTGATGACGAGGGGATGGTATGTATGACTTAGCAGTTGTTTTTGGGTAACTTATTATATATTATAGAAGAGCAAAAAAAGAGAAAAAAAATCGAATTACAGTGTTTTCTAAGTTTTATTATTTTTTATGCTTTTTTCATACATATATATGTTCTGCTGCATAGGTTTACGTGGAAGGGTCGTTTCGGGGGAAATTACGAGAGAAATTTGCAAGTTTCATGTTTTTAATTTTGAGTCCTAAATCATTTTTATATTGTTCAAGGTGGTTTTTTAACTTTTAAAACGTTTTTGATCACAAGGGGTGAGTATGTATGACTTAGAGGTAGTTTTTAGGGAACGTATTATATATTATCGCAGAGAAAAAAAAAGAGAAAAGAAGTATCAACTAATAGTTTCTTTTAAGTTTGATTATTTTTAATGCTTTTTCATACATAAATATATGTTTCGTTGCATACGCTCAAGTGCAAGGGTAGTTTTTCGGGATAATTTGATAGAGGGGAAAATTTTCAAGTGTTACATAATTAATTTGTTATTCTAAATCATGTTCACATTGTTCAAGGTAGTTTTGCATCTTTTAAACCGTTTTTGATCACGAGGAGTGAGTATGTATGACTTAGGAGTAGTTTTTGGGGAACGTATCATATCTTATCAGAGAGCAAAAAAAGAGAAAAAAATATCAGCTAACAGTGTCTTCTATGTTTAATTATTTTTAATGCTTTTTTCATACATATGTACGTTCTCTTGCATACGTTCACGTGGAAGGGTAGTTTTGGGAATACTATGATGAGAAGAAAATTTTCAAGTTTCATCTTATTAATTTTGAGTCCTAAATCATTTTTATAGTGTTGAAGGTGGTTTTTTAACTTTTAAAACATTTTTAATCACGAGGGGTGAGTATGTATTACTTAGGAGTAGTTTCTGGGGAACGTATTATATATTATCAGAAAGCAAAAAAAGAGCAAAAAAATGTCAACTAACAGTTCCTTCAAAGTTGGACAATTTTTTATGCTTTTTTCATACATATATATGTTCCGCTGCATAGATTCACGTTAAAGGGTAGTTTTTCGAGAAAATTATGAACAGGGGAAAATTTTGAAGGTTATCTTTGAGTACAAGTGCTGAATTTTTGTTTTCGAGATTGGATTTTTGAATGTTTTTGAAAATAGCGCGTTGGGCACTGCACCTCATGTACCACTGGAATTAGCCGATGCCATTAAGACCTTTCCACAACTGATGACAAATAAGGTAGATCGGAACTGTAATGTGTCTTATATTCGTAAACGACTAAACTCGGTTTCTAACGCAGCCCATAATTCCAGTTTACTTCGATTAAAATTTTATCATTGTTTTATCAAAAACAAAAGGATGTTCGCAGAAAAGTTTGTTTCGAATACATTTCGGACCTTGGACTAAAATAATACTTAAAACTCTCAAACCATTAAACATTTATTAACATCCTTTTTAGTATTTATCACACAGGAAGGATTTGGGTATCCTAAAACCGAACCTGTTTTCCAAATTTGTCCTGTAAATCAGGTTTTCAAAATATCCTAACCTAGAAGTGGTAAAATGGCTATTTTTGGCCACATTTGAGGAAATATAACACGATCAGCAATTTTTTTCTAAAAACTGCTCCAATATGGCTAAACATAACAATTTCTATTATTTTCGGTTAGGACATCTCAAAAACTTGACATATATAGAAAAAATGTAGACAACTGATTCGCTTTTAGGGCACCAGAACCCTTCGGGGGCATATAGTCTGGTCTTTGGGTACAAATTTTATCAGCCTGTGTTTTTAATATTATTTGAAATAATTAACTGTTTGAAATGTAAATCCTATTATAAAAAGATCATACATATCGAATATCGAAATATCTCGAAAAATATAACGCAGAAATGTGAAGACCCGATTCCTTATTGGCGGAGTTGCAGTCAGGGAAGGCACGTGAGGTGTCAAACTCTAAAGCAATCACGACATTGGTCAACGACTATTCTATTATTCTTTCCCATGGAACTTCACCGTAACCTCTTTGTATTTCCTCTTTGGCTGCTCCACGGGCTCCACTCTGCATCATTATTCAAAACCAAAGAGTGTATTTTCCTATTTTATACAGATTATTTCTCAAAGTAGAAAAGTGTATCCAATAAGTGGATTGAACATCAAGGATGGAATCGGAGATTCCTTATTAGTGGAGTTACTGTCAGGGAAGTCACGTGCTGCGTTAAACCGTGATCTAATAAATACATGGTCTAGTCTCTTGAGGGCCCCGTTTCGTTTAAGTCACGCAACCGCTTAATTTCACCATTTTGTTATTATGACCGTGCAATTTCAGTTTGAAGCGTACTCTCTGTACGATGAACTACATAGGAAAATCAGTATGTAGGAAAAAATATTATAAAAATATTGAAAGAATGAATTCCAAAAAAATTTTAATGGGTAATGGATTTTGTATATTAGAACATTAATTTTTCCTAGAAACCCGATTCCTTATTGGTCAGACATGTAGTTGGCGCTGCATTTGAATCTCTCGCAAGAGCTTTTCAGAACATGCGTGTTCAAGCGCTCTAATTTGAAAGCACATGCATTTCAGTTAACTTTATGCGAACTCCCTTAACCATATTGTTCCCAATTTCCCTAAATTGCCAATTTCAAAAGCGTTAAAATTTCTGGCTTAATTACTATAATGAATTAGTTAGTTGTAAATTCACTTTTCGTTTCTCTGAGCATAGGTAAAATGGAAGAAAGTGTTTTAAAAAATGAAACCAAAATAAAGATTTTTAGTTATCCTGAAATCAATCATACGCGAAAACTTACAATATTGTTAGGGTTTACTAAAGGGAAATCGTCCCTGGCCATTCTAACCTGAATGAGTAAAATAATTTCAACTTGAAAAAAATAAAAATTTGTAATTACCTTGAACACGGTCAGAGAAACGTGAAAACTAAATCATTTTAAAGATTTTTGAAGACGGGGTTTGTCTTCGAACAAAGCGAACTGACCAAATAAAAAGATTGTTTAAATACAAACAAAAAATGAAGATGAGGGATGGTCCTTAGACACCCCAAACTATTAAAAAAAAAGTTTAACATTTAAAAATTAAAATTTTGATTCTCTGAGAACCACTTGATATAACTCGAAGCTTAGTAGTTGTACTTGGAGTCTTCCAAACTTCGTGATCTGGTAAGTAAAACGATTAAGAATTATCTCAAGAAACCGAAGTCACGCTATCGGAAACCATGTGACCATGAGTAAAATTTTTCTAGAGGAACTCATAATAAGTCTCGAAAAGAGTGACTGATTCGTGATCCGATGATCTTGGCGATGCAACATTCGAAGAGCTGGACTCGTAATAATCGGCGGTTAAAAAAGATTTAAGGAAAAATCTCATGTTCCTTCTAAAAATTTTAAAAATCGAAAATCACTTCTTCCTGAAAGGAAGTAGGTATTTTAACGCCTATGTTAGATTTATAGCAAGAAACTGTTGGTGACTTGCCTAACGTTTTTCCTGATGAGATTCAACCGAAATAGGTCTCCTGGGCAACAGAAGCAGTAGAAGGTAATTTATGAATATCAGGGAGGAGTAAATGCAAATAGGTATCTGCTTCTATGATCACTTTGATTACCCTATTGCTACCGAACTGTCTTGCTTCCTCGGTTTGCTCCTCTCACTCTTTCTCTTTTTAGTTCCAGTCTTCTGATACGCCTGGCGTATCAGTAAACAAAAGTTTAGTTCCAAATGCTTCAATGAGCCCGTATGGACCACCGCATCATGCGGTCTTTATGTAATAGTTGAAAATACCTTTCCTTGTGTTCGAGTGATCACCTTAACCATTCCGGTTGATCTTGCCGTAGTAGTGAAAAATGGCATGGTTTGGGCCATAGTGATGTTTTTTGATTGAGACACATGACTACTCGCAACTAATATGTCGGGCATTAATCGTAATTAGAATTGCTAAATCTAATATGTCTCTGGGAATCTTTGGTTCAAGTATCCACATTGTACGACCCAATAAATTTTTCATTTACAGAAATTGACTTCGACTGTGCATTCAGGGTGGCATTAAGTGGGACATAGGCCCACTCTTCAGAAATATTGTCGCAATAAAATTTTCTTCTTTCTGTGCTCTCTTTATCAGTGAAATGACTACTGTTGGTTTACTGGTTTTCTTTGCCCTTCAAGAAATTTCTTGGACTCATTTACGAATATTAGTATACCCAGTATCAAAGATAGGAGTGTAAACGAGGGTATTAAGATCATTGGTTGAGCAGGGCCCATTATCTCAAGTAAAAAAATATCAAATAAAGCTAAAGCGGCAATATTTAATCTTATACTGTAAAAAAATTTCAAGGGAATTTACTCCAAAATCATTTGCAAGTAATGTACACGAAAATTCGGAAATTTTAGATACTGCGCCTTGGGAAAAATTCCCTAAAATAATGTGTGAAATATTATAAAAGAAATTGTGGAATTTTGCCCAAAACAGATTTGTGAACATTCCTTATATTTTTGCGATATCTTTCTGAAAATTGAGAGAATTTTCCCTAAGGTGTACTAGCGAAAATTCACTAATTTTGTAGAATTGTACTAAAAATTCAGGGTATTTTTCCTAAGGCGGACTGATATTGCATAATAACTCAAAATTACTTCAAATATGGGCACTATTAATTAAAAAAGCAACGGCCACATCTCGGCCGTTTCAATGGAAGACCCAGGTCCTACACTTCAACATAAACCTCCTCGTAGATTACGATAGTCTTTGCAGAAGTTTGGTATACTTAGCTTCGCGTCGACTGATCTTTTAAACGCTAGACGCGCAATTTCTGTTGCGAGAGAGGAGGTATGTCGCGCCTTGGCGTATTTTCTGTCGAACTACCAGCTTAGAGCAGCAAGATTAAAACATTTACACTCATTAAAAGCAAAGCACTGTTAAGAAATTTTATTACAAAACGATAAGTACATCTTTTGCATGTAATATGGAAACCATTGATTACATTTTTACCGTAAAAACAAAAATTGATGAAAATAAGTCTTTGAAATCTTTGAAAATATTGTGCTAGTTAATAAAATATTTTAGGGAAAAAAATCTTCCTAAATATACGATAATACCTCAAGAATCTTTGGAAAATATACCTAATCTACGTGAAAAATTAAAAAGTATTTTTTTATTTTTTTATTCAGTATGAAGTATTTAATTTCCCAAATTTTAGGGAATATTTCCAAACTTTTGTATGAATTACCATCTGTTTAGGGAAATTTCCCAAAAAATTTTAGGCATTATCTAATTTACTACATTTTGGGAAATCTCCCCCATTTTTTCGAAAATTAAAATAAAATTTAGGAAAATTTTCCCGAATTTTGGGGAAAATGATTTTCCCCAATGAAAACATGGATTTTTTTCCACTAAAAAGTATTTAAAATTCCCGAAATTTTGTACAGTGTACATTTATGCCGACCATGCTATACGGTAGCGAGACATAGACCAATCAAGAAGAGGATAAAATTCAAATTAATGCGATTGACATAAAATTTCTGAGCATAATATGCGCAAAAGCACTGATGGATAAACTGAGAAGTGAGATAATACTCCAAGAATGTGGTGCAAAAGATACAAAAGTTGACGTATGGGAAAGAAATCAGTTAAGATGGTTTGGGCATGTTGAGAGAATAAACGGTAAACGACTAACGAAACAAGGGTATCGAAGGTAAAGTAAATTTCAGTGTGTCCAAGGGTAGACCGTAAAAAGAATAGTTAGAAGGTGTGAATTAGTCTCTAGTTCGAAGAGAAATAACAAGCCACAGAAATTCAAGAACTTGCATGAAAAAATGCATGGACCTTAAGAAAGCAAGAAAAGTATGCCAGTAAAGAAAAGTGTTGAGACAAATATATTTTAAAAACAATGCCATTAGAGTAAATAACAGTAATAGTAATATTAATAGTGATAGTAAAAAAGTAATAGTAATAAGAGCAATATGACTACAATAGTACTGTAATAGTAATAATAACCGAAGGTGTTCTCGATTTGGTGTCGCGGTAAGGCTTAAACTTTCATCTCAAAACTTTGACGGCTATTTTATCTATAGTACTGCTACTGACAGGATTTTCCATGTCAGTCAGGCAAAGAGCAAAGTGGAAAGGGACTAAGAAGAACAAGAAGTCCCATAAATAATAATGAAAAGCATTTTAAATAGAAATAGAACCAAAAGCTTATAAACAATGTTACTAAAATCATCCACTTGCGGTGAATCGAGACATTAACGCCAACAATATTGGACGAGATTATAGACCGCCAACGGCAGAGACTCGATGTTCTTACTGCCAGACTGCATTGGCTATTGATGGGGTGCTTGGCGAAAAACGAGCAGAAGCCATTTAGATGCTGCCTGGTTCTCACTAGACAAGATAAGAGCTAGCAACAACTCTGAAATGCATTTGACAAATACCACAGCATTAGATGTTTCAGTGGTCTTAAAAAGAACAAGTAATTCAAAAGGTCCAGCTCCGTACATGGTGCACAACTTCTGGTACAAGTACTTGGAAAGTGTAAATCCTGCATTGGCAAGATTTTCTCAGAAAATCATTGATCCATAAGGCGCGAGGCAGTAAAGACCTAGTCACCGTAGACGTTTTTGCCATGACTCAAGCCGTATATATCAAAGGAACTTGCACATGGCATACATTTACTAGAAGCAAGAGTTTTCTTCCATGCCCTATTTCTACTTAAAATCTTGGAAATTAACAGGGCTTGCCCACGCATTATTGACTTTATAATTCGTTCGATGATGCTTTGAGCACAAAAATCAAGTATTTCCATCATGGACAACCAAGTATATCTAAATCAACAAGAATTACGACGGGTTTTTGGTCAATGAGACTCGTTCAATGCACTATAGTTCTCTTTAACTTAGAACCCAGTGAGACAGTTATTCACATTTCTTATGAGTTCCGCATATATGACAATGAAGATGGTCATCAAGTGACCCATCTTTTGCATATGGATGACCTGAAGCTATACGCTAACAGCAAGCGAGATGTTGCGCATACAATACTTGCATGAAAAAGAGTGCCCTGTATCCAGAAATGGAAAAAAGCGAGCACATTATAAATAGCTTTCGCGCAATGGCACAGACAGAATATAAGAATGGATGTATTTCTATAGATACATTCCAAAGCTTGTTTCAGAAAACAAAGATTACATCTTATATTCGGATATTACTATCCAGACGGATAATTTCATTGAAGCCAATCGAGCAGACATCGTTATGCGAGCAAGAAAAGGTAGTCGGGTCTATATCATCGACTTTGCATGTCCACTTGTTCAAAATTTGCAGGCAAGTTAAACAACCAAGATCCATAAGTATAGAACTTATGACAACCTTATCTTATCAATCACTTGACTTAATCTGTGGCTATGATGAAAAACCGTGATTACCATAATCTATAAACACTAATCACTTGCTGCGTCTCGAAAGTGTTTAGTAGCGAAGTACCAGATCTGTGGTTGGAAGTTAGGCGAATTTATAAGAATAAAAAATATTTATGAAAGACCAAATTTAAAGCATTTACAAACAAATAGATGAAAAGGAAATTTAATGAATATCAATAGATAAAACATAATTTGGAACAAAAAACATTAAGAACAAATTAATCAGTCATCTGCCGTAAGCGCAGAACTCATTTGTTAATGATGAACTCATTTGTTAATAAGTACAAATGTACTTATAAAAAAATCTAAGCAACTTATAAGTACGCAACTGTTAATCGATGGCCAGGGAATCCGATAGGAACAACAAGAGAGTACCATGTATGTTGTATATGTATAAGGAATATTTAGCCTATAGAAACAATTCGCTTTCAAGCGTATTAGTTACAGTTCAAGCCACACAATTTACAAAATTTCGTGAAAATAAATCAATGCTTTTCACATCAATCACATACTGCAGGAGCTAGATAATATCAATAGATAAGCTTTCAGCGAATTATAAATCACGGGCGATAATGCCAAAAATCAAATGCGCGAACAATTTACACCCTATTAATCCAAAAATATGCACAGACCACACATCACGTCCTACTAGCTCTCCGTTATTTCTTTTTTATGTTTTCAACCGAAAAATGTAAATTTCCAACGAAGAATGTTTTAATAGATACATAATGCAAAGAGTACCCATTTTGTATGAAGTAATGTTTTTGAAGGCTGAAATATTACTCAATATTTTATCAGATTTTCAACTTCATGATAGCTGAGTGAGTACCGCACACCCCTCCCAGCTTCGCAGACGGCCCGCACCTCCTCACACTTATCCCCGGTGTAGCGTCAATTCACGAAATGTCTGAATCCGAGAGACCTGAATCCCGGGTTTACTGTAATTTAATGATTTATTTTTTTGAACAAATACATACTTTTTATTGAATATTTTTAAAAATCATTTGTAATTTTTTAACAGATTTTATGACCTGTCTATCATTTTTTCACTGAATACCTAATTAAATATCAATTGTGTTAAAAATAGTACAATTTTTAGAGGCTATTCAGAACATCGTTGATATGTTTTCTAATAGTTTTTAAGACTCCCGATTAAGGCGACCGGCGAGTGACAACCTGAATGCATTTCTTTGTTTATAAACAAATTTACTTTATATGAAAATGAAAATAAAATCTTTGTAAAAAGTATCATGTTTCAATATTAAATTGCATATAAATATTTCCAGAAAATAATTTTGAAAGCAGTGTATAACACATCACTGAGTCAATTTAGAAATGATCAAGTCCAATCAATCTCGGATCTTCAGAAGCTTGATCTACTCTCATCAGAAATTCTGCAGTTGAGAAATATCCTTCATATATTGCAATTGCAGGGGTGGTGTCACGACCATAATGTCCACAATCGAGATGTGTAGAAAAACAATGGAAGTGATTTGGTGTAAGCTCAAGTTCCTGAGAAAAATTCGAAACCAAAATGTTAATGATTGATGTGAACTTGCTGAAAAATTCTTCTCAATTATTTGAGGAAAAGTGCGAATTATATTCTTTGCTCTTACTGTTCTTTCAGAAACAAAAGTACCGACTCCAGTCTCCTCAGCAGAACCTTCATCTAGATAAAAAAGAGGGACCCGTGTCAAATTGCTACCCGCAGGTACAGGTTCCTCTAGAAGGTTCGGAAAAACTTCACTAATCTTTCCTTTTCGCAATACAAAGACTCCACCAAGACCTAGCGATAGTTAAAAGATTTCAAATGAATATTGATTTTCCTTATTTTTAATAGTTATCCAACATTATTATTATAATTTAGTGAATATGAAATTACAACGCACCAACAAGATTCTTTGCTCCATAGTAATTTGTAATGCTCCTTCTCATACTAGCAATGAAACTATCTTCGCCTATTCGATTCTCAGCAACAACTTTTATGACCTCTCCCTTTTTTCCTTCGCTTAGAAAGATACTTCCCTGTACTGAAAATCGAGTCTCATTCAAAGGCAGCTTCTTGCAGAGAAGTTTTCCGACAGTTTTGTCGAGTGATATGATATAGGAGCTTGTGGAGGATTCTGGTTTATTCAGATCTATGTTAACTGCTACCTTTAAATTAAAAGATTATGTAATTTAGAAATTTAATGAACTTACTTGTAAGTAAAGTTCTATCCTAATTGTATGAAGCGCCTCTTCTTGAGTGACAAGAACCGTTGGTGCAGAAAGTCATAATTTAAAGTGTCGCTTGAACGATTTTTGGATCTTATGATTATAATGTGAGATGGGAATAACAGTGGGTGGATGTGATCACTTCGGAAGAGGCGCTGTATACTATTAGGAAAAAACTTCACTTACAAGTAAGTTCTTTTAATCTCTAAATTTTATTTGGGTTTTTAAAAGATACAAAAAAGAGATGTGCTTTTTCCTCTTAAATTTTTTGTTCTAAGTAACATCTTAGTGCGGAGGCACTATCCATTTTTGAACCTGTGGATAAAAGGCAAACCCAGTCACGGTTGCTTTTTGTTTGGTACAAATCTTTTTATCCAACCTTCTAACGACAGTTCCTCATTTTAGGTTAATGACACGAAATAAGTAAGTAAAAATTCGGAGTGCCAGGTTGAATCGTATATGAGTTTCGAGGGACCTAATTTAGAAAAGCCTTTAAAAATTATAACATATTGTGATCTGTGGTCATCTCAGATTCAATAAGCAATAAAATCGCTAATTTGTAGCAGTTTATGGACTGATTGTTGCATCATTGTCAAACAATTCCAATAATGAAACTAATATATACGGAACTGAGCTCAAGGATGGATTCAGGCTCCGTTAAAAAACGCCATTTTTTAAGATAAGAGTCCTTTTGTTTCAAGAAAGAGTCACTTCAGGATGAAATTGAAATATCCATCAAGGCAGGTGACGTTTCCCTCAATTCAAACGCCTTCCGGATAGGATACCCGGCACTAATGTAACTTTATCTATGAAAGTTTTTTCTTAATGTAAACCATGTATGAAATTATGGCGATTTCAAATAGCACATACCATTGCTGTGATCACCAATTGGGTACCACTATGATGCCTTCAGCCTTATTCTCTAATTTTTTGCAACGCTTTTATTATTATTCACAATTGTAGAAATCCACCATAGACATAATCCGCCCAAGAGATTATGAATGCAACGATAGCCATTGAGTCAGGATCTTTCTTTTAATAAAGACAGTTGGAGCAATTTGCATTCTCCATGCTTGCAGAAAGATCTATTTCTGGTTGTCAAAATGCTCTAACTATTTTACTCAAGGCAAAATTGGACAGTTTAATTTCGGTATTTACTTTTAGAAGACGTGATTCTTTATTCGCTATTTTATTCAAAGCTGATGGAATATACTTCCACAAAATCGAGATTGAAATTTCCCTTGTCTCAAACCAATTCCATATAAGTATTGTGATATTATTCAAACTTTTTAATTAAACTCCTCACATTTTATTTCTATACAGGTTGGTGGTAGTGTTGACGATTTGAAGTAACAATTGAAAATTTTTTTGGTCCTTCGTTCTACTGTTTTGTAGCTTGAAGTGCTGCGTTTGAAAAAGTTTTTAAGTGCTTTTAGGTACCAAATTAATCGAAAGGAACCGTTCGTTTTTGGTCTTAAAGAAGATCCGAGATAAACTAGCACAGTGTAATGGGATTTGAACCAATTGAAATTCAAAAGAAATTTCATAACTCTCGATCCATGAGAGTGTAGTGGGATCTGATGTGATTTTTAATATTTAAACTTAAATTGACAAAGTTTATGATATGGACTGTATTTGTTATAAGGCTCCTGATTCCGATTTTTGTTCGGTGTTCGGTAATTCTATTTTTTCCCTCCCGACATCTCTGCACGAGTACGGGGCGAGGCTTGCCTATCTGGTTTTGAATTTGGCTCCTTAATTCCTTTGTCGAATTCTTAAAAGCCTAGGTTGTTTTTAAAGCTTCATTGATTTTTGCACTGAAAAGAGAGCAACCAATATTCTTTGCTTGCAGCTTATCCTTAAGGGAGACGTGCGTATTTGCCAAGACTAAGTTTCTACGTACGGCACATTCGTCATGATGTAGCTCAGAGAATAGTTTCCTTGCATCCTTTAAGTAGTCTATTAGCAGTAATTCGTCTGTAGATCTTTCTTCTTTGTGAAATAAGAGGAATAGGGCATTGCCAATGACTCCCATAGAAGCTGTTGTTTTCTCTTGCTTCATCGCTATTCGCCCATCTCTTTTCACAGCCTCGTTGGATGATGTCCTCTCAACGAACAACAAAGTGGGCATGCATAGCAGGACCGAAGGGCCTTTTATCGTTAATTCAAATTTCGATCATTTTCAGAACATTCTCATCTAGATCATTACCTGAAATTGCTTTGGATTGTGCTTCAGAAGCAGTCTTCTGCGAATCCCGTTGAAGTTTAGGCGCATTTGATTCACCTGAGTCTTGATCAGCTAAAATATAAAACCCATAGACTAATGACCAAATTTCGTGTCCGTTTTTCCTTCGATTCTGTCCTAACAGAATAATAACATTAGGTTTGAAGACTGTGATGTGTTTGTAGGCTAGTACCTACGATATGTCTATACTGTTGTCGGTTCAAACTATGACGCGCTTGCTGTTATTTTATTTATTTTATTTTTGAAACTGTAAGTTTCTAGTTAAAAGAAAAGAGTCTTTTATGCATTAGCAGGTTTAAGTATACTTTACTGTTATAGTTAAGAGCACATTTTTCTCTTGTAGGTGATAGGTTACGAAGCGTGATCCGACAACAGCGTCAAACAATCAAAGAGATTTATCATGTTACTTTTCCGCATTTATAATTGATGATCTGGATGAGCTGTTTATCATACTTTTCCCATGATATGAAAATCGTCTCCGTTGTTGCTTGATCGGCACGAATTAAGACAGATGAGTTTTTGTGCCAACGCGAAAAGGAGGTAGGTGCACACCTCTTTTTGATTGAATACTTTGAAAAACGTGTTGATATTGGCAAGAAGCAGGCGCAATAAATTTTGGTCACGAGGAAGAGTTGCCCAATACAACTAATGTTTCTTCCAGCTATTGAGACATTTTTATTTAGATTTTGTTTAGCGGATTTGCATGTAATAATAAGAATTGTAGAACCATAAATAAATATCAGGTAAACGTTTTAATCAAGAGAAAACATTTTTGGTCCCTTCCTGTTTTTGTTCTAGTGTGGAAAAAGATTTCACGGTTATTCAAATAAATCATTTTTATTATTATAGCTGACTTATTATTATTTGATGTAATGACAACTGAAAAATTTAAAAAAACACTCAAGATGGAAGCTTTTTTATTTTAACTTTTTAAAATAGAAACTTAAAAAACTTGTTCTGTCCGATGCTTAGTAAATAACAATTATAAAATAAAAGCTTTGAATACTTGTAAATTAAGTTAAATGAAAATTGAAAGCCATTTAAGAGGAAAATGTCAAAATTTAATATTTCTTAAATCACACAGGGTAAAGATTTCTGACCAACAATTTTAATTCCACGCGATCATTTTCAATCCTGCCATTTAAAGAACGGGTCAGTAAATTTGTAAATCCTTAAAATTATATTAATTTAAGCATTTTTCTGACTTTGAAATTCAAGTGATCTAAGGCTATTTCATACAATTCAGTTTCAAATTGTACTTTTTAAAATACTTTATGTATAATTTATGATTTCAAATTATTAGCAAGATATTTCTAAATATTAAAAAATGATTCTTTCTTTAATTATAATATTTAATATGATATGAAAAAAAATATATTTCAATCTAAAACAAGATTGAAATAGGATTTTATATTGTATACAAGAGTGCGATTATGAATCTTTTGATTTAAAGTTATTTTAAAATTGTATATATTTGATCAAATTTAAAGCAGGTTTTCATATTTGTTTGGAAACTGAGGCGCTCGAATTTTAACAAATTCATCGTTATCTTATGAAATTAATTTTGGATAAATTTTTAATAGTTGAACTATAGTTAAATAAAAAAATACATAATTTATATTCAACGTTCATAAACCTAAAACTTTTTTTAACCAAATTTCAATTTTGAACGATATTTATTTTTATTTAACAACTATCCCAGGTACTGGAGATTTAAAAAGTGGTATTTCTTGCATTAAATCCAGAAAATCGAGTTATTGTCAATTTTCGATCATTTTGGTGTTCTTAACAACATACTAAATTTGCACAAAAATGAAATGATGGCTAGCTCTGCCATTTTGAAAAAGGTGCCAAAAATCAGTTTTTTAGAAATAACATTTTTTCGGTTCACCGGAAATCAAAAATAGCTCTTTTAATAATTGTATGGGACCAAATTCTCTGTAAATATCGACTGCAAGATTTTTATATAAAGTGAATAGTTTCAGAGTTATACCTGGGTGAAGTATCGTGTATTTCCTAAAATCACGCATACTCTGCCCTTATAACCCCAACAAGTACTAATTATGATCAGTTCCTATTCTAAACATATATGATTTACTTTTCATACATAATAATTATTTTAAATCATTATTATATAAATAATATGTACGGGAAATGAAATGTATGTGCAAAAAATATGAAATACAATTGTATGAAAAGGGAAGACCAAGGAAACGCCAAGTTCCTCAAAGTTCTCAAAATTTCCAAGAACTTGAATAAAACTGTTCAGGTTTTCAAGGAAGAAATGGTTTGTCTGATGACATTACTGCAGCTGCAGAAAAATTCTTGATTGTCCTTTACAGAGCATCTGAAAGAGATATTTCTTTTGAATCTCTCCGGTATCAACATTTCACGAAATCAGCGACGAAGAGTAACATGACTCTTGCTTCACTTCGACCCACAACAGAAACAGCAAGGCAGCGTTATCTCCACACTTAACATCAAGTCGAAACTTGGTTTAGAGTCATGAAGAATCCAGAAGACTGGGGATTGCAGTGAACTAAGACTGTACACACTACACTCAGGACAAGGATGGATGATCCTGCTCTGGAAGTTCTTCTGAAATTCCGCTTCTGCCAATACAAGAAAGGATGCAGCACAGCATGCAGTTTCAAAAAGCACGGTTGAAGTGTTCCATCATTTGCATTCACTGCAATGGAGGTTCGTGTAAGAACAATCCTGAAATCTTGGATGACCTAGATGATGGAGAAAGCGAGACTATTTTCGACGAAATGTTGAAGATACTAAAGGTGATGAAGGCAGATAATGAAGTAGATAAAGAACAAGAAAAAGAAAACACGGAAGAGGAGGCTGAAACGAAACCAATTCGTGTATTCGAAGAAGAAATCAGTGAACCTGGTCTCTAAAAGAGAACGAGGCGAAAAATAAGCATGGATAAAAATCTAGAAATTACTGGAGAAGGATCGAGAGAGCGAGGAGGTAAATTTTGAAAAGATCAGAGATAGATTGAAGATGTGGACTAGACCTACTGAGAAAATTACGGTCGAACGTGATTTGGGTTGAATTGAACTTTGGCGAAAATTTTCGAAGATGGACAGAATTTGCAACTATACCCGCCCGAAAGAAGTTTGCCTGGCTCAAACATGGCAATACGCTTGGAAATATTTAGCCCTAAGCATGGGCCACGGCTGAATGGTATCATGTCGCAAGCCTTGCTCTTATCCGTCTACTATGCTTAGGACACGCGACACACAAACAGACAAATACTCAAAAATCGCACAACAGGTCATCTAAAACATTATCTACGAGAACTTGTTTGAAATTTAAATTTTGTCCATAACCAAAACAATAAAAAATGGTGAGTCAACGACCTGAGTGCGCAGGATCGTACACCAGCTAGTTTAACATGTATTCTACAAGAACTTTTTTAAAATTCAAAGTTTGTCAACACACAAAATAACTGAAATTGGCGAGACGACAATCCGGGTGCGCCGGATCGCGCACCAGATTATCTAAAACGTTATCTACGAGAACTTTTTTGAAATTTAAATTTTGTCCATACCCAAAACAATTACAAATGGTGGGACGATGACCCGGATGCGCAGGATCATGCACCAGATATTTTCACACGTATTCTACAAGAACTTTTTAAAAATTCAAATTTTTCCAACACCCAAAAGAATAGTCAATGGAAGTCAACGATCCAAGTCAATGGGGAAAGCATGGCTTGAAATTGGTCAAAAATGGCGTAGGCATGAGTGAGCGTGGACTAAGCGTGGGCTAAGCGTGGCTCAAGATTGGGTAAATGTTCACCTATAATGCTTCTACAGTCGTCCTATGTTTACGAACAATAGGTCAAGCATGGATAATGTCACTTCTGGCATGATTTGCCCACGATCAAACGTGATTTGGTTTGAATTATACTTTGGCAAAATTTTCGAAGGTACCTGGTTTACGATCCTGCGCGCCCGATTCGTCGACTCACCATTTGTTATTGTTTTGGTTATTGTCAAAATTTAAATTTCAAATAAGTTCATGTAGATGATCTGTCAAATGAACTGATGCGCTATCAAGCGCATCCGAGTCGTCGTCTCACCATAAGTAGTTAGTTTGTTTGTTGGAAAAATTTGAATTTTGAAAAAGTTTTTGTAGCATATGTGTTAAAACACTACTTAGTGTACGTTCCTGCACAACCGAGGCATCGACTCACGATTTGTGATTGTTTTGGTTATAAACGAAATTTAAAATTGAAAGAGTTCACGTAAATGACGTTTTAAATTAGCTGGGTCACAATCTGGTGCACCCGAAGCCTGGCCTTGCCATTGGTAGCTATTTTGGGTGTTAAAAAAATTATAATTTTAAAAAAGATCTTGTAGAATATGTGTTATAACACTAACTGGTAGACGATCTTGCAAATCCAGGTCGTCGATTAACTATTATAAAACAATTATGAAAAGAACTATTTTTGGATTCCGATTAACAAAAAAAATGTTATTTCCGAAAAACTTATTTTTGGCACCTTTTTTAAGATAGCGGAGCTAGCTGCCATTTTACTTTTATGCCAATTTAGAATAATGTTTCAAATTGAAAAATGAATGGAAATTGGTACTTACTTTTTCGGATTTAATGCAAGGTAAAAATACCGAGCGGATGGAATAGAGAGTTAGGATATAGTTATTTTGAATTGAAACCTACATCGCAATCTGCTCCCAGATAAATCCAGGGTCCATTAGCAGCACCTAATGCACATGATCCCACTGGACGGCTCAATTTCTCGACGATAGTTTTAAGGTCGAATAATTTTTGTTTATCAAATTGAGTATTGTACAGAGTAGTTCCACCGACGTCTAGAAGTATTGGACTTCCACCCAGTCCTAAAAAATTAAAGGATATTATAAATCTTATATCAAAATTTGTCTTTTAAAAAATCGACTTTACCAGTAGCTGATAGGTAGAAAGGTTCTTGAGTTAAGTCTGGAGATTCGACGATTTCGACCGTAACTTTAGCAAAGTTTTTTGAAAGCTCTTCACGGAAAACTGAAACATATAATTAAATCATTAATTGTTTTGTTTAAAAATATAAATTATTTTTAAGAGCTGAAGTGAATTATTTTTACCATTTTGTAATTCACTCAAGGGAGGTACGTGTAATTGTTTTTCTACAATTGTCAACTCTTCAGCGTTTATGTTCTATTAAAAAATGAGAATCTGTTGTGATATAGTCCATTTTCAATTATTATATGATCGTTCAAGTATTACGTGAGCCTAATTTTCCTTATTCTCGATCCCAGCCACGACGTAAATCATATTTTTGCATTAGGAATATCCAAAAATAAGCTTTTATGTAGAGCAACCCTTTCTCTCAGTATGCTTGCGTAATACTTGAATGGCCCGTGTTTATAAAATGTACTAACTAATAATTTGCAAAAGACAAGAGAAAATAGGAAGGAGATGAATACAGCTTTCTTTTCACTTCTTTTTTCCATGGTCTTGAATAAATATTTAAAAGATGATTTAAACAACTTCAACGACAATTTTTGAACCAAACAGTGTAAGCAGTTGCTTATATACTGAAAACATACCGCTTTTAAAATTGTAACTTCACAATCTTATCTGAATTCCTATCCTTTTGTAAGTACCATGATAGCCTTATAAACTCGCAATTTCGATATTTTTATTGTTGCCGACTTTTCGCTAATACTCATTGCTGAATTCAAATTATCAGGATTAGTGTATTTTTTAATGTTTTGAACGTGAGGTTGTATGATATGAAATACTATTTCGATATAACGTACTTCGGGTTTAGAGGAATACATTTATGTGCATGCGAGTCGACTTCATTTTTAAATGAATATTAAAATAAATACTGAAACCTCTTCTCTCAATTTTTTTAGTAAAATTTTTATTTTGTGAGAGGAGTAAAAGAAACTTTGCTTATTTATTAATACTTTATACATATATTAAATAAAAATGGTACAATATCGTATAAATAAAATAAAATAATTTGGTTTATGTCCTAGTAGTTGTGAAAATTCTGCTAATCATAAAATTTCATTTAAACACATAATTTTATGCGAATATATGGTTTCAAAATATGTGAAAAGTATTATTTTGAGACTAAACCCATTCAGATTTAGTTGGCGCCCTTATGTTTTAACTGCATTAAGATGATTTGGAGGATAAGAGGCTTTTTCAAATCTGGCTGCTTGTTATGAATTATAAAGTATTCCATCTTTTATCAAAGTAAACGCATTTTTGACCAAAGAAACATGTATCCTCAGCAGAATAATGTAAAAATTGATATTTTATTAGAGAAAAGCTTTCCCTTTCAAAACAAATGTAGTTCAATTAAACCAAATAGACTGAAGTTTCAACAAAAAAGTTGTATATTCAACAAACAATGATAGTTTTAATTACATAAAAGAGATTTTTCGGGTTTTACTCGTGTAATAAACTACGAATTTTTTGCCGACGTTTGGTGAACATTGCAATTTACTTCTTAAGGCTGACCTGAAACTGAGGTATAAGGTCATGTTGTTCTTAGGTATACTCTGTACGATGTCTGTGATTGGCCAAAGCGCCCCACTGTGGGACTAGTCGAACTTCGATCTAAATTAATACCTACTAACTCCATCTCTCCAAGACTTTATGAGCTCCCAAAAATCCACAAAGATAAAATTCCACTCAGAACGATCGTTAGCGCAATAAATTCACCAACTTACAACATAGCACGCATTCTCGCTACAAAACTAAAGCCATTTACAGCAAACCCCATCACTTACGTCCAAAACTTATTTGACTTTATTAAAAAGATACAACAGATTGACATTCAACCCGAAGACGTCATAGTAAGTTTCGACATAGTATGTCTGGTTACAAAAGCACCAATCTCTGATACAATTGATATTATTAAATCATTTACAAACTTCCCTTCCGAGTTCGTACCTTTGATAGAACACTGTCTCAATAATACTTACTTCTCGTTCAATAACTAGTTCTACGAACAAACCTCAGTGGCAGCAATGGGATCTCCAATCTCACCTGTAATAGCCAATATCTTTATGTCTTTATGGTGAGCCAACGTATAAAGGAGCATGAGAGTAAGGTCAGGCTAAAACATTTCACGCAATCAGTATTAGCTGAACATCATATCGAAACAGGAGATAAGATTTTATTTGATGAAACAACAGTCATTGCAAAAACACACTGCATTTTTTCAAGAAAACATAGAGAAGCAATCGAAATCTTAAAACATCAGAATAAAATCAATATGGACAATGGATATAATACCAATCCGATTTGGCTTTCCGTTCTCCCGCAATTTTAAAATCAAGGCTTGATGCCCCAATCAAGTTAGACCGTTCCCCACGGTGGGACGCTCTGGCCAATCACAGGCCTCGTACGAAGTATACCTAAGAACAACATGACCTGATATCTCGAAAAATCTCTTTTATCAAAATGAATCATCGTGAAAGCATTAAATCTATTAGTTTTATTTTCATTCAATAACCTAAATTTTCAACAATGAAAAAATGAATTATTCGAACTCCGTCGATAGAGATGCGACTTCGGGGGTTCGTCTTGAGACGATCCTCGGAAGTCGCATTTCAATTGCAAGTGTTGGACAAAGTTTTATGTGCGCCTTGAGGAAGGCGGCGAACGGACACGCTCGCTACGCTCGAGCAGCAAACTTCACAGTCGTCTGCTATCTTTTACTTCTTGCAATCGATTTACAAAATACTATTTAAATAAAATGGTTGTATTTTTTAACTGAAAAGATTGCCTATCCAGTGAGATTGTAATTGTTCGTATCTCAACCATAAAAGATTTTAATTTCAAATATAAAAGCAGTAGAGT
Source organism: Belonocnema kinseyi (assembly GCF_010883055.1). Lineage (NCBI taxonomy): Eukaryota > Metazoa > Arthropoda > Insecta > Hymenoptera > Cynipidae > Belonocnema > Belonocnema kinseyi. The sequence continues at coordinate 103,725,495 of NC_046657.1, read as the reverse complement.
TCAATATAACAGACAAGTTTTCAACAAAATAATTGAATCCTCAACAAAATCACATCCAGTGTTAAAGAAGAAGTTGCATTTATAATCTACAACGTTAAAAAATTTTAAAAACAGCTACATTTTCAAAGACATACATCAATTTTGAATCAAATAGTTCAATTTTCAACTAAAAATCCTAGTTTTCTACCAAAAAAAAAGAAAAAGTTAGAACGAATTATATAAACTTTAAACAAAATAATTAAATTTTCATGCTAAACAAGGTCAATTTTCAACCAAAAATAGAATTATGTGACTGTATGTTTGATACGCATCAACGATGTGTTCTGGGCATGACATTTATCGTCGCTTACGTCCTTGTCAGATCATAGACAGATACTCTTTTCATTGGCTGCCGATAAACATGTAGTTTGAAGGTATGGGAAAATCGAAGCAAGTAGCTGGTATATTTATAGAGATAATCTCACCAGTTTTCTGGGCGTTATGTCAGGCAGAATTACTTTCTTCAGACAAACAGAAAGACTTGTCGAGATCCTATAAAAAGATATGAACAAAGCATTTGAGAACAAATTATCCTCTTCGTATTAAAAAAATATACAATAATACATGCTGGTCGTTTCCTAGACTTAAATACCTGAAAAGAAAGGGGAATACAATCAGGTTAGAGTAGGCGGAGCGGTCCCTCCGAGGTCCTAGGTTAGATGCACAGATTTCACGCATTCTCTTAGTTTTCTATGCCAGTGAATATGTGCCTTCTCAAAGTCGACTGAGTTCCAAACCACTAAAGCCTGGGTAGAAGTATATAGAAAAATTTTCATTAGTACAAACTCATAGATCGAATTTCAGTTATGCTACACAAATGCCTGACGCCCTATTACCCGATACACCAAGGATTTCCTTGCGTTAATATAAGAATTATTTTAGTCCTTGGTAGTTTGATGGTGCGGTATCTTTCGGGAAAGCTTAGCAATGGGATACACTTTCGTAACATGTAGAAAGTATGAAGCAATCTTCATTCCTCAGCCAAATAAGGACACCTAATATTAAGAAAAATGCTTTAGATTGATAAGCTAGACCTTGTTTAGGGCGAGACACAAGAAACAATAGTGTTTCTTTAGATTAAAGTGGAAATCCTAATGGAAAAACCTTTCTATGGAAATAAATTTACTTTTCAAATAGACAGGTCTACCGAAGAAGCTCTTTTTGCATTTACCTCTCGCATTAATAATGAAACGCGGAAATGTGAAGTAGCAATTGCAGCGTTTCTAGGCATAGATGGGGCATTTAGTAATACTACAATTGAATCTATATATGGCTAAAAACGCGGAAAACGAAACCACTAGCAAAAAATTTTTTCTTTGAATTTTGCGAGGTTTTTAATTATTTCGAGGTTATACACCTCCTAATCAACCAACATAAATGTCAACACAAGACGCATTGTTTCTTCCAAAAATTGAAAATTGTTTCTTCGTCTCTTCTTACTCGTAGTAGATAAAAATGGAGAAAAATAAAACGCGGAACAAAAAGTTACGTTGTATTCATCAACTGTTATTTTCTTCGTGCTACTAGCTCTTTTCAGATAGAGTTGAGTGTGCACAAAGTGACTGAACAATATATTCATGGAATAAATTGTTATCGGCATTTTCAATGTAAATACAAATAAAGCTCTTTTTTCATGTAACGTAACAGTCCAAAGTCGGAAAATGTGTTTTGACGAAAAATCTATCACGTTGGCAAAAAGAAAATTCCCAATTTTCTTCGAGTACTTTCAGTCAATTTTACAGAAAGTATAAAAAATCAGCAATGTTTTCCACACAGGCCCACAAAAAGAAAAAAGTATCCTGAGCAGATCACCAGACAGGTGTATTCTTATATATTTCTCGTCGCTGAATCCGAATCTGAAGTCAGATTGGGAGCTTTCCCAGTAACTTTTGGAAAAAATGAAAAAACATGGTTTTTTATGGTTCATAATAAAAAATGGTTAAAATTTAGGGTTTTAAATTAGTTTCCTTTTACTCACACGCTTCTCTTCAAATGATCGGTGTGAAAGGTTTCTGCGATGTTTCTGTCCCGATGTTTTCTTTTCTCTTTTTATCATCGAGCAGTAGCCTGCCAACATATTTACATCCCATCTTCCTTGGAATCGACGTTCGAATTCTTGTAGGTCTTGGTGAAACCTCTCTCCTTGTTCTTCACAGAAATCACTATTATTTTCTGGAAATCGATCGATTTGCGAATGAAGGAAATGGAGTTTCAATCTCATTAGACAGCCTTATTTCTGAAAATCTCGTACCATTGCTGCTAGCAAATTCTCGTGATCCGCACATTTCAAGTACCTAAAAATTTTTTTTACACGTATTTGAAACTTAGCCATGCCGCTTTCTCGGTATCATTCATAGTTTCGACAAATTTTGCATCTCTAAATAATCTGCGGATATCAGGGCCATCGAAGATACCTTCATTCAATTTAGCATCACTGTTGTGACTAAAGATTTGGCCCAAATATTCGAACCATTGCCCTTCCTTGTTTAAAGCTTTAAGGAATTGTTTCATTAAACCAAGCTTGATATGAAGAGGTGGTATTACAATTTTGGATGGATTGGCGAGTGGTTAATTTACAATATTCTGTTTTCCAGGTTCGAAAGATGTTCTTGATAGCCAAGTTTTTTTTGCATAGTGATTTTTTCTATCCCTGCTATCAAACATACACAGGTAACATGGATACTTGGTGAATAATCGCCACTGATGTTCTTCATACTTTAATTTTTTTAAAACCATTTCAAGGTTTGAATACTCTTCTTTTAACACAATTGAATGTGCTAATGGTACAGGAGCGTATTTGTCTGTATTGTGAAGAAGGACTACCTTTAGGCTGCGCTTTATTGAATTAATAAACAACCATCATTTCTTAGGTTGATATATGTTAGGTTTAAGCTCATTGATAAGTCTTTTCCCATTTTTGCGTTTAACTAGATTTGTATCTTATACTTACGAAAGTTTTCATCTCGATTTCGATACACAGTTACTTTAGTGCCCTTCGTCAACATATTCCTACTCTTTAACTCCGATGCAATAAGTGCAGTTTGTTCCTTCGATAGACCCGCTATTCTAAATAGATCATTAAGATTTTTTTGATCAAATTTTTTCGTAGGTCTCTCTTTACCAGAAGGGATGAATTCCTCTTCGCTATCAGAAGAATACTCGTCTTCAGTCTCTTCAGAGTCTCTTAAAGCCGTCTCACCTGATTTGCTCTCACACGTTTCATTTTTTCTATCATGACCAGGATTCCTAACTTTTTTTTAATGAATATCGACTTGCTGTGTATTAAATCCTGTAGTGAAGCTGGCTTGTGACTCGTTATCTTCTAGGCCTTCTGCAGTCGTCTTTTTTAGAAGCTGAACGCTGGTAACAGTATGATAAGCTGCTTGATTTTTTCTTAATTTTGTGCACACCGTTCACTGTGGTTAAACAAAAAAAGTAATTGTTTTCATGGCATGGTTCTTCCCATATTGTCGGCGTTCTAAACTTTAGTTTGCTCTTATCCTTATTGGTTTCGTAACAACTGATCATGTTGTTACACATGCTACAGATTACATCAGGAACCTAATTTTTATGTTGCTGTGAAATTTCAATTTCGAATTTCAATTTCAAATTCATTTTCTTACAAACGCACGATATGTAGGACAGATCGGATAATACAAAAAGCGAAAAAAGTAAATCTTGATCAATTCGTGCGTCAGCCCCTCATGTTCCCGAACTATTAAAATGCAAATATGCAGGCCTTTATATGCTCTTACACCAATTTTCTTTAGGAAAGCTTTAATAGTTATTATTCCGGTCTGTAAAATTGTAGGGAATCTGCCCAGTCCTTAAAACTGTCTGTATACCAAACAAGATCTTCTGGTTCTAATGAAATTCTTTTTCTTCCTTTATCTGATTATTCTCTTCTTTCATCAATAATGACCTCAAGTGGGTTCTATGAATGACAATATCCTAAACATAACATCAGATTTAATACCGATAATAGTATTCTCGCTTAGCTTGTGCTTAATTATATCATTCAGCCCCGAGTTTTTTCTATTGAAAACTTACATGTCCAGAATATCAGTCTCTGCACCATTGCTTAACTATATTTAGCGCTAACAGCATGAGTTTCACTAAGGGATCAGGTTATCAATAACGAGCATCCCCCTGAAACTTTGACCTTAACTTCATTACCATGTAGTGCAGTATGAACAGTTTTGCTTTTCAACCTTGAACGCTTGCACTTATTTTCTGTGTTACTTTGTGCGTTTGAGAACAACCGTATACAGATTCAATGAGGGTATAACTAAATACTCCATGTACGTCCAGAAAAGATAAAATTGCTACCTCAGCTTCCCGTATTGTGTTATTAATGCGGGGGGTAAACGCGTAGAGAGCGTCTACAGTAGATCTACGATTTTGTGAGGCAAATTAATCTATGTGGAGAGGTCCTTCTGTTAAAATAAAGATTTTGTTAATCTTTCTTTATGCCACTGGGGTGTATCCTACTGCTAAGCATGCCCGAAAGATGCTGCACAGTGGACCCACCAGCATCTTTAAATAATGCGGGTCGTGTAATATAACTCTGAGCTAGCAAAGTAAACAATCTGCATGTGCTATATAATTTCATTAGTCTTTTCTGTTGTTTAGTATTCAGAAAAACAATTTAGTTTAATAATTGTCTATCGGAATCATTCTGTAGTTATTTGGTTTCTTTTTTCACTCTTTTTGTGAAATAAATTCGCGTGGATTGGACCTAAATTTTTCCTAATTTATTTATAAGCGTTTTTCAGTATGTTGGCGTGTTATTTATTGATCTGCCATTCAGTAGTATAGAGCCATTATTTTCAAAGCATTCAACTAGTAATTTACTTCTCGCATTACACGTATTATCTAATGAGTTCCTACAATTGAGTCTCCCGCGATCGAAACGGGACGCGCTCGAAATGCCTTGGTTTCAGTTGGTGCCTCGGTCATTCTTGTTCTTGATTTTTTCAAATCAAATTTTCAATTTTTTTGTAGCATATATTAATCCCATGAAATTAAAAATCCGACTTGAAAAAAACGAGAATAACCAAGAGGCCTACTGAAGCCAAGGCAATTCGAGAGTGTCTTGTTTTGATCGCGGGAGGCTCAATTAAACAAAATACTGTTGCTTATTTCTATCTTATTACTTAGTTGCTTAAAATTTCCAACCTGGCTTTCTTTATAAAAATCAAAAGCCCCCCTTTAACTCTTCCTTTGTATGCCAAATTATGTCACTAAATTTCACGAGTTTTAGAAGATCTTGAAGGAGACTGAGACTGTGCACATTCCAGAAGAATATATTTATTGATAACGTAGCGTCTCCAGAATTCGATATTTTTGTTAATTTTTGTTGACTCCCTTTTCTGTTGTCGTACATCTACGTGAAGACGTAGACTCGTTACTACGCGTACTAACGTAGTCGTCATCTTTTACGGCTTTTATCATTTTAAGTACCTGATTAAGAGATTCATAAACAATTTCACAATATACTGTGGGCTTATAGTTGACATAGCTTTCAAAGATCTTTCAGTTTTCTTGCGTAAATTCGAACATTTTCTCTTTCGTTTCTCTCTACCTGTGTTAGGTCATCTGAGAGAAAAATGTTTTAATATTTCAAGGCCTGCACATTCTCAAAAAATTGCTTTCCATCTTGGTCCATGGAGTAATAAGAGCATCTTTCTCTTCTAAACGAAATTTCTAGTATATTCAAATCGAAGTCTAATTTGTATTCTAAATTATTATTCACTTTTTTCAATTCGCTGCACTTAACTCGAAGTTCAGACAGTTCCTGCATATAATTTTCCAGCGTTTCTTTAGGGCTTTAGTGTCTGATTGGATATTATCTATTTTTCAATATCACTTAAGATATTGATCTTAATTTTCTAAAGTAAACTATAACCATTATCGTTTTATACCGCCGCTCGTGGCGATCTGAGACTCATAACAGCGCGACAGTCTATTTAAACACATCCCATCGCTAAGGCTTCCAATGAGAAACTCCAAGCAGCAACATATTTAAAGCGTCCATCTTCAGATCCTGAGATGACTTCTCTAGGTTTGATACCGTTGATTTTCCTTTCTAATGATGCTTCCATTGCCTAGCCCTGGTCGAAATTGAGCTTGGTTTATAGAAAATCCTTGACGACTATAGTTATTTTCAGGTGAGTTTGAAGGGCCTGTCAATAGGAAACTATTAGAACTCTTAGCCACACCTTCTTCTGCGTCCTAATTTCATTCGATGTACTTGAATCAGATTGGAACCGCATTAGAATCCTCATTTGACTGGTTCTTTTGTCCGACTGATTTACGAAATGGCGTGTCAACCTTTTCTTATCAGATCCTAATAATTTAGCTCGTCGTGGTCTTGTTGTTTACCACAGGCCAATCCAATCTGATAATTTGTTCGAAAGTTCTCGTGCTTACAAACTAAAAATCTACAGACAAACAGAGGAACAGACTAACAGAAAGACAGACACATTCCTAAAAATCTGTCTTTCGAATTTAAGGGGTCTCAAAATGTGGACATTTTACACACAAAAAACTTGTTGTAACAAATTTTAGATTTTTCAAGACAATGAAAAAAAAACGTTAGAAAGTTTAAGAATTTAAAAAGGTTACAAGAGAATAAAATTTTTTTCTTCAGATCCATGAAAAACAATATTTAATGATTTTATTTTTAAAAAGCAAATAAAACAAGAATTGTGAAAAATATTCTATTTTCTCATTTTATAAATAAACTTTATTTTAAATTATAAACATATTAATAGATAAAACGTTCTTTACTGCTGTTCATTTAATCCGTCAAATTTTAAACGCGATATCTCAATCAGTGTGGACACAGTGAACAACAACAAAAAATTCAAAATCGGGGATTAGTTTGGTCACGTGGTACCGAAGAGCATGCCCTTAAAAATAACTTAAAGGCCCTAATATTTCTATTTTACGAATATTTTGTAATAATTAAAGGTCTTACCAAATATCTGAAATTCGGATTAAATTAATTAAAATGCCTTGAAATTATAAAAGCTTTTAGACATCCAATAATTCTTAGAAATTAATCTTAAAACCTGTGAAAATCCTGCCAGAGAAGCCCCTTTAAATTTTCTCAAAATGTTGACCTACTTGTAATATGTTAAAATAGACTAAAATCTGCAAAATAATTAGAAATAGAAATCCCATGAAATCTTTGTAATATTTGGAAGCCCTAATATATGTTCAATTAGCTTAAAATCTTTAAAATAATTAGAAATGGAAGTCCCATGAAATATTTGTAATGATTGAAAGTCTTTGAAAATATTATAAATCTTGTGTAAATTCACGGTTATTATTGAAATTCCCTGGATTTTCAATTATATACTTTAAATCCTGTGAAATTTCCGAAAAATACCCTACAATCGTTTCAAATTTTGTTTTATTTTACACCAGACACTTGTAAGACCGTACAGTTCGGGGTTCTGCACGAACTTACGAACTTTCGACGCAGGTAGAAAGCAGGTATACGAGGCGGCGTCGTACCTGCATATTGCTGGCAACTGCAACGAAGAAAAGGATGATTTGATGCAGTACCGAAAAGTAGTACGGCGCTGAAAACGGATCGGCCCATGAAGGCGCTGATTTGCCAAGTGTGAGTGTGTGCATGATGAGACCGAAGTAACAAAGACCGCTCTTACAAGTTTCTGGTGCATTTAATTTTACAGTTTTCTAGAAATCCTTTTAAATGGATCTTGAAGTCTTTCAAAATCCTAAAAAAGACATTGAAACTCCTTACAATTTTTCGTAAAATCTCGATATTTTTGTAATCTATTAAAATAGTTTAAAATCTGTAAAATATTCAGAAATACCATGAAGTCTTGGGTGTAATGAAGGTTAACTCGACATCTCGATATTTTTATTATTGTCGACTTTTCAGTCATTTTCATTGGTTCATCAAGTACGTATTTATTGCGCTAGAGATCCTCAAGGGAGAGATGGGACACGGGGGCGTCGTTTCTGATTGGTAGAGTCAACAGGAATAAGGAACTCATTCTTAACACGCACGTTTAATTCAAATTTATTCTCTTTCTTTTAAAACAAATATTTAATAATAAATTATTTTAAAATTCTTTCAAACCATTTAAAATTCTACTTACGGCATTCCGTGTAGGAATCCAATCAGGGATGCGGCCAGATAGCCCAGGTTTAAACTGGGCGCTGGTCGTGAAACATATCCGGGATCCTGCTAAAAATGTCACGGTAAACTGGTCGGATCCCACCTTCAATATAGGCCATGATCCGGTCGGGTGATCCGGCCACAAAGCGGTTAAAAAATGTTGCTTCAGGCGAGAAATTGTCAATCCTTATTATCTTTTCAGGCTCATCGTAAAGAATACGGTGAAATTTAATAGCCAAATGAAGTTAAGAAATCCTGGTGTGAAAATTTTAGTAGTGGAATTTAAATCTATGATGATTAGGGTGGCCCAAAAATGAAATTTGAGAATTTTGAATGGGCACGATGACCAAATCGTTCTCTTAGGCAAATAAGTTTACCCATGCTTTTTAATTTGCAAAAAAAAAATATTTTAAGCCGTTGCTCAGGAGCTTCAAAATCTCCTGATTTAAGAAAGAGAAGTCCTAATGGCAGCTACATGTTTGACCCGGAGAGCAGTTATATATTTATTAACTTGTTATTACTCTACCATTCTACTCATTGTCAGTGACCGTATTTTGGGACTCAGCAAATACGGTGCAAAATTAGAGGCCCGATCAAGGGTCAACTTTTTTGCAGTTGTTTACCTGCAGTCCCTTCAGTCGGTATTCAATCTAAATGTTTCATTTTGCATAAACCTTTCTCACTCTTTTCTGAATTATATAAAAAGTTTTTTTTTCTATAAATATGTTCTCAATAGTTTCAAAAATATTTCTTCAAAATACCAAGTTACACAAGCATATCCGAGGCTTACAATGAGCCTCCATATATGCCCATTTTATGCGATTTTTGATATGCCCTAAACTTTTGCAAAACATTTCTGATATAAATATTTGATAAATAGCATATAAAAGTTCAAATAAATTGACTTACAATTTTCTGACCAAAATTGAAGAAGTAGAAATTGGATACATTTGACATGATAAACTCCATAAGACTTAAAAATAGCTAGAGCAATGGCTAACAAAAATTTTTTTTTGCAGATAAAAAATCATGGGTAAATTGATTTGCCCAAGAGAACGATTTAGTCAACGTGCCCGTTGCAATTTCTCAAATGTCATTTTTTGGGCCACCCTACTCATGATAGAATTTCTTGTCAATTTGGAAACCATGTGGTGATTTAAGTTTAGGAAAGAAAAAAGGAAAAACTGTATACAAGACAATATGTTTCAATTTGAAATAATAATTATCTGCACATTAAGTAGTTTTTTCAAACTAATTACTGAAATAAGGATGATTTTAATTGCGAGTCTCGATTTTATTTGTGAACTTCGAAGAGACAACGCGACGTGAGTGCAATGTATATTTTCGTTCCACGTGCGAAAGTGGAAATTACTGAGTGTCTATGCAGATTGTAATATGTTCCACACTGCGTCTTTGGAAGTCACGCGAACGCGGGTTCGATTTTCAAAGAAGGAAGCGAGGCTGGATGTGTTTTCAGAAAGCTTCGCTTCTGTACTTTAGTATATGTACCACCCCATAGATACCCTAAAGTTTATAAATCACCATATAGTACAGTGGCTAATATGGTGATGACTGTGACAGTTCAAACGCCCCAAAGTGGGCTTTTTTGCCAAATTAACTTTCAAAACCTAATCTGCCATACAAACTAAAAAGATACATAAGTCCAATCTGACTCGAACTGAGAAAATCAAGAGAAACTTTTGGCCCAAAGAACTTTAATATGAATAAAATTTTGGATAACTAAGATATGTTATTCGTGTAAAAATAATGTGCTTTTTCATATTTTGATATAAAAAATTTATTTTTTAAACGATTTCTTTCAGAAAATGGATTTGCGATGTTTTACTAGTCGCGGCTAGTCAAAAATACAAGGCAAAAAGAACACAAAGTCACTTGCTGATGATGCCTTTGTCGAAGAGCTTGAGCGCAGTCTTAAAATACAACATCAAAACATACGTAAGGGACACTGTGTACTCAGTGGTTGTTCTGAACTTACCCGAACGATCGTCGCTGGTGTATAGCCGAATTTAGCTGGGACTTATTTCCCGTGGATTTCCGATCAAAGTCCGAGTTAATTCACAAGGCTAAAAGATACATAAGGTGAAGAGATTCTTTTCGTTTGTCAATTCGACCCGGATTCGGTCACTTTTACAACGCAAAAAAGACAGAAAGTTCTTAAGGTTCTTTTTCATGTGTCTGCTGGTGACGTATTGCCTTCCTGGTACAACTTTTAGGACACGAAAAGTGCTTAAAGCTACCTTAAAACATAAATTTATTAAACTTTGTCAGGTTACTATACGTTTCTGAATTATTTATCTCCATATTCTTGGCTTTAAACTTTGAAAAAATTCGTCATTGTGACCCAAGACAGAGTTGTCAGCACCAGGAATTATCGGCAACACGTGTTGCATCAAGACGTAGATGAGAAATGCCAATTATGCGGAGATACCAACGAATTCATCCATTATATTATAGCTGATTTTCCCATATTGGCTCAGTAAGAATAAAGGCACAGACATAATGAGGTTGCAGACTTTATATATCAAAAACTTTCCTTTAACTTCGGACTCTAAACATAATGGATACTTTTCTATAGATTCATTTCAGTGCCCGTTTTAGAAAACGAAGATCACATCTTATATTGTAACGTTATTATTCAGATGGATCGGTTTATGCGAGCAAATCAACTTGACATCGTTGTACGTGAGAAAAAAGATGCAGAGTAAACATTGTGAAAATTTGGAAATTTAAGCCATCAAAAGGTCCTTTTATGTGAAAGCCATATTGTGCATGTAATTTGATAGAAATTCTTTCTACAGTATTAGAGTTTGAAAATATTAAATGTTATTTTTGTTATAATTTTCAAAACACGTATTGAAATGTGTATCACTGGCTAATAAAAGATCTCATTGGAGAATATACAATTAAATGCTATCTTCTTTTATCTTCTTGGAAATTTTGTAGTATATGCAAGGTTAGTCACGAGCCTAAATTTTAACCTTTACAGCTTCTAAGCAATTTATTCATTTGCAAAATTCTTAGCTATTTGCAAGAGGTTCAAAATCTATTCATGTATTTTCTATTAATAAAAATGCTAACTCTTTTGTCATTAAAGCAGTTTGCGAATACTGCAGAGGGGTTTTTCCGTAAAATTCGTTAAAGAATTCTAAGAACTGCCATATTGAGCATGAGTTTATATAAATCACATTTAAAAGTGTAGATGAGAAAAAACAAATTTATCTTTATTTCCACATTTTACTAAAATTTACTAAAAATCATTTATTCATGTATTCTTCATTTGGAATCAAACCGAATGGAATTTTTCCTGGTAAATTACAATACATTTATGTAAACGGAAATTAAAACTAACGAGTGGTGGCCCCGGACTGGGACTCACAATAAATTTGTAGATTTTTTTGGTTGAACAACCTTTGTCCCAATTTTTTTCGTCTATTGTCTAGTTTTTTTTCAAAAATTCAATTTTCTTATATATTATTTTTCATGGTTTAAGCCAAAACTAACCATCCTGTCCAAGTATTATTCATGACAAATTGGTAACACTATTTTGGAAGAGCAAATTTTAATTTTCGATTTTTCAAGAAACTTTAAAAAGTTCTTGAGATAATCTTGTAGGTTATTCAAAGAGAAGCATTTTTCTTCCGCTGAATTTTTTTTTGATATCTTTCAGTATTCAGCCCTAAGCGTTAATTTCCTTTTTTATTTTTATTTTGTAAGTATTACAACTCTTCAAACTTGTTTGTTATAAAAACGTCCAGCGAATAGTTCTACTGAGAATTTTTGAATCTTGAGAAAAGTGGTCCCAAAAATTTTCAAAACGCGCTTACTTTTTGAATTCTGATCCAAAATGGCTGGCTAACGAGCTTGACCTTCAATTTAGGACAATGAAAGATTATGTCATAGGCTAATGCAATCTGATAATTGTATTTCGAAAGTTATCGTTATAACAGACTAAAAATCTACAGACACATGTAGAAACAGATAAGAATTATGAATTTTGCAGATTTTACGGGAATATTCAAATTTGACAGAATTCCTTTTAAATCCAAAAAATTGAAATTCTTTTGAAATATAATCAAAATTTTTACTTCTGAAATATAATTCAAAATGTTTACTTCTGAAAATTTTGAACATAAAATTAGAAGCCTTTTAAAAATTATGAAAGGTTTGCAGAGAAAAAAAATCGGCTTAAGTTTGCTTGAAACATTTTTAATGGTTTTTGCACTTTAAAAATTAATTTTAAGTGGGTATTTCAAACGATTTCAAAGAGCTTATAAGCATAATCTGAACGAATTAAGGATATTTTTCTTAATTTTTCATGATTTCTTAATTTGAAATGTTAAATGATATCAAAAAAGGTAAAACAAAATGCAGATTTTTCAAGATTCCAAACACAGAAAAGGCTAAAGTTAAACTTTGCTGCGTGTAAAATTTCCCGCTGTTAAAGTTTACATGCTATTTAGCGAAAGTTTATCCTACGATTGAATAAAAGCTGTTATCTGCTACGGCGTCCTTAGCAGCAATGGAAAAACGGCAAAGTGAAAGTGAATTTGTACTATAAATCGGGTCACCAGATTTAAAACAACACACAAAAAACAAAAGTTGAAATTTGTTGCAGAGAAGACCTGCAACGGTTAAAAACTAAACATTTAGGCGAAAATTTCACCCAGGAGAGTAATTCTGAACTTGTCGACTGCGTCACGCTGAACTGAGCCAATTTTGGTAAAATGCATGTAGAATCAACTACAGAAAATAAGAAAAAAAATTTTTCTTACTGATATAACTCCTCCGAAATAAATAACACTATTACAAAGAAATTAGAATTTATTTAATTCCTTTTAGCGAAATTCGCAAAAAGCAACTGACATTAATTTTGAAAGCTTTTTAGAAATTAAGAAGGAAAGCATAATATTTAAAAACTTCAAAATAGTTCCTAAAATGTATTAATTATTCTTAAATTTATCCTAAACTTTCAAAGGTCCTGCATATCTTTTAAGCGAACTTAAAGTTTTCTTAAAAATTTAATTTTTAAATCAACTTAAGAATTATTTTGATACTAGTACTGTCTAAAAATGTATACTTACTGAAATATATTTCATGAAATTTTTCAGTGTTATTAAAAAGCTAAAAGATAAAAAAGTAAGAACTTCATTGATATGTGTTCGAAAAATTCTGAACCTCTAAAGAATTTATGAGTATGATATTTTAGTAACCAATAAAATTATATGTCTCTAAAAACCGTTTGCATAGTAAACAATATTTCTTGGTATTTTCCATCGTTATTGAAAAGCTAAAATTCGAAAAATAAATAAAAATTTTATGAACTTTTTTTGAAAAATTCTAAAATATACAGAAATCATGAATTTCATAAGTCAGTAAACATTAAAACTATATATTGTTGAAAAATCTCCGTCAAGTAAAAAATATTTCTTAATATTTTTCGGCATTGTTGAATAGTTGAAAGTAAACAAAAATAAAGACTTTATGAAACTATTTTGGAAAAATATCAAGTCTGCACCAAAGTCATGGGCATGATCATTCAATAAACAATAAAACTATGTAGAATTAAAAATGAGCGCATACTAAAAAATGTTTTAATATCTGTTGGAGTTACTGAAAAGTTTAAGGCTAAGAAAAAAAACATTTTATTAACTCACTATATTTTAATGTTTTCCGTCATTATTAAAAATTTGATAGTAAGAAATAAAATCTCCTCGATGCGTTTCTCGGAACACACACCCACGCACACACACTCACACACACACACTCATGAAAGCTCACTTGCAAATATTATTTAACTCTCATTACAAAACTCATGCTTGACGCACAAGTTTTTTTTATATATTTCCATATAATTCTCAATTGAATTATGTAATCATAATAATTTATGGTATACGTTTACACAAGGTCAAAAAAGTTTTTAAATATAACTTTGGTTTAATTATAGTCAAAAGAACTTTGAATTTCTTTCATGATAATCGTTTGACTAAAAAATTAAATTTTCGATATGCCAATAGTAGTCACGACACGGAGAAACTTCTGGTCGTAAAATTTAATATTTTTATTATTATTTTTACAAGAAAAAAATAGCAAGCCAGGATATAGCTTTACTTTTACAAAAATTACTATTTTTAATATTGAATTGTGGATTTAATAATTTTATTGGAATAAATGATTATATAATTTTAGTTATAATTAAAAAGGATAAGAGGTTTTACTATTTCGACCAGTAAACCCGAAGTCGACTCGCTGCACGAATTATTGGAATAATCAAAAAGACAGTTTCGATATTTCTTAGAAAAGACTGTGTAGTTTACAAAAGACTATGGGAAGGTTATGCTCCTTGTGCGCACAGAATTGCCATAGTATTTTGGAAGAAGTGGAATCGCTTTCGTCATTTTTCTATCGTAAATAGCATAAATTGTATCTTTCAAATTAAAAAAAAAATCCACTTGTAAAGTTTCCCATAGCCATTAGCAGATATGGTCAGTTATATATAGACATATTATAATCTGTTTAACATTATTATATTTATTTAAATTAAAGTTGTACACATTGTAAATTATATATGTATACGAACCATACAATTAGCAATTTATATTATATTCTTAGTTGAAACAGAAAACATAAAATTATAAGGAAACAATGCTGACAGGAATCGAACACGAGTCTTCGGGGCTGCAGAATTAAGCCTTCCACCTGTGCTAGAACAAACTATTATAATTGGAATTTATTCATGCTTATTACCTGAGTGCTAAAAACAGTTTTCGATTTAAGAGGCCTCTAAAATAAATAATTGTAATTATTAAGCTTTTGATTTTTATTAATTGTGCTTGGAATTTCTCAAATGGTTTTTTTTCACAAATTCTTTAATGAAAAGAATTTAAATTGAAAATAATAAAAAATTATTTATTGAATTAGTTTGTTTTCGCCGAAAAATTCTCTTATATGAAAATTTACGATGAAACAGTAAATAAAATATATTTATACAATCATACAATCTGAAACAATTATATGTATTATATATAAAATTAGAAGTATAATATCGTAATTCGTTATCACAATTTTAATACTAATATTACCTGTGCAGCAACTAATAGTGATATATATATATATATATAAAATTAGAAGTATAATATCGTAATTCGTTATCACAATTTTAATACTAATATTACCTGTGCAGCAAATAATAGTGATAATAATAATCCGAAATTATGAGGGTTCATAAAGATTTTGTATTATTATCAGTTATATACAAAATTATTTTTATGTTAAAATTAATAATTACTTAATTAAAATTAGAATTGAGTGTTTGCTATTTTCACTCTGGAAGTTAAGAAAGACCATGTAAATATTTTCATAAACTATTTATTATAATATTTTATAATTGTAAGATATCTCGTAATGTGTAAATTTTTACCCAAACCTAATTACATCCAGTTCATCGCAATATAAAAATTTCCGTCGCGCAATTTGTTACAATAAGAACCTTCAGCAGTATCAATATCCCCTTTTGTTAAGAGTTCCCAGTGAAATTCGGTACGAAAAATTCTTATAAGCTCGAAGATGATGATTGAAGTAACAATCAAGCATTGATTTTGTGACCAGAAAGAAATTAAGTTCGTCAATCAATTCTATGAAATGCACAAAATAAAATTGCGGACCTAATTCGGAAAGCGTTACTATTACGCTGTCTTTTTTTACTGAGTTGCCCCTGTACAGGACGCAGTTAGTTGAATTAACTTTCTCGTTCAAATGTTTCAGCCATAAATGAGTAAAATTTGAGATCGCTGGTATATTTTAAATAGAAAGTGATCTGATGGAATCGCAATGTTCTGTAAGATAAATATTCATTTCAAATACTTTTCAATACAGTTTAATACAATATTACGTGTAAAACAATAATAATATAAACAGGGTTGTCGATAAAATTAAAAGAATTCCTTATTATTTTCAGGTTTACAATAAATTATTCCATTCATCAATTTAAAAATAGTTGAGGCTTTTAAAGCTCTTTGGAAATGTCACCAAGAATTTCCTGTGTTAATTTACAACAAAACTAAAATAAAAATTCATCCCTTTCAACGCATTGAGAATCATAGAAATAAACATTTTCTGAATAAAAAAAGGTTTTATAAGATAAAGTATTGTCTGGAAATAATTAGTTACGTAATGTTGGTTCTACTTCAAATTGATTAATTTATAAATTTTTTTCTATACCATAACGAACACAAAATAATATTAGGAATAATATATCATCAAAATTTCAAATACGAGGGTGGATTGATAAGTTTCCGGCCTGACCAAGAGATGGCGCCACTAGGCCTACCTTGAGGTGGCGTTCTATAGTACCATCCTTAGATAG
>NC_046657.1:103707549-103708815 GCF_010883055.1 Belonocnema kinseyi | reverse complement strand
GCTAATTTGTTAACACTTGTCATTTGTTAACATTTGTCACAACTGCAGCGATAAGTTGTCCAACCGATTGGTATAGTTTCAAAGTAAACCTGTTGAATGAAATTCTTCTTCCGTTTTTGATGAACTTTTGAATTAAAGGTGCACAGTGCATACGGGCTTAAGTGCCAAATATTCGAAAATCGGTTAATTGGCTGAAAATTCTCTCTTGGGTTCGTCTATAAATTACGTAGGACGATTTTACGACTTCTTAGGCCCCCACCCTCCATCGAGTAAGATTTCGTAAGATTCTTAGACAACTCCCGTCAGAAATCTTGCGTAAGAATCATAAGGTAAAACAAGACATTAAAGACGTTTTTTTCGTGTGATGTATTATATTACAAAAACATTTCTGAGTTGAAATTTTGTCACAGGCTTATACTGCCCAACATGTCGAAGGCATTTTTGGTTAGAGTTGGATTTTTTCATTTGAATTATTTGCACGCGACGGTCCCGGTATATATTATCAGTCACGGACGCATTTTTATAATGCAATCAAGTGATCTGATGAGAACAGTCTGCCCAGACATATTGGACAAAGCCCAGTTTTTACCCCAACATTGACGGACTGGGTTGCAGTTAAGTACACGATGGGGGGACCTACAGCTTAAGGTGGGTTCCGAACCACCAGAACCTCGGTAAAGGTACATTGAAAAATTTCTAGAGGTACCGGCTCAGGGATCGAACCCTGGACCTCTGCGGCGAAGTTCGAGTGGCTAACCAACTGAGCCACCGAGGCTCTAAATTACAACATTATTATTAAGAGCTCAGTGGGTCAGTTGGTTAGACACTCGGAATTCACCTCAGAGTCCCGGGGTTCGATCCCTGAGCCGGTACCTCTAGAAACTTTTCAATCTACCTTTACTGAGGTTCTGGTGGTTCGGAACCCACCTTAAGCTTGAGGTCCCCTCATCGTGTACTTGACTGCAATCCAGTCCATCAATGATGGGGTAAAAAGCAGGCTTTATCCAATATATCTGGGCAGACTGCTCTCATCAGATCACTTGATTGCAATATAAAAATGCGCCCGGAAAAATTTCTAGAGGTACCGGCTCAGGGATCGAACCCCGGACGTCTGAGGTGAAGTCCGAGTGTCTAACCAACTGAGCCACCGAGGCTCTAAATTATAATATTATTATTATGTGTTTTTATTAAACTTTTACTCGGGTAAACCCGGTGATACATCATAGCCACGGACTAAGTCAAGTGACTGATGAGATTAGAATGTTA
>NC_046657.1:103704762-103707449 GCF_010883055.1 Belonocnema kinseyi | reverse complement strand
CTTCTGAGCTGCTGCCAATAGCCTACTGACTCCTAAATGTTCAAGATGTTCAGTGCATCTTGCGTGCACATTGCCTGTAGCCGAAATCACAATGGGATGAATGGATGCATTATTCACATTCCTCCATATGGTCTTTACTTCATGCCTTAACTCGCTATACTTGTGGATCTTGGTTGTATAGGTTGACTGCAAATTTCGGTTAAGCGGACAAGCAATGTCGATGATGTAGACTCTTCCACCTTTTTTTTTCTCGCATCACGATGTCAGGTCGATTGGCCCGGATGTAATGATCCGTTTCGAAAGTAACATCCCAATATAAGATGTAATCTTCGCTTTCTAAAACGGGTATTGGAATGTATCTATAGAAGGGCACCCATTCTTTTATGAGTCTCAGGTTTAGGGCAAGTTGTTGTTGTATAATGCCTGCTATATCATTATGTCTGTGCATATATTCTCTCTGAGCCATTACGCGACAGCCATCAATAATGTGCTCGATGGATTCGTTGGTATCTCCACATAATCGGCACCGGTCAACCACGTCTTGATGTAAGACGTGTTTGCGATAATTCCTGGTGCTGACAATCTCGTGCTGTATTGCAATGACGAATCCTTCCGTCTCTGGATACAGAAAACCCTTTCTTAGCCAAATATTAGATGCATCACTATCCACTTTACTTTGATCTAACGTGTTGGGGTGCTCGCCAAGGATGGCTTTCTGCCTCCATTGTATTTCTAATTCCTCTATGGTTTCTGCCCTGATATTCAAAGCCCCATCTGAGGACAAATTTAAGGGCGTGTATTCAATATCCGCTTGACAGATGGTTCTGTAAAGCGCAACATTTCGTTTGCTGTTAAAATAGTCTCGTAACTGTATAACTTGTGGCTCACACAGTTTTTTGACATCTACAACGCCCCTACCCCCTAAATGTCGCGGTAGAACTAAACTTTTAATCGTTAAGTTTCTGTGGTGCATTCGGTGCTTCGTCATTTCTACGCGAAAAATTCTGTTTAACTTTTCAAGGTCAGTGTTAGACCATTTTATGAGTCCAAAGGAGTAAGTGAGGACAGGGATGGCATATGTATTGATCGCCCTGATTTTGTTTGCCGAGATGAGAAAACTCTTCATAATTAATCTGAGTCTCGTAGTAAAGGCAGTCATTAGGCTTGTCTTAACTAGCGTATGTTGAATACCCTTAGATTCAAGAATACCCAGATATTTATATGATTCGCCTGCAGCCATTGCCTCGATGTCATTTTCGAACTTGTTCTCTAACTGTGCGGTTCCTAATTCCCCTCTGATTACATGCACTGTTCTGCATTTATCTAGTCCGAACTCCATGTGGATATCATTGGAAAACTGCTTTGTGACATCAATCACTTGCTGCAGTTTCTGGCCTGAACTAGCGTACAGCTTCAGGTCATCCATGTAAAGAAGATGGGTCACTTGATGACCATCCTCATTATCATGAATTCTGAACCCATGAGATATGCTGTTTAGTGTTTTGCTCAATGGATTCAATGCTAAACAGAACCATAGTGCGCTGAAGGAGTCTCTTTGAGATATACCCGTCGTGAAGCGTATTAATCCAGTTATCTTTGGTTTTCCATGATCAAAATACTTGATTCTTATACCCCAGTGTCTCATCGCATAGCTTAGAAAGTCAATAATGCGTGGACAGATTTTGTAAAGTTTTAAGACTTCAAGCAAATAGTCATGCGGCATGGAAGGAAACGCTTGCTTGTAGTCAATGTATGCCACGTGTAAGTTCCTTTGATGCTTATGAGCTTGAGTCATGGTAACAGCGTCTATAGTGACTAGATCTTTACAGCCTCGAGAGTTTTTACAACATCCTTTTTGTTCTTCTGTAAGAATGTCATTCTTGTCACAATGAGAATATACCTTATCTGCAATGATAGCTGTAAGACATTTATAAATTGTTGGAAGACAGGCTATCGGTCGAAAGTCAGATGGTTTTAGAGCGTCTGGTTTTTTTGGTATCATATACGTGGTACCTTGGAGCATAAAACCTGGCATCAAATCTGGGTGCTCAATGATCTTCTGAAAACACCTTGCCAACGCAAGATGCACATACGTCAGTTACTTGTATCAGAAGTTGTGCACTATTTCCGGACCTGGAGCTTTCCATTTACTTGCCCTCTTCAAGGCAACTGAAACATCCAAAGCTATGATGTTTGTCAGAGGCATTTCTGGGCTATTGCTTGCCCTTGCTTCCTCCAGTTTGAACCACGCAGTGTCCAAATTGCATCTGTTCATTTTTCCCGAAACGCCCGACCAGTAGTTAGTCATATCTTCCAATTGAGGGACTTCGGTTCCTTGGTGGTTATTTGGCTTTACTCTCAGTTCACGATAGAACCTTCTTTCATCTGTCTGAAAGTTTTGGTTTTGTTGCCTTCGTGCATTACTTTTCTTGTACCGACGCAGTCTGGCAGTAAAAACATCAAGTCTCTGTCGTTGAGAGTCTAAAATTTCATCCAATATTGCTGGTGTTACTGTCTCGATGTGCCGAGGGTGGATGATTTTAGTAACATGGTTTATCAGCTTTCTGGTTCTCTTTCCTTTTTTGTATTGAGTTAATCGACCCAATTTGCACCTTACTTTGCTGACATCCATATCCAACCTGATCTTCCATGGTGGATCTCGATCCCTTGCTGGAACAAAAACTGCA
>NC_046657.1:103701439-103704662 GCF_010883055.1 Belonocnema kinseyi | reverse complement strand
GAGATTTGAAGAAGATGATTTTCCCTTTGATTCATAAAGAATAGAAGAAATGTTGCAAACAATTTACTCGGTTTGGTGATGATTAAGTGCAAGACTTCGATACGATTATATTTATGGAAAAACCATGGACTTTGAAGCTACTTTGTTTAAATATCTTTGACATTTCAAACAAGAACAAGACAATATCGCTTGAGGAAATAATTTATTTTCTAGAAAAACTATGCAGCAAATGAAAAAATCCAACATGAAAAATAATTCAGATCAAAAAGATCTACAAATTCACTTGACACCAGTTATTGCTAAGACGAATGTTAAGCGAATGTCAAGCGAATGTTAAGCAAAAATATCATTCACCTCAAAAGGATCTACAAATGTACCTTCTATTTGTGTGACAACACTCATAGTAATCGGGATAAGTCTTTAAGAAAAAAATATAAAAAAAACGTTTTTTCGGGCTAAAATATGCGATATTAAAAATAGGAATAAAAATTGTTGCTTTTAAGAAGACCTACGAAATTGTCTCTAGCCTTTTTCTTAAAAGTTACGGCTTTTTATTTAAATATACACGGAGAAACTTTTGATTGAGCAATTTAGTATAACATCATTTATATTTACAAGAGTTGGAAAGAGCAATATTTTTCAGTCGCAAAGTGCGATTAGAAAAGATTCATACCCACAAAAATAAATAATAAAATAGTAATGGCAGTAAGTAGCAGATCAAATAACTTAGGTTGCAAAAAAGTTTAGAAAAATTACCATTGTAAATAGTAATGGAGAGTGAAAAGAAAAAGACTTGAATTTTTGGCAATGAAAGAGTTTACAAACCGAAATAATACTTTGCGAAAATTCCTATTTAAAATGGGAAACTCATTGCCGAATGTTGTCCTTTGAATGCGCCGAGCATTTCCGATGTTACTCGAGCGCGTCATAGTTTTTTTTTTTGACAGAAGCTATCAGCATTTGACTTTTAAGTTTCGTGATGAACTTCTCGACCGCGTTCAGCATTGGCAAAACGCGTGATTTTGCAACCTTGCAGTGTCGACGAAGTAGCGATTGTAAAAAAAGACTAAGTATAAATCAAATATCAGCTAATCTGTTCAAAACAATATTTAAACTGGTTTTTCAAGGTTTGCCTGTACACAAAATAACACGCAGTTTGATTTATCTATGGTATAAACTAAATTGCTTTTTATTTATATATAGCAAAAAATGAGAAATTTCGAAAAGGTATCTGTCTTCAGTCTCGACATTGACACAAGCTAAGTGTCAACAGAAAACTTTTTATAATAATCGATGTAAATCTTTTTCGTCGAAAAAAATAAAATAAAATTATTGATCAAGGGATTTTTTATGACGGTCTGTTATACGGGGGAGGGGGGGAGTATTTTTACCCGATTACATAACATTTTTAATTTATGAATTTTCTGCACCATCAACATTTTATATCCATATTTGTAACTAAATAATTGTACTTCATCATAAAATTTATTTCTAATTGTTGTTTAGCATCATTATTATAAGAGAAAAATTAAATTTCATATGATTATTTAGTAATAGAGAATAATAATTTTATGTTTTGAAAATCTCAAAATATGTTTAAAAGGAATATGGATAGGTTAGAGATAATTTTTTTTATTTTTAAGGGTGTTAAAATTTTCTAGGTAAATTGAATTTTACAGGTTGTCAAAAAAATGCAAAAATGTTGATGGTAAAATTTATAATGATTGATTTGTAATGAATTCTAAGAGAACATTGGAAAAGTATCACAAAATATTTTCAATTATTTCCTAAAATTTTTAAAAAGTGTGTAAAAGATTTTAAACCTTAATTTTGAATTTTTCCATATTATATCGTTTAAGACAAATGAAGGAAAATAATTCTTTTCAAGCCCTTGTGTGTACTTTTGTTGCACCATTTGTTTAAGCTTACGTTGGTTTAAAAAATGTCCTTTTAAATTTGATTAAGTTTAATAGATTCAGAAATTTTGAAACGATTTAAAAATAATTGGACCTTGTTAAGAAATTTTAAGAATTTTTGAAGTTTTCACGTGAATTGACAATTTTTTTAGGTTCATATAAAATAAAATAAAGTTTTTTAATTCGAAAACTTAATTTTAAGAGATTATTTTAAAAAGTTTTGAATAATTAACAAAAATGTTAAAGAATAATCTGGGAGATTTTAAATCCAATTTTTGTAATTTTGCAGAATTAAAAAAACAATCAAGAAAAATTTGAATGATTGTTAAAGATTAGGAGGTTTAGAAGGTCTTACAAGATTAGATCAAAAGAATTTTCTTAACATGTGTGTAATAATTCAAGTCATGTTTTGATTAAAAAAATTAACTTTAAGAGAAAATAAAAAAAAGTTTTTGAAGCATATCAAATGATTTCCTGGTATTTCGAAAAAGAGTGTAGAATATTTTAAAGCAAAATGCCATAATGCATAAGGATTGAGAAATTAAAAAAAAAATAAAAAGCGAGTTAATTCAAGAAACATTTAGTAAAATTGTATAAATTAAAAGAGAATTGTGAAATTTATAAAACTTTTGGAAATGTAGATTTTCACAGATTTAAAAAATAAACTTTGAAGAATTTCGAAAGATTTCAAGAAAATAAATAACATTTTCTTAAAAGTGCTGGGGAAATATAGATGATTATAAGTAAATTTTTGATATTCCGAATGGTTTTTCAAAATTTGGAGAAAAATTCAAGTCAGTCACAAATATTTTCGGGAATTTAAGAGGTTTTAAGTGAATAACAAATTTCAAATACTAAGAAAAATTTCTGAAAGTCTATCAAATATGTTTTGATTTTTTTTTCAAACTTCTAAAAGTCCTCAAATTCGTTCGAAAAGACTAGAATTTACCCGAATATTTGGTAAAATCCTTAAAAAAAAAAATTTTTTTCAAATCTTCTAGAATTTTTTCTGATAAATCTGAAATATTCAAAAATCTTTTTTTTTCGTAATTTTCTTATGAATCATATGAAAAAAATTTTATATAAATTTAAAAACAATCTAATACTACTGATTATCTTTTTACAAATTCTGATAATTTAATTTTAACTCGAATTAACGTGTTCAAAATCTGTGAAGAGATATATAGTTACGAGGGTGGATTGATAAGTTTCCGGCCTCACCAAGAAAAACAACGTTTTTAAGAATTTTTTTTTTTTATTTCTCAACATAATCTCCTCCAAGGCTGATACATTTCTCATAGCGGTGT
>NC_046657.1:103695134-103701339 GCF_010883055.1 Belonocnema kinseyi | reverse complement strand
TTGGGCAGAGAATGCCTCAGTGTTGGTTCCACATATCTGAACTCTAGTAAAGCATGACCAAAATTCCTTTCCAGGTTCTGTAGTTCTTCTGAGATTTCCCTATCTACATCATCGTTAGTAATATCCGGATGTGGTTCTAATAGATCCGGTGCATGATGTTCATTATCCCTATCACCTATGCCTACAGCATCAATCAAGTGTTCGTTATCCACATCTTCCAAGGCGAGCTCATCAATAGGAAGCTGCCGTTCCACTTCCATTTTGATAGCAGCTATTTCAACAACCGAAAGCAGTCTGTTTACAAATATTGAGCGTTTTTGATCTGCCAGATTCTGCTCATTTATTTTTGTGGCTAGCTCTGGGTATTTATTATTTATTATTATTATTATTATTATTATTATAAAAACATTTCTGTGTTGAAATCTTGTCACAGAATTATACTGCCCAACATTTCGAAGGCATTTTTGGTTAGAAATGGATTTTTATTTGATCATTTTTGCACGGGGCTGTCCCGGTATATATCATCAGTCACGGACGCATTTTTATAATGCAATCAAGAGATCTGGTGAGAGCAGCCTGCCCAGACATATTGGATAAAGCCTGGTTTTTACCCCATCATTGACGGACTGGGTTACAGTCAAGTACACGATGGGGGGACCTACAGCTTAAGGTGGGTTCCAAACCACCAGAACCTCGGTAAAGGTACATTGAAAAATTTCTAGAGTTACTGGCTCAGGGATCGAACCCCGGACCTCTGAGGTGAAGTCCGAGTATCTAACCAACCATTTCCCTTTCAGGGTAGGCGTGAATCACTCGATGGGGAAGGAAGTAATGTGAGGAAGGGACATAAAATTTTTAGATCGATCTAGAATTCTCGTGATATTTATGTAAATAACTCGTTCGTTCCGTAACACTGCTCCAACCCAGGTTGCTGACCAATCTCTCTAGCAATCACCCCAAGTGAAGATCCACACAAAGTTGTCATGTGAGGTTCCCCACTTGGGTCCACAAGTATCCAAGATCTTTTGTTTCGGACGTCATACACTCTACTGCCACTCTTTTTATTAACTATTTGTCGCCATATTTTTCTGTCCTGCCATACTACTCTAGCTACTTGTATGTCGATGTATTTTTTCATGCAGGCTCTCGTGTTTCTGTGGCTTCTAATATCTCTTCTAACTAGGGCCTCACTCACACATTCTAACCATTCTTTCCGCGGGCTACTTCTGGTCACGCTGCCATTTACTTTGCCTTGATATACTTGTTTCGTTAGTCGTTCATTTGGCATTTTCTCAACATGTCTGAACCATCTTAACTGATTTCTTTCCCATGTGTCTACTAGCGTCTCTTCTGCACCACATTCTTTGAGAATTATTTCGTTACTCACGTTATCTATCAGAGTTTTCTCGCATATTATGCGCAAGAATCTCATGTCAATTACATTAACTTCATTCTTATCTTTTTCTTGATAGGTCCATGTCTCGCTACCCTATAGTACAGTCCGTACAACTATAGAGTTATCTATTGCCATTTCAGCTTTATTTGATATATTTTTACTTCTGATTAGGGGCCCTTCTCTACGTATAACCTTCTTACCTTCGTTTTTGTGTCTATCTAACTCCTCCTCTATCTTCCCGTCACTAGTAAATAAGCTACCAAGGTACAGGAACTTATCAACTTGTTCAATTCTCTCATCATTTAATACAATATTGCATAGTGTTTTCTCACTCTTTTCTTCGAATACCATAGTTTTTGTTCTATTTACGTTTATTTTGAGGCCCATGCTCTCCATGCTTGCATTCAGTTTATTCAACATTCTTTGCAAGTCTTCGATGTACTCTGCCATAACAACCTTATCATTTGCGAACGATAACTTACGTACCCTTACTGTTTCAAGATTCACACCCTCTTCGTCAAAAAGAGCCATTCTTAAACATTTATCCATAAATAATATAAATAACTATGAAGATATATCGCACCCTTGTCTAACTCCTTGAACAATATCAAAACAGTCACTCAAATTCCCATTTAACCTTACACTTGTTTTGCTACCCGTATATATTGTTTTTATAGCTTGTAGCAGCCATCCATTGACTCCGTACTCTTTCAGCACTTCACAAAGTTTACTTCCATCTGCCTTGTCAAAAGCTTTTTCTAGGTCAACAAATGCACAGAAAACTTTTCTTTCTACTCTGATACTTTTTTCTGTGATTTTCCTTAATTTGGTCCGTACATGACCAGCCTGGCATAAACCCACTTTGGACTTCCCAAATCTTTTCTCCTGTTATTTTCATTACCCTACGAATAAGTATTTTTGAGTATATTTTGCTAACGGTACTTAATAAGCCCATTCCTTTTTAATTATTGCAGTCGCTTTTATCTCCCTTTCTTTTGTATATTGGTACGACAATTGCTTTTTTCCAATCGTCTGGAACGTCCACCTTCTCAAAACATAAATTTATCAATTCGCATAGTCTATGTGGTATTTACTCGCCACCGTGTTTAAGCAGTTCAGCGTTAATACAGTCTACACCGGCAGCCTTACCGTTTCGCAAGTCCTTAATTATATCCCTAACTTCAGTGAAACAGACTTTCTCAATTGAGTTGTCTAACGCATCGTGTTCAACATCGCAGTTGTGGTGTCCTATAGCTTCACCTCGAAATGGTCTCATTCAAATTCTCTCAGTCAAATTCTGTACTTTTATTTCCCTTCATTTTTTTATGAAGCAATTTCTTGCTTCCTTCAAAGTCTTATTTTATTTTCTTCTCTTCTTCTGCTCTCATTTTATCTTTACTTTCTTTAATTAATCGTTTGAGTATCCTCTTCTTGTGTCTGGAATCATTTATACGTCTATTTATTTCCTCATTGCTAAGACCTACGATGTTCAAGGTTCTCCTGTACGCTTCTTTCTTTGCTTTTTGGGCAGCCTGATATCCCGAAACATTCTCTATGAGCCCTCTATATGGCCCTTGTATCTTTGACTAACCCTCTCAGTCTTTCAACCGCAACAACAAAGTCAATTATACTGTGGTTATTTCCTTTGGACCAGGTGTATATGTGTATTATTTTTGTCTAAACCAAGTATTTGTAATGAACAAAGCCCTTTCTAAGCATAAGCCAACAAATTTTTCTTCATTATACTTTATTCTTGGATCCCAAAAATTACCTAATACTTTTTCCGTATCCTGATTTTGGATGCCTACCCATCCATTCATATCTTCTAGCAGAATTATTCTTCCACCAGGATCGCAAATATTTATCGTGTTGTTTAGAGTGCCCCAGACGTCTTTTACTTCTCTGGGATCACTGTCAACTGGTGCGTAGCATGCTATGATAAATAATCTTCTGATTCCTACTGTCATTCTAGCCCAAATCAGTCTGGGAGATACAAAATCATGATCTCCGAGATGCTGCTTCGCTCTTTCATTTAAAATCAGACCTACTCCTTGCTTACCACCTGATTCACCATCTACTCCTGACCATATTTCAAATCCGCCTTTTAACAAACCGTTTTTAATGTCTTTAGTTTCGCATCCCTTTTTCTTTGTTTCAGGCACACATAAAATATCTTCTTTCTTTACATGCATAGTTTCTCGCAATTCTGTTACATTGAGATCATTTACTCCCCTAGCATTCCAAACACCCAGTCTCTATTCGTCGCCTGAAACTTGACCTTTGCGTTTACCGTGAGCATGCCTTTTGTCAATTAAAGTTCCAGTCCTTTCCGAGGCTATTTTATTGTTTATATTATTCATGGTTTATATTATACGCCCAATTACCACCTTTATGCTAGGGTGAGTGATCCAGTGGCTGAACAGTCACCAGTGAATGAACACTAATGCGAAAAATATATAAATACAACCTTTGAAAGTTAATGTCTTTATGAATTTCTATATATTTGAAATCTTGAAGCAATTTTGAAGAGTTTAATATACAATTCATTGCTGTAAATTCTTGTAAATAATTTTTAAGTTTTCTTAAATGTGAAGCATCATCGATTATGTTGAGTGATGGTGAGAATGTCATCGACCACTATAACGTACGTGTCTAAGCAACTCCTTGTTTACACTGTTTTTACAAAAAAAATTCTTTACCTTTTCTGCATCAAATTTGTGCTGTTATAGTTGCAAGATATTATTATTCAATTTCCCACAGGGTTTTTTCACAAAAAGTATGTTTTTTTATTATTAAATGAGTGTTCATATACTGGACCTTTAAATTGCCCGTGTTCCAGTGAACGAACGCTGTGTTCATTCATTGGAGCAAACCTGTCACCCCGCAGGTCCAGTGAATGAACAGCAGGTTACGGAGACCTGCCTGTTATTTATTTACATATAAATAAGTTTGTTTCAATTAATGTGACTATAAATATCGAAGCTATAAATATAAACTATAAATAGTTATAGTTTAAATGTATATTTTTTTGGTAAGAACATCAAAAAAGTACGCACGACCTAAATTAAAGGTGAGGCAACTTTGAGGTTAGAAATTTAATGCTTTTTTTGCATTTAGAAAACGTTTTTTAACTATAAAAACATTAATTCGTGCTAGGTACTACTGCGTACTAGACAATATATATTTATAAATGTTTACAGAATTTCCATTTTTACAACACTGTGATTTATAATTGTATTTGCTAATTTAATCTAAAGCAACATAGTAAGGTGCGGTATTACAAATGTCATGTGTACTAAAAATCGCAGTTTTCTATTGTAGCCACTAGATAAGAGTTATCTATTTTCAAACCAAAAGTTGTATTTTTTATAAGGTTAAAAGAACTGATAGAAATGTTTTAAAAATAAATATTGCAATAAAAAATTAGGAAAAGTTAACCTAGTTCTGTGTTCAACTTTTGTATTCCCTCCTTTCTTTATATCTAAATGTCTTGTGGCTTTTATTGAAATAATATATTTAATAAATTTCGCAACGCTTTCTAATATTTCACATTATTTAATTGCTCATTTTGTAATGTACCCATGTAATTTTATACCTAAATCCTAATTCTAATTTGTAGTGATTATAGTGTTCATTCACTGGTGTTTTCGTTAATTTTGCACTATTTAATTATTTTTTTATAAAGTTTTTTGTTAAAAACAAAATCTGTGTATCGGATTATGAAATTTGAACTCTTAAGAATCTATTTTCAAAAGTTTTGTAAGAATAATCAATTATTATAACGTGAAATGGACTAGTTGTAATCAGTGATTTCCTTAAGTTCATTGGGTCACTCACCCTATATATTTATTTTTCGAATCGACATCATGTCCAAGTAGAAATTCGTCATATGGTAGAGATTGTAGTTCTATCAGTCCCACCAGACTTCAGTTAATAAGGGTGGGTTGAAAGTTGAAGGGGAGGGGGGGGCAGGCAGAACAGGAACCGAGTCTTGGGTTTTTTTTCCCATTCGCGCAAATAAATCGTCTCTGACCAGCTTACTTTGATAAAACTTTAGGCATTTCGAGAAAGACACGCGAATTTTTCCACAATAAGAACAGGTCAATTTTGAATTTTCACCTAATTAAAAAAATAAGATAATTCATTAGTAAAATAAATAAACAAATGAACAATAAACAAATAAATCGATACATATACATATACAAATATTCATCTGTATTCACTCATTGTTTATTTGAGGCCTAAATCTTTGAATTTATGATAAAAGAGAACCCCCCCCCCCCGTGAAAAAAATCTCCGCGTGGTTTGTAATTTTTAGGTTTAAAGTTTCTTTTTTATCCAAAGAAATGTAATAAATGGATATAAATTACTTATCTTTAAGTAGGTTTTCGAGTTTTATATTATCTGCATAACGAAACACAATTTTAAGCGGAAGAATTATTCGAAATTTAGAATTTTCTATTTTGGTTTTTTTCCATTCCCGTAAATAAATCGTCTCTGAAGAGTTTACTTTGATAAAACTTAAGGCATTTCAAGAAAGACAGGCGAATTTTTCCACAAGAAGAACAGGTCAATTTTGAATTTTCAACTAAATACACAAATAAGATAATTCGTTAATAAAATAAATAAATGAACAATAAACAAATAAATCGATACATATACATGTATAAATATTCATCTGCGTTCACTTATTGTCTATTTGAGGCCTAACTACAGTCTGTCAAGTTAAAGCGTGGGTAACTTTTTTGGTAAAATATTTTATTTAAACGCATGTTTCTACATGGAATTACATTTGTCAAGGTGTCGAGC
>NC_046657.1:103686089-103695034 GCF_010883055.1 Belonocnema kinseyi | reverse complement strand
GGGAGCTCTTCTTAATATTTTGACACCAAAATCATGTCGATACACCTTACCGACTGCGAGTAAAGCCACCCACGCTTTAACTTGACAGACTGTATATGCTTTAAGGTTATACACATAATACATCAGAACATTGCACTTCGTGAGTGAGGTAAAACTTAATCATTAAAGTGTCAACTAGAAGACTAGGAACATTTGAATTGCCGCAATTATCACGTTTTTTTTTCTAATTATAAATACACAACCAAAAAAAAAGTTAATTCATCGTTAGTCCATGCACTTTGCAAACAGTCTGACACCGAACCTACAAGTGGCACACTCTGCAACTTGACAAATCTCCGATTGTTTGAGGATGCAAATAGTTTGCCCCTGTATGCGTTTTAAACTTGAAACTTGTTAAATCATATGGGTACGAGCAATGTCTTCTCTATGGCATTTTTTTGGGCATTACAGCGTTTTTTTAAGCAATTTAAATATTACATAAGATAATCATTGATTCCCCTACCCCCTTCGTTAGATTTAGTAAGAAATCTGGTGATTTCCCCCTCCCTCAAACGTCTTACATAATTTATGGACGCTCCCTTTCCCCCTAATGCGTGTTCCTGTAAAAGATTTTGGTCCAGTTTGACACGAAGGTAGGTCTGGGAAAAAAGTGAGTGCATACAGGCGTAAGTGCCACGATGCTTTCTGGCGTAAGTGCCATGCTTCATAGTGTGGTGTCACCGTGGCGTCATTAATTTTCAGAGCACGTGTTGATTCTGGTTTTTTAAGGTTTTCTGTCAAAAATTATGAATTTTTGGCACACAATATTTGCTGCAAAAGTTACTTTTTATGTGTAAAAATTGAAACTTTCTGGTGCGCGCCGATCTTAGGCCAGGGTTTTCTCGGACATGGTTATCTTTTTTAAATAATTGTTGCGATTCAATAGAGCTAAGCAATAGCTGAAATGTGCATTTTTGTATTTTTCTTAAATTAAACAATTGTACAGTTACGAAACTTTTATATGTCAAAATTGAAGCTTTTTGGTGCTCGTCGTTCTTTGACCCAGGCTTTCTCGCACAAAGTTATCTTTTTTAAAGTGCTCTCTTTACCATTAAATAGAGCTAACAAATAGCTCAAAAGTACTTTCTTGGTTTTTTTCTAAATTGTAAAATAAAAAAGTTACGCAACTTTTCATATACAAAAATCAGAGTTTATGGGGATACGCTGCATCTTTGACAAAGGTTTTTTCAGAGAAGGTTAGTTCTTTTAGGATGCTCGTTTCATGGTTCGATAAAGCTTAACAGTTCCTCGAAACGTTTTTGCAGTTTTTTGTTTAAAATTATTTCGGTGGAAGTTAGAAAGTTTTTTAATTCTCCTGTAAAATTCGGTTTTTGGCACTAACGCCGGTATAAAGTCTGCCTCTTCAATTGTTTAATATTTTCCGAGCTTTTTCGCTTTTCATAAAAAAAATTAATAAATCTTTTAGTAATTATACCCACGTAGGACACACGAGTTTACAAGAGCACGAAGCCGAACATTTTTCTAAATCTTATTTGTTGCTCTTTCTATTTTCTGTGCCTGAGCAGTTCCATGTCAAATCATCTAAAGAATTTTAGACATCAAGAGAAATCGTTTTGACATACGTTTTTAATTATTTCTCAAAAACTAATTAACTTCCCATTTTTATATTTACATGGTTTGTAGAGGATGTTGCAAGCTATTTACATACAAAATTAGGAAAATAAAAATGAAAAGAACATTTTCAATTTTGAATACTTTACAAGTTTTTAAATATTTTTTTCAAAAATTATCTTAGGTTTTCTTTCACAGCTTAAGAGAACGGATAGTAAGGTTTTCATTAAAATTATTAAATCTTAACTGAAATTCTTCAAATAATTTGACATGAAATCGCTTGCATATATAAATAATTTAACCTTTCTTTCACATATATTCCCGGGTGGAATATTCAATCAGGGGCTGGTCAGTCTACAGCTGGAAAGCCCGACTTTAGGCCGGCAGCCGGCCGGGGAGCCTGACTTTAAGTCGGATTGTAGCTGGGCTTTCTGGTCGAAATCCGATCAGCATCGTCACGCTGCGCTGGCCAGCGTCCTGCCATGAAGCATGGCCGTGATATGGCTGAGCTGCCAGACCGTAGCTCGCCTGGGATCAATTAGTGCTATACTAGATTTAAATAATGGGACTTTCAATTTTATGAAAAGCATATGTCACTAAATTATAGAAGCAATTTCATTCTTTTTTAGTGATTGTATTGGAGCATATTTATATATGAAACTCCACACGCCCTGCATACAGACAACATTAACTATTTTCACGCACTCTTTGAGGAATATTGAATCAAAGTATTTGTTTTCATTTAATAAATCGCGGTAGAAAATGGTAAAAACTAATGGAATTGAAGTTTCTAATTTGTTCCCTGAGGGTTTACATTTTTTTGTACCTTCTTCCCTGTTACTTTACACACCCCCCACATACTTACTTGATAGTGGGCGGGCGACCTACACTTCAAGGTGGGTTTCAAACCACCAAAGCAGCAGCTTTGAGCACTTGGAGAACCTTTTTTCTAGAGGTACCGGTCCCACGACTCTCCGGAGATTAATAACTCCCTTGCTAGACTACTCTCTAATTTTTTCATGTAATCCGGTCAGTTTGGGCGTGAATATCTCAAAGAAAAAAAATGGCACAAAAAATGGTACATGCTATGCGACTGTGTCTTTATTTTTGCATCGATTGCATGCTCAGTGGTTATTGTGTAAAAATGTGGTGAGGAACTGTCATCCTTTATTCGCCGAAAAGCACCAAAATAATGCGCTTCAAGAACATAGGTCAATTGTGACTAGCTCCTATATTTAAAAAGTTGAGTAGAAAATTTCGATTTTTTTTAATTTATTCTTCAAAGCCTTGACAACTTATATCTTTTTCAGAAATTTAATATTTTCATAAACGTGGCTATAAAGTAGTTGACAAGAAAAAAAATTATCTTTAATACTATTGCACCTACCACAACCAGCCACACCTGTTAATGTTTGCAATATGATAAGTATTAACACCATATAAATAGATTGCATAAAAAGTATGTTTAATAGAAATAATAAGTATTTTAAATTCTGGCACATTTCAACTAAAATACAATAGCTCCTTTGTGTAAGCGATAGTGCCGCCTCTTTCGTTTGCCACTCTGCGGGGTTTTGAAAGCAGGGTCGTATCTACTCTGGGCGCACTCTAAGTGCACATGTTATCAACTATCCGGATAATATGAAACTAAAATTACACATATCAATACGCAATAGAATAAGAAATAATTTAAAAAAAGGCATTTTTGAATTTTTGAAATTAGGTTGAAAAATATTTTAGGATACGTGAAAATAGAAAACAAATATTTTTTATAATAAAAATCAAGAATAATTTGTAGGGCTATGCATTTCTTGCAAGGTTTTCAAAAGATTTAATACCCAGCATGGTTTAGATTGGTAGTATAGCAGTAATTTAACAGGTACTCTTTTCGAACTTGACCTGCTCCTTTGTTAAAGCTGAAAGCTCATCAGAGTCCCGAATTGTCACATTCTTATCGTAATCTTATTGCATTTCTACAGATGTCTCTGTCATATTCCATTGTTAATAAATAATATTTTATTTTAAAATCTAGATATTGGTATTAAAACTGTGTTAGCATTTTGATTCTATTAAGATATTCATATAATTAATATTATTGTATCAATTGGAATTAATGATCAATTATTATTCATTTAATTTTCAATAAGTAGTGACTTAGTGTCTTATTTCAGTTAAAAAAAATTACTAGCAATATAATTTTTATTAATAATTATGGACTAATTATTAAGTAGTACTTATTAATTTTTAATAAATTACTCGATTGCTTTAATAATACATAATTAGTTATTAGATATGTATTATTTTAATAATTATAACAATAATAATGATTTAATAAATTTATAATTATAACAATTTCATAATGAATACAACATGAAACATTTGACACTTTAATTATTGTTATTATGATTAATTATCATTATATATTTATTAAATACTATTCATTTAAAGAATTTCAACGATCCTGATAAAAAATCACTTGAAAAGATAATGTTAAATAAAATTATTTGATATTTAAAAGAAAGTTATAATGAACATTACCTATTTACTAGTTACTACTTAATAATTAGGATGAGACACTGACGAAGAAATTTAAACCAAAACCTAAAGCATGCCCCTTTAATTTATTATTATATTATCTACGAAACAGTGAAAGGAGCACTCCATCAATGGCCGTGGGCCTAGTTTAGGAATAAAAAACATCGGACCATCCGGCTAGCAGTACGCGTGTATAGCAAACAATGTTCGAGTTAAAAAAGGTCAATAATTAATCATTTACTAAGTATAAAAGAAAAAGAATCCCCTCCACAAAAATATAATTATTAAGAACAATGCAAAGTGATACATATCAGCGTTGATAGGGCGGGGTGCAGGTGTATTACGTGTGCGCTATACAGCCCTGAACTGAGGAACCAGAAGCTGCGTGCTACTATGCATCAAAGCCCGCCTGCTTCTTTGAATGTACCGCTACTCTTCAATGAAACAAGTATCCTCACTTTGTCATTATTAATCGAACGTTTTTATATGGTGTTAATTCTTATCCTTTTGCAAACATTAACAGCCTTGGCTCGTTGCGGTAGGTACAATAGTATTGAAGATAATTTATTTTCTTGGAAACTACTTTATAGCCACGCTTATGACAATATTTAATTTTTGAAAAAGATAGAAGTTGTTAAGTCTTGAAGAATAAATAAAAAAAAATCGAAACTTTCCAGGCAAATTTGGCGATACAGGAGCTTCTCAAAGTTGACCTATGTTCTCGACGTGCATTATTTCGGTGCTTTTCGGCAAATAAATGATGCCAGTTTCTCACCACATTTTTGCACAATAACCATTAAGCATGCAATCGACGAAAAAATAAAGAAACAATGGCATAGACCGGATTACATGAAAAAATTAGAGAGTAGTGTTCACCGCATGTGCCATCGAGGCTTTTCCAGAGTGCGAGGCGGGAATCGAAGCAGCAAGCCGACGGAGTGTGTCCAAAGCTTACGATTTAGCCCCCACGACCATTGTCCTACTTCAATTTGTAAAAACACTTAACATTATAACTTACCATTCTCAAAGTTATTAAATTGTAATATTTCCTATGAACCAGATTCATCAGAAGTAGAGTCATCTGAATTGAGTCTTGTTTTCTTACTGATCAGTCTCTTATTTTTTGAACGAATCCTGTTTTGCTAACTTACTGTATCTTTATTTATCCATAGTATATTAAAAAGCTTCAAAATAATATGAAAACTAGTCCAACAAATCAACAACAACAAAATCATAAATGTGGGGAAAACCATAATTCTTTAATTTCTTGCTTTATTAGTTTGTAGTGCTTTTTAAGTATAAAAATTACAAACAAAAGCCGTGAAAGCCTCGAAATTGCGAGATTTCTGGCTGGATTTTCAAAATACGATAATGCGAAATTTGGAACTTTATACTCAATCAATAGAACTGAAATGAATTTCAATTTCAATCATATATATTTTTTCAGAAATTTTAAAATTTGCATAAGGTAATTTTAAATCACGCAAAAAAAACACTTTCTTCCAAAAATTTCATATTTTTCTCTGTAAATTATATATTCGGTATTATATTATTTAAAATATTTTAATATTCGTTTACAAAAGTTTAAATAATTAAAAATTTGGTATCTGTATAATGTTTTGTGCCGTCATTAATGTATAATTTTCAGGATAATTTCTATTTGAACATTTTTACTATACATTTATTACGATTCCAGTTTTGTATACTTATCCATTTCCTAATGAAATCAGAGAAAGTAATTAAGTAATAAACAAAGTTTAATAATTAAATTATTGCCCAATCAGCACCCGGTCGACACCCGTCTGATTATTTGATAATAAAATTACCTCGATAAGAATCCGATCAGCCCCCGACTGGGGTTTTGACATAAATTTTTCCTAGCCAGTCCCCGACCAGCGCAAGGCTAGGCTTAAAAAAACAAACATAGCCCGGCCAGTCCCCGACCAGAAACCTTGTTATATCAGGGCTAATCCGCGCTACTTCCACTCGGATATTAATAAGTATATTTTAAATTATAATGTGAATAGCAATTTGATTCAGTCAGCATTCTTATAGTTTTTAAAGTAAAATTACACCAAATGGATATACGATGTAAAATGTTTCGCCCTGTAGAAAGTTGTCACTACAATTAACATAGTTCTTAAAATCAAAGTTTTCCAATAAATTCTATGAAAGTGCTAGATAACCAACAAATTGATGTTATTCAGGACAGCGAAAAAATATAAGTACAAATTAAAATTTTATTTTATATAATTTTAAATAAATTTCTCGCAAATAATTTGCAAAATAGAAGAGAATGCACAAAGGAGATCTTTAAAGCTTTCAATTCATTTTTCTTTCTCATGGATTTATGGGAAATTTTAGAAGTCAGTTGAAGCAACTCTGATGAAAGTTTGAACGAAAACCTGCATGCTACAACTTCACATTATTATCTTATGTCGTATTCACCAATAAAAGAATAATGTTCAAACAATTCACAATTTTTATTTTTCTGTTATTGTCAAATGTCTGCCACTCTCATTGGTTCCCTTATTCCCGTTAAATCCTAGCTATGAAGAATCGTGTTTTTTCATATTTAAAGCGTGAAAGATTACATTTTTACGTTTTACTTCAATGCTATTTATTTCGTATTCATACACACATGGAATAAAAAAAGTTAACTGCTTGGTCGAAAATTTTGATTAACCTGATATTGAATATGATTTAATTCTGAAGAAGTAGGGGATTGATTTGATAGATTTTGTTGATGGTGTGATGCCAATTATTAAATAAATCCGCTCCAAAAAACAGCCAAGTATTGATCCCAGAGCTGCCCCATTCTGATAGGAGCACATCGAATGAAGCTATTAAGCAAAAGAATGTGCGGATAAGTGTTCTAACATAATTGTATATCCAGGCCCTTCAAAGTCACCTAAAAATAGTCAAAATCGCCCAGGTGTTTTCAAAAAACAAACTCGATGTCGACTAGGTGAATGTAATCTAAGAGGCATTAGACAATTTTATCGATGTAATGCATCCTGGAGAAGTCAATATAGGGCTTCAAGATTGCCGCTTCAAGAATGGTTTTATATAAAGCTTCATGTTTTTAGAGTCATATTTTTGAACGAAGCGTACCAAGCTTTGATCATCAAAGCTGTTGACATATTACAACCATGAACGGTAGCTAAGATTAATGTTGATCTACAGCTAAAATTCCCTAAGACCAGTAAAGCCTATAGTTTGGATTCTGACTTTAAAAACAAGAATAAAATCGACTGCAGACCTGACTGCGTTAAAGAGGATCAACGTGAAGATCCTCTTGAAGACGAAAGTTACACCTAAAGAGAGCTCCGGATCTGTTTTCGGAAGACGTGGAATAAATAGCTGGAGGCTAAAATAGACCATAGAAGTCCCTTTTCCAGTCTAGATTTCATCCAGATCAACCATGATATGGCTTAAAAAGAATCGGATAATTTAAGTAGGCGATTGCCACCCGACCGAACTTTTTCCCGGATATTAGAACCTTGATCTTACAACGCGAAAGTATGATGCTTTCATAACAGCAATGAATCAGTCGCTGATGAAAGTTTCGTGTAAACACGTACCTTAACCCATGCTGTTAGAGATGATATTATACTAACGAGATTACCAAGGTTTTGTTCTAGACAATTAGTGGCAATAAAGATGAAGTAAAAATTTAGCAGGCAGGCGACAACTTACGGTGACTTGCTCAGCGTACCTAATATTTGACTACCAGGATCCACTATCATCTGAGGATGGAGACATTTGGTGAACGAGTGATGTGTTAAAGGATGACTATTGCTCATCGGATGTAATACTAACAAACATTATTCGACTCAGGGTAATAAGGACACCAACTGCAGGGACCTTTGTGACCCCTAGAAGAAACTACATAATTGATTTGGTCCTATATTTGAGAAGTATTTACAGACAAAAAGGTCTCTCCTTGACAGCGGATAGACCTGAATTTCAAAGGTATACGAATCCGTAATCGAACGATTGGAATACTTATACTCAGGATTTTAGCCATTTTCTGCGTACTGTACCAAACAGAATCAAGTACATTAACTAAGTAGAACTTACTGACGACACATTTAGAAAAGGTGTGCTTAAACCGTATAAGGAGAATTTTTCTCTTCGTATCAAGAAAGTAAACAGGGATCCACTATAGGGGAATCCTGGACCTGAGGACTTGAAAAATAATATGATACAGAATTCCGTTAGGGTCGCGTGGAGGGAGTATTGTCAGGAAATCGAGAACATACCTGAAACTACTAGACTCCAGAGAACCTTACGAGGTAACTCATAATGTTGATTGTGGGCATTATTATTGCGTTCAAATAAAATCGTTGAGATGAATCGAATCCTAGAGCACATAATAAAGGTACACTTCCCGGGCTCAGAGATTAATCACACGAATAAGGTTCACCCCATTACCCATACTGCTCAAATGGACCAACTATTTAAGCCTGAATGGAAGATTGGAAACAATTGGCTTTGTAAAAAAGTCTTTACGTTTCTTTACTTTCTATACTCATGAATGTCTTCATTCAGAAGTCTATAGAATTCTAAAAATCTGGCAATCTCTTCATTCCACAATGTTAGCGAAAGGTGTTTGAAACAAATGGTGCCTATGTTGAAAGCAGAAGCAGTTATGCCTAGCAATAGAGTATACCACGGTGGCATGAAGGATGCAATTTTCATTCCAAAGCCTGATGCAAATGCTTCTGGACTCGGCGCAGTTTTGATACAGAGGCAGGGAGACGAGGAACGCGCGATAACTATTACCAAAGATATTA
>NC_046657.1:103674031-103685989 GCF_010883055.1 Belonocnema kinseyi | reverse complement strand
AAAGAGAGTTATCGAGACCTTATAAGGGAGTTGCAACGATTGTACCCGGAATATTCTGTTAAACTGATCGTCCTTATCATCGGCGCTCTTGGAGGTGCCAAGTTTTCATTTGCTAATAGCCTAAAAAGCATCCCTGCGTGTCAACAATATGCTAGAACACTTGCGGGAAAAATGCAGAAAGCGGTTGTCCTTGGGTCGCTCCGTGTTCTTAGGGTCCACGAGGCTTTTGCTGGATCGTCGTATTGATCCCTTTACAGACTGTAACCACCTATCTCACGGTTGTGAGGCGTGGTTATCGCTGAAATTTTACCGCGATTTCGCTGGAAGCGGGTGCAATTTTTCAGATTAGCACCCGCTCCCGGCGAAATCCTGCGGTTGTCCTTATGACAAATTTTTAATTATATATATATTGCTTTTAGTTCGGCCACGTACTTGTAGAGGCGCGACAGGCAACCATATATTCGGTCGCGCCAAGCTATAGTGCATTTGAAATCCAAAATGGTAATAATCTAATTTTACTTTATAAGCGAATGAAAAAATAATTTTCATTGAGTAGAAAAGTTCTTAAAGGAATTCGAAAACACTAAAGACTTTTTGAAATCAAAATTAGGCCCAACATGTAGCAAAGAAGTTAGCATAAAATAGTAATAACAAATTTCAATTAAAAAGTTTATTTTTTATTTAATTTATAATTTGCTTGGAAATTAATAGAAAAGTGAATCTGAAGATACAGTTAAATTTTATTTAAATTTAAATGAACTAAAAAAAAACTGTGAGGTAAAATCAACCGGAATTGTGTGTGAATATGTCCTTACTATTTTTCCTGGTTAAAGAAATAAAAATTCTGAATAGCAATTTTCTTATAAAAAATTATACACATTTTTTCCTAAATTTCCTTATAGACCTAGACAAATGTCTTCTGAAATGTTGCATTTTTTAAATATTTGTGAATTTAGTGGTATATGAGTTTTTGTACAGCTGTAATGTGTAAAGAAGATTTTTGAAAGTCAAAGGAAATTACGGCTTGCTTTTACAGTTTAGCTAAGGCCATGTTATAAATATGAACCATTTTTTCAAGTTGAAATAAGAATTAACCTAATCTTACAAAATGTCATTCTCCCTGCTCCAAAAATCTAACTTTAAGAAATAATGTAAGTTTGCTTAATTTTTTTATTAGCATTTAATACTAAAACTTGACATAAAAATAGCTATGATTTTCGTATTCTTGTTGTATTAATATCTAAGCTAATTGCATTTTTTAAACCGCAATCATGAAAAATAATATAAACCAATGCTATAAATTCATAGAAGTATTATGTACTTTAATAGTCTATATTTTTTCAAAGAATTTGACGCCGTTTTTATTTTATGTTATTCGTAATAAATATATAAGTTTCCTTAGTTTTTTATTTAGTTTCATTTGATAATTTTCTTTAGTTTGTATTTATTGAGAAAAATAAATTGAAACTTTAAATTTTGTTTAGAGACGGAATGCACACTCTTGCCGTTTGGGCTTCCTCCCATTTTGTTTCTTTACTTTCAATTATAGTCATATCTAATCAATAAATACCTAATAAATTTGGTTGCTTAAAGTTCTTACCTGGTTATTTTCCTGAGCCACTCATAAGAAAATGAACCTTAGAATTAGGATAATAATTGAATGCCCCGCAGCCGCAGACCATCAGATTCAGTGTAGCGCTGAGCCGCCGAGAACTAGATCGTATTTTTGAGCCGTTAACGTTCAAAGGTTTTTTTAAAGAACTTTTTTATTTATTAATCTTTCGTTTTCCCTACACACTTCTCTTCTAGTCTCTTTTGCTTATTCACAACTAGTAACCGGTGAAGGTCTGTAGTATGATCTTCCATTTTATTTTTTGAATGTCCTACTTTTATTTTCTATCATACCTAAACAAGAGTATCTTGGTGGTGTTAGAAAATTCATGGTCGGAACTCCGGAAGGAAACCCGAAAAGAAATTAAACGGGAAATCCCAGATTTGAGCCTCTGTTTTCTGCAAAACTCGATGGTCGGACGGGCACTGATTTGAAATTTTAATGTAATTGGGCATAGATAATCACACCACGTGTTCCGAATATGGAGTCAAGCCAATTTACTAATTGACGGTCGCTAGTGTCTTCTTTTCTTTCCCGTACCTAACCCGCATGCTTTAGCCGTGTTCGCGATAGTTAGTTTAGGTTTCAGCCTCGGTTTCAAATCTCCTTCTTATGTAAAATTTGTAAAG
The DNA here is from genome assembly GCF_010883055.1 of Belonocnema kinseyi. NCBI lineage: Eukaryota > Metazoa > Arthropoda > Insecta > Hymenoptera > Cynipidae > Belonocnema > Belonocnema kinseyi. The sequence goes on along the minus strand of NC_046657.1, from coordinate 103,683,748 downwards.
AAAATAACCTTTTCTACACGGAGAAAAATTGGTGTTCATTCTGAATATCTAGAGTGCCAGACAGACTATATTTAAGTTTTAACTATAGGACAGGCCCCTAGATGGTTGGACGTACCATCCGCGCACGGTCCAAATTTGATGCTTAGGTTTACCGTCTCAGAATTTTAAGCATACGATTCTTGAGTGTCAAAATTTGAATACTAGATTGACAATCTCAGAGTGTCAAGTTTACGATTCTGGGCATGTGTACTAGATTATCTTAGAGTGTAAATTTGTAACTGGATATGCCGACATTACGTGATATTTCTGGTTTATGGCCAAATTAATTCAGTTTTTAAAAATATGTAAAATATTAAAAAATGGATTAAATAAGTGAACTTTTATATTTTTTTCATTATATTTTTTATTTTTATTATTTTTTATTATTTTTATTTTTATGCGAATTTTTTCGACAACAGTTAAACTTATAGCAAAACATTTATTTGTCAACAAAAAAGACAAATTTTTAAAAATTTCAAAAAGGTGAATATTGAATTTTCATCAGAAATGTTAATTTTCAACACAGAAAGATGACTTGTTTACAGTGAAAGGTGAATTTTTAAAAAGAGAGTAAAGTTTGTAAACTAAAAAGTCGAACTTTTAAGAAAGCAGTGAAAATTTAAAAATTGTTAACAAAAAGAATTGAATTTTCTACAAAAAGATTATATTTTTGCCCAAAAAGGCACATTTTCAACAGTAAAACATGAATATTTTACGAAACAGTTAAATTTTTAACTTAAACAATATACAGTATGAAGTTTAAAAAAAAAGGAATAGTCAAATTTTCAGATAAAAAATGTGATAAAGAAAACTTAGAAAAAAGATGAATGTTCAAAAAAGTTGTTAAATATTTAGCCCAAAGAATGAACTTTCGATCAAAAAGATTTATTTTCCATTAAAAAGACCAATTTCCAACTTATCTAATTAACAGGATAAAATTTTAACGAAACATAAATAAATTTTCTACAAAGTTATAAAATTTTAAACCAAAATAATACATTTTTTAACAAGAGGATTAATGCTCTACTAAAAAAAACAATCTTTAACAAATTACATGAATTTTTAATAAAGGTATTTAATTTTAAACGCAAAAGGGCGAATTATTTACAAGAAAGTTAGATTTTTAGCCAAAGATGCATTACTTTTGTACTAAACAGTTATTTTTGACCAAAAACTTGCATTATATTCATTAAGTGTTTAGTAAAAAAAAATTAATTTTTGACCAAAAAGTATGTTTTTCCAACGAATAATGTAATAGTATGTATTTCAACCAGAAAATATGTTAATTTTAAGTCACAAACAGTTTAATTCAGCCAAAAATGTTTACCTAGGAATAGATCGATGATCTGTTAGCTGCACTGCCAACTCTTCATGAGCTCTGTGAAGTAATTGTGTCCTATCGATGCCGTATCCTGCAAAAGAACGTTAGCGGACAATGCATAATGTTATAGAAGAATTGATTTTTTAAATCATTTATCTGATTGATAAAATAATTACAGCAATACAACTTTAAACATTGTATTTGTTAACCCTAATCTCAAAACGGTTAGTCCCAAAAGTTCTTGAGAACTTTTGTCTCTTCGCTTTTTTTTATCGTCACTTGTCTAGTTTATTAGAATTTTCATTTTATATTTTTACTGTTACTTTCCACGATTGAAACAAAAACTGTATATATTTAGAAAATTTTATTAATGCCAAATTTCTAACTCTATTTTCGAAGAGCATCTTTTGTCTATTCAATTTTTTCATAGCCTGTATCGTTTGTCCAAAAATTTAATATTTTTATTTTTAGTGTTGTTTTTTACGAATTAAATGAAAACTAAGCGTTCTGTCAAAAAGTGACCAATAACAAATTTTTAAATAACAAATTTAAAAAGCAACATCTTTCTTTTTAAACTTTTTTTCCTATCGTGTTAGGATAATCCAATTTGATAATTGTTTCGAAAGTTATTGTGCTAAAAAAAACTAAAAATCTGCAGACACACAGAGAAACAGACAAACAGACATATAAACAGACAGACAAAAAGACAGATAGACACATTCATAAAAACCTGTTTTTAGGATTCAGGGGGTTTCTAAACGCGGACATTTGACAAAAACAGGGGCAGGGTCGAATTTTATACAATTCTAGTACCTTCTCTGATAAAAATGTAAAGTTTTTAAATCAAAATGTCGATTTTTGAAGATTTAGAAAAATAAATATTTGAAAATCTCTTCGGAATTATGAAAGCTTTCAAGGAAGTAACAAAATTATCGTTAGATTTATAAGTAAACTTAAAGTGATCTAGCACCTGAGTGGCTCTAGTCAGTTCGACCCCTCCGAGATTGTAGTGATGTAATATATTGACTTTCTTCCTGGAGAAAGTAATTATTAAGCATTTATTTATATTAATTGACATAGGATTTGGAATGCACCATTCATGTAGGCGATCAAGATCATTTTGAATTTCGATGCAATCCAGATGGGAGTGAACTGCAAAGAACATTTTAAGATCATCCGAAAATAGGCGATCCCTGCGGTACCCTAGATGTGGATAAGAAAACTTTTGAGAAACTGCCATTGACTCGAACTGATTGCAACCTACCCTCCAGATAGCTCAAAAGCCAGGAGGGCACATTGGAAGAGATACCCAGTGCTCTAAGCTTTGCCGCGAGAGTGCCTTGGTCGACTTTGTCAAAAGCCTTCGAGAAATCTGTGTATATCGCATCGACCTGCGAGCCCGTTTTAAGAGATTAAAATAAGTAATGCGTATAGGTACACATGTTTGTAGTCGTAGATCTACCCCTCATGAAACCGTGCTGCTCATCGATGATGCTATTGGCCCTGGCTTGGTAGAGTTCATCACAAATGATACTCTCAAAGATTTTAGGGATGGAGCTGAGCAGTGTAATTGACCTATAGTCTATTACCTCGTGGCGGTTTCCCGATTTAAAAATAGGGGAAACTATGCCCCTTTTCCATTCCCCAGGAAAGTAACCCTCAGTGATTGTGTGATTAAAAATGAGATAATATAATATATAATGAGAAAATATATTAATGAGGGAGGGATATCCCATCTGGACCGGCCCCTTTATTAGCATCAAATTTACGCAATTTACAATAAATGTCGTCCTTACTTATGTTAATATTCGAAAAATCTAAGGAGTCGTTTGAACTAGTTGGGCGTCACTTAAGACTGACGGATTATAGACTGACATGAAGTATCTGGAAAAAAGTTCGGATATGCCCTCACTAGTGTCAGCGTGATCGTTTTCAAAGTATACGTGATTAGGAAAGTTACTTGTTTTCTAAACGGAATTTATAAAGTTCCAGAAGTGCTTAGGGTTCGCAATAATTGAATTCTCAGATTTAACAATGAAACTATTATAACAGAAGTCAGAATGGATCTTACATTGCGCCCTTCGTTCAGAGAAGTGTTAATAGACAATGTAGGATACTGCTTATAATTTAAGTGAGCCACTTTCTTAGCTATGACTAATTGTTTTAAGGTGCCGGTAAACCAAGGGGGTAGGCTAGACGGTTTAATTGTTTTCAGGGGTACAAAGTACTCTATCGCAGTGTAAAAGTACGCGTAGAGAGTATCTACAGCCTAATCTACAGATATGTTAGCTAACAAATAATCCCAGTCGACATTAAATAGAAAGTGGCTAATCGCAGCAGTATTTGCTATCTTAAAGTTATGACAAGTATAGGAATGATCTAGAAGAGTTGAGTCGCTGACTTTTCAGTGGAGATTTAGATCAAAAACCGGAGGTGGGTGGTAATTATCTATTGGTAGAAGGGGATCGTTTGCCGCAGTTATTTCAGTAGGTGCAGCGTCAGTGACAAGTAAATCTAAAAGGGACCCATGAGTTTTTAAGATGCTTTTAACCTGTTCGAAATTAGTACACGTAAGAAAACCAGAGATCGTATTAGAAATTTCAACATGCATAAGAGATGAGCCGATCGTTGAGACACATTTATGACCCTGGTTAGAATTTATATTCCAAATCGCGTAGGGCATGTTAAAGTCACCAATCATATTCACAATTGCACCTGGATATGAATTTATGACATCCTCGAATATATCACATAATTCGATATATTTATTTAAACCTGCGTTTGGGGAGTATAAACGACACCAATAATGTGAGTAACGATGCCGATAAGGAATCTCATGAACACGTGCTTAATTGTGTTTATAGAAGTGGGGAAATTGATACAATTTAAACTACGGACAGCGGCAATCAATTCCCCACCACCACGCTTTCTGCCACTCGTAAATATATTTCTATCCCATCGAAAAACATCATAACCAAAAAGCCCCAACTCAGCGGTACCGTTTTTATTATAAAGCCATGTCTCAGTAAAAACAACAGTATTATAAGAGTTCAGGGGACTACCTTATCGCAATAGATTTAGTTTAGTGCATACGCCCCTAATGTTTTGATAGTAAACAGACAACAGCTGAGAAGCGGCATTCGCCGTGGTACAAGGAGATCTAGAGGGGGGAGGTGTTACATTGTCTAACTTACTTACAGCTGAGAAACCTAGCCCAAGTTGATATTCGGTTATGTAGTCGGCACAGTTGTTAGATTCCTTACCTTTGAAAGCAGAGGAACTCCCTGACGATATGTAATGGCAAGGTTTACCTCTCCGTTTTGACGACGGAATGCTAACTTCTTCTTGGCTTCTGAAAGCTCTTACGTCTGTATCTTCGTTCGATCGAGCGTGATCCATATTTGTTCCAGACGATTTACTGTATCGGGGTCCTTCTTCGCCCGCAAGTTCGAATGAAGTAGCGTATGCACTGCTTCCGTCGTTTCACAAACCAACTTCAAAGGACTGGGCTTTGACGCGGAAAAGCATTGACGACGTGGAAAAGCACCAAGTCTCAAAGCTCGTATGTTAAAGAACATGTTGGCAGGAATAATTCATATGAAAAGATTGGAGATGGTGGAAATAGGGTTTTCCTTTACCGTGCTGCAGTCATTTATTCGAGAAGAGACTTGCTCGAGCATCCTAAATGAGATATGGTTATTTTTCCTGACAGCTCTTTGCTCTATCGCGGCAAGGAAATTTTGGATAAGACTTTTTTTGTCCAGGATTTCGTGAGAAGGGTCGAGGGTAGGTAGGTTTGCAATCGTACCTTCAGCTGCTATCATCCTGGTGTTAAGATCCTCAAGTTGTTTTTTGGCATTATCGAGTCTTAATATGGTATGGTCAAATTTTGTTGAGAGACTATCAAATTTCTCAGAGAGTGAGCTGACCAAGGTAAGAACTAAATCCAACTGGGGCTTTACAGCAGCGAAGGCTTTGTTGATTATGCGTTCAACGTCGTTGGCTGTAAGAGCAGCTGAAGCCGGTTCCGGGATTATAGGAGAGCGTGATCTAGGTTCACAGCACTTAGTAAAAGAACCGTCATCGAGAACCTTTATCCGCTGAGCAACCCCCTAACAACCACGACATCCCCTAACAACCGCGACACGTCTTCTCGACGCTCAACAGTTTAGGAAGCATTCCTACACAGCACTTACAAACACGCGCGTTTACAGGATAGGTATGCTGAAAACCACTACAAAAACAGAAACGCAAATATGATGGAAAAATAAGTTAGTAAAAGCAATGAGGCACATCCAAGGCACACTTTCGTTAAAAAAAAATTCTGAAAACAAAGGACTACCGAGTAGAAAACAGGCTATGGATGGGCAGGAAGAAACAACGCATTCAAACTAGGCGGCCATTTAATTCGATTTAATGGTGCTATTTGCACCATTGCCGGACTATTTTTCGGGACTGCTTATTTAGCTTTGTAAATATATTGAGCAGAAACCCGGGTAACAGGATCGTTAATCAGCAACGTGAGGACGCGGCTGGTCAAAGGCACCAGTCGTATAAAATGTTTATACCAACAAAAGTACTTGCTTGCAACATTAAAATAATTTAACTTGTATTTGTGCCAAAAAATGAAACATTATTTAAAAGTTATTGTAAAATTGTTTTTTTTTTTGCAAAAATAAAACACTTGTGGACAGCATTTTAAAATTAGAAGTTGAAATCACAAGAAAGTTTGAGCAAATTTTTGTACCGTTTAAAAAGTCATTCTTCGCTTAAAAGACGAATATCCGTATAGAAATTGAATCCGCGACTTTGTAAGTACAGTTATTATTTAAAAGATGAGGAAATTTTCGTCGCATTATCCTACGCGGGAATTGTTTTGATGCTTAAATACAAAATAAGTAGGTTCAAACTTAAACCTGTTTTCAGCTTACGGACATTTTGAAATCTTCAGTTCACCTCTTTGCAAAATCTGAAAGATTATTCCTAAAAGTTTAAAAGAATGGTAAAATCAAGAGAAAAATCCCACTCTTCAAATATAAATCAAGAGCACGATTATTATGTAATTGTTGAGTATTCTCACAAAATATTTGCTGGCGATATATTAATTTTTGGGAGCCAAAAGTCTGAAATTCGAGATTAATCTTCATTGTTTTATAAGGTCAACTGAATATACAAATTTGAACTTTATCCTAAAATTTATTTTTTAAATAAAAAACTCCTTCGAAATTTGTCCAGAAATTTGATACTTTTATAAAATTAAAAAAAAATCTGTATAAACTTTTAAACGTTTTAAACATTTTTTATAAGGATTCAAATTGGTCTATATATTATCAAAAATTTGGCAACATCTGGATGAATCTCAAGCAAATTTTCTTATTCTCTTGAATGCTTTCATTATTCTGATAAGCCATCTGATTTTCTTCAAAATATTTAAACATATACATTTTGTTTTACATTTTTGGGTTATTTTTAAAAACTTTTAAATATCTCTTAAAATGATTCAATTTTCTCTAACATTTTAGAATTTTTCGAAAGTCAAAAAAAATTGTTTTAGTATACACAAAAATAGGCAATTATAGAGAAAAGATTTTCCAAACATCCCGGCCTGGAAAATGCGGAAAATGTGAGTCTGCTTTCATTATATACACAAAATTGTACTAGGCCCAGAAAAGAAGTTTCTTTCAGTATAAGACACCATAAGTATTTAATCGATTTATCAATACTGGATTTAAATCTGTCAGGAAAAATAGCGTAGCATGTTCGCTCATTGAGAAAAATCTGATGAAAGATAGAAAATCCAATATGGAGCGAAAAAAATACCTAGCCTGATTGTATGTTAACAAAATTGTTTATCGCTAGGTTTTCAACGTAAAAATTTTTTTAAAAAACTGCTTGCTGCATCGATAACTGTAATTTGGCGATTGTGAATTATTTTTTTTAAAGATCCTTCGGCCATAACGAACACATTCCCATCACGTATCTCGTGCTTCGCACTTTATTTTGTCCAATATACGAACTTTTTGACATTATATTTAACACTACTATATCAAATTTAGATTACATTTATTTATCTGTGTACCTCAGGTTGGCACAGCGTATTCAGATATTGAAAAATTAATGTATTTTTATAACAAGAGCTTACAATTAATTTGTAGGTTTTTTTTTATTGAACAACATGTGTCTGGTTTTTCATTTCGTCTCTGGAGTCGTTTTTAGAAAATTTAATTATTTTATATTTAATTTTATTTTCCATTATTAAAAAAAAACTACGCATCCTATCAAAAATTATTCATGTGGAATTTGTAACTCTATTTTAGAACAGTAACTATTGTTGATTAATTTTTTCATAACCTGTGTCGTTTGTCTAAAAATTAAATTTTTTTAAGTTCTAATGTTGGTTTTCAGGAAAAAATAAAAACGACGCATCCTATCAAACAGTGACCAACTAGGTATTTTCACTTCAACTACTGGCTAATTTCACTTCGATGAATGCTGAGGGGAAAATCAATGAACCACATGCATAGGCTAAAACTTTATTTTTGTAATATCTCCGCAATAAATAATAATCATTTTCCTATAATTATATCATTGAATAGGCCATAAGACATGAAAACTATTTTTCAGATATACTTAGAGAGAAAAAATTATTTTTTACGATGATATTAGTAAAATAGAGCAAAAATCAACCGATTCCCATGCATTTGGTCTACCGTTTTCCCTCCAGCATTCAACGAAGTGAAGTTAGCTGGTGATGCAAGTGAAAATACATAACAATACATTTTAAATCTTCTCTGAGTGCACAACTTTTTCCAAAATATTCTTGGTCGTGTCTTGCATAATTTAACTATAAAAGTTCATTTTTCATTTTTTATTTTTCTTATGCTGTTAAATTTGAATTTTCGATTTTTCAAGAAACTTCAAAAGTTGTTATGATTATTTTGCAGTAGTGCACATACGTTTTGATTTTTTTATCGAAAATGGTTGGCTAAAGAACTTGACCTTCAAGTTGAGATAATGAAAGATTATACCATAGGCCAATCCAATCTGATAATTTTTTCGAAAGTTCTCGTGCTAATAAACTAAAAATTTTTAGACACACAGAGGAACAGACTAACAGACAGACACATTCCTAAAATCCTGTTTTCCGGATTCAAGGGGTCTTAAAATGTGGACATTTCACGCACAAAAAACAGGGAGGGGGCCCAGTCGGCTTTTGAACATTGTATGCTTATGGAGCGTTATATGGACTGACTTAGGACATTTTTAAGCCGTTCTAAAGAGTTTCCTTAACGCTTGTCCCCACTGGGGGTCTAATTTTATACAAATCGAATAACTTCTCTGATAAAAAGTTATACATTTAAAAAAAAAGGTAGATTTTTAACGATTAAGAAAAAGATATTTAAAAATGTCTTAAGAATAGTAAAAGCTTTAAAAAGGACAAAATCTGCTTTACATTAATAAGAAAATTTAAAGTGATTTTTCATATAAAAAGTTTACTTCAGGAGAAAAATGAGTAAGATCTAAAAACATTTCAAAAGAGTTTTAAAATTTCCCAAAAATAATTTGTGATATTTAAGGGGTAGATTTAAATTTTGCAGAATTCTTTATAAATTGTGGAAAAAATTTATATACATTTCAAAGATATTCATAATGCGTACAAGTTTATAAAGAAGTTTTTTTAAATTTTATAAAAAATTCGAATCCTTCTAAAATATATGTAGGAGGTTTTAATCGTTCAGATGTTTCAAAAATATTATTAAATAATTTAGATTTTGAAAAAATTAGAATAAACTTGTAACAAATTGTCGATTTTTCAATATAATGAAAAAAAAGTTAGAATGTTTAATAATTTAAAAAGGTTACAAGAGAATAAAATTTTTTTCGTAATATCCATGAGAAACAATTTTTAATGATTTTTTTTTTTAATTTTTGAAAAGAATTTAAAAGAGAGAAATTTGAAAGATTTAAGACATTTGTAAAACCATTTCCTTAAATTTTAAAGATGGATATAAAATACTTTAAAGCAACCATTTTTTATGTCGAAAGATTGCTTGAAATGTTTTAAGTGATTTTCTAATTCAAAAATGGAAAGACTGGAAATTATTCTCGAAAATGTATGAAATATTTTTAAAAGACACTACAAATAATGCAAATACGGCGCAAAGTCAAGTGACTGATGAGATTAGGGTGTTATAAGTCAATCTAATACGATGTTTGAAACCTCCTGCGATGATGTTGTATGTATACAATTACGAGCGAGCGTTGAAGGTCCGGGTCGTTTTTTACAAAATTCTAAATAAACACAAAGTTTTCACGTCTGTGTACACGACTGGTAGTAAGAGCATTGAAAGGACAGG